>NC_061081.1:984633-1299874 GCF_021917145.1 Hypomesus transpacificus | reverse complement strand
GTAGTAAACAAGTGTTAAGTCCAGTTTGCGCAGCATACACAAAACTCAAATCGCAAACAGAAAACAAACAATATAAAGTAGAAAAGCAATCTACTTAAAAAAAAGCCAATGCTCATTAGTTTGAAGTAATTAAAGAGGAGAGACGGTTAGTAAACAAATGTTGCTACACTTGTGGATATCCTGGGGGCGTTCTTACGCAATGTGCTTAATAATTCAAATTGTTTACCCTCTGTCGCTTTTAATGGGGCTCTGAAAAGTGAAGCGATACAAAGCTAAAGTATTTACGGAGGGATCTTAAGCAAGCTCCCAAATCCCATTTGAGGACGTTCGTGTTGTGACTCACTGCATCAGAGAGTCACGATATCCCAGATCCTGACAGGAGATTGGCGTGACGGTGCGTGTTAATTGCAAAATCGTTTATCCCCCCCGCCCCCCCCCCCCCCCCCCCCCCACGCTGGATTAAGGATCAGTTGAAACGACATTCTCAGCTAGACTTCTTCTGATGGTTAGATAAGCGGGGAAGTGGTGCCCATGTCCTCCTCCTCCTCCATGTCACAGAGTCCTGACAGCTAGGCGCGTCTTCCTGTTTGCCCCCGTGTGCATCCGGACTGTGCTGACACCAGGTCTGGGTGACAGGAGTTTACAAAGCCTATATACAGTCAAGTATCCAACCAGCCCCGGCAGTGAGGCGGGGCTACAGCCGGAAGGGCCTTGGCTTTGATGGCCAGGGAGCATTGTTTGGACGGGAGCCAGGTTTAAAATGGATCTGAACAATGCCGGGTGGCGTGCAAGGCTACGACACCCCCACACAAATGTGCATGAACAAACACAAATCACACACAAAACGTAGGCAGGGACCCGGCGCGCAAAACGCAAGCCTGTTAGTCTCTCCGGCCCAGAGCGCTCGGGTGGGTTCTGCTGGGTGTTGAGATGAGAGGAGCCGAAGAGGGGCTATCAAGGGTTTAACCGAGAAACGTCACAGTAACACGAGCCTGCCTGCCAAGAATCGGGGAAATGATCCTGCTTCTGCATAGGACATGCAAACTGCTGTTACGGAGAAACAGTGAAAGAGTGAGGCCACCTGTCCCCACCCTCTGACATGCAGTGAGGGGGAGGGGACAACATACTGACACATTCCACCGGAGGAAGCAGGGAAGCTAGCCCTCGGCAGGTTTTAGAAATCGCTTTGTCGGCACTGTCCGACAGATTCTCACCTTCTGGTGCATTTTACATCCTAAAGCTACACTTCCCAACTTTCTCATCAATTTATAAGTGGGGGGGGAGGGGGGGGGGGGGGGGGGGGGGGGAGATCAAATAACTTGAAAGGGAAAACATTTGACATCTTCTGAACAATTCTAAACACATCTATTGTCACCAGGGTCTATGACTGTGCTTTGGTGTCCGGGGTGATGGATGCTACTCGCTTGCCTCAGGGACACATCAGACACACCTGAACTAGCTTTGTCAAAGTCACACATTCAGTGAATCAACAAGCATAATAATAATAAACGCCACACAAACAGCCTCCCACCCACACGGTCCGGTTAGAGAGAAGTTTCACACACAGGATCCCCCTGTCTGCATGTCAACCGACACAAACCGACACACTCCCCACGCTTAACGGGGGGGGGGGGGGGGGGGGGGGGGGGGGGGGGGGGGGGCGCATTCAAAAAGAATCCAGAACACACACACAAACAGACCAACAGACCAAAGTGGCCCGTATATCGTCAAACGCGGGTATGCGACACATCTCCAAGGCAACACACGGATCCCCTCGTGTTCGGAGGGGGGCCCTAGGTCTCCCAGACGCCTACTCACCAGGAGCAGGGCCACCTTCTTCATAGTGCGGTTTCCCATCGCTGGATCGTGGCGAGGGAGCGAGGTCTACAAGGAAGGGTCTGTCAGCGACGGCTGATAAAGAAGCACTTGGCTGCTGTTGACGACTGCGTGTCACGGCCGCACAGAAGAATGAGCTGTGGCTCGCTCGCCCGCACTGCTAGACCTGACGGTCTCTAACTTTACCCTCTCTAACCCCCTCTCTCTTTCTCTCTCTCTCGTCTGCGCAGTTTCAGTGGGACGTTTGCGGGTTGGCAGCCTTAGGTGCTCACAGGGAAAGAGAGACACGGAGACAGAGAGGGAGACACGGAGACAGCGAGAGGAAGACAGCGAGGCAGCCAGAGAAAGAGAGAGATAGAGAGACACAGATTGAGCGAGGAATTCGAGGAGGCAATATAACAAGTGGCACATTTCCACGGCAGAGGGTGAGCCGGTGCCCCCCCCCCCCCCCCCCCCGACACATGCGAAAGGGGAAGCCACATGGCTCAGCACAAAAGACACATTCCTGGGCTGTCTGCGGGGGGGATTGGAGGCCTCAGCATGGCATGACACGGCCTGGCCTGCTCTAGACCCCAGTCTTATTGGAGGCCGGGGCTGTTTGGTAGGATAAATGTCACATGGCCATGGTTAAGGTCGAAGCACGACCAACATTTCTTTCTCTGTGTGTGTCTTAAATTTGGCTTTGTAAAGTGGTCCACTGGGACCTCTAAGTGTGTGTGTGTGTGTGTGATTGAAAGAGACAGAGCTAGAGATAGTGCCACAAGGTGTGTATTTATATCTGTTCCTTCACAGCGTTCTAAACCGGAGGCCACGTCAGCTCAAATCTAGCAGGGTCGAGGCCTTCGTCCCTTTCCTGTCGTCTGGATCCTCTGGCCTCATTAAACAGACGCTCCGGGGGCAGCCAGATCACCACGGCACGCTCAAACACACAGCCCTGACAGGGAGAGGTGTTCAGGCATGATCAATCAAACACGCACAGCCCTGACAGGGAGAGGTGTTCAGGCATGCTCAATCAAACACACAGCCCTGACACAGAGAGGTGTTCAGGCATGCTCAATCAAACACACAGCCCTGACAGGGAGAGGTGTTCAGGCATGCTCAATCAAACACACAGCCCTGACAGGGAGAGGTGTTCAGGCATGCTCAATCAAACATGCACAGCCCTGACAGGGAGAGGTGTTCAGGCATGCTCAATCAAACACGCACAGCCCTGACACAGAGAGGTGTTCAGGCATGCTCAATCAAACACGCACAGCCCTGACACAGAGAGGTGTTCAGGCATGCTCAATCAAACACGCACAGCCCTGACACAGAGAGGTGTTCAGGCATGCTCAATCAAACACACAGCCCTGACACGGAGAGGTGTTCAGGCATGCTCAATCAAACACGCACAGCCCTGACAGGGAGAGGTGTTCAGGCATGCTCAATCAAACACGCACAGCCCTGACACAGAGAGGTGTTCAGGCATGCTCAATCAAACACGCACAGCCCTGACAGGGAGAGGTGTTCAGGCATGCTCAATCAAACACACAGCCCTGACACAGAGAGGTGTTCAGGCATGCTCAATCAAACACGCACAGCCCTGACACAGAGAGGTGTTCAGGCATGCTCAATCAAACACGCACAGCCCTGACACGGAGAGGTGTTCAGGCATGCTCAATCAAACACGCACAGCCCTGACACGGAGAGGTGTTCAGGCATGCTCAATCAAACACGCACAGCCCTGACACGGAGAGGTGTTCAGGCATGCTCAATCAAACACGCACAGCCCTGACAGGGAGAGGTGTTCAGGCACGCTCAATCAAACACGCACAGCCCTGACACGGAGAGGTGTTCAGGCACGCTCAATCAAACACGCACAGCCCTGACACAGAGAGGTGTTCAGGCACGCTCAATCAAACACGCAGCCCTGACAGGGAGAGGTGTTCAGGCACGCTCAATCAAACACACAGCCCTGACACAGAGAGGTGTTCAGGCACGCTCAATCAAACACGCACAGCCCTGACACGGAGAGGTGTTCAGGCACGCTCAAATCAAACACGCACAGCCCTGACACAGAGAGGTGTTCAGGCACGCTCAATCAAACACGCAGCCCTGACAGGGAGAGGTGTTCAGGCACGCTCAATCAAACACACAGCCCTGACAGGGAGGCCTGCTCACAGGGAGGGCAGAGCGGCGAGGCAGAGAGCCATGTCCTTGGTTCACCGTCCTGACCTCACAACACACGCAAGCCTGGGCTCACTGGGGGTAGGCTAGTCGCCTACCATGAAGGATATAACGCAGGGGAGCCTGGGTTCGAATCCAGCTGAGGCAATTTCCTGTACGTCTTCCCCTTTCTCCCTCTCCCTCTCTCTCTCTCCCCCCCAACTGTCCCATCAAGAAACAAAGCCAAAAGTCCCCCACCTCGCTCCCAAAAAAGGAAATCTTTTTAACGTCCCCATGACCCCAGCGCACCACCTTCAGTAAAGAGACCCACTTTCATCTGACTGACTCAGATGAAAATGCTCAACTGTTCTCACCAGCCATTGAAATAGAGAGACTAATGGATGTTGCTATGCCAACGCTATGCATGTGCTCCAACAATAACTGGAACCCATGTCCTGGGTAGAGTTTAGACACCGTATCGGGTTAAGGGGACCCTTTCCCAGACCCGGCTGGTCTTGAGGACAGAGAAAGACACGTCTGTCATCAGTTGTCATGAACACGAGACACTCGAGATCTCCATTTGAAGCCCGAACATGGAAGCGGATGACTGCTGAAGTCATCAGCCTTCTACCAGACATGGTAACCAGAGTCTCAAACGGTGAGGCTACACAGCCATTGTGTGGAATAGCACACAAGGGGATCGTCCAGGCCCAGAAGGATGGATGGGGTTGCCACGGAAAACGAGGCGTCACTCGCCACTTAAACGTACACTCAGACTTTTAATAGGATACTGTACATAGTTAGGTTTTCCAGAGGACCCATAAGAGGCTCTTGTGCTCAAATCATTTCCATGTTACATGTAGCCAGTATTATGCAAATGAAACATGGCAAAACCCAACACATGGCGACAAGGTGAAGCCAGCGCTTCTGAGCCTTGTGACCAGAAGAGGGAGCTATTGGTTTACAATCAGCCAGCTTCACCAGCAAGCAGCACTTTCTCTGAGGGAAGTAGATTAACAGTTCTCACTGCTTGGTTGGCTTGTTTGAGATAAGAGGGGGATGTGTGACTATGAGAGGTGCCCCCCCCCCCCCCCCCTCCCCCCCGTGTCTCATCCCAGCACTTCATGGAACAGTTTTTACACGAGTCAACGTTGAGAAGTTTAAATCACCCAGTACAGCAAGTTCAACACAGGTGGACCGTGTTCTTACCTTCTTCTTGTTGGGTGAGCTTTGGTGTGGGCGACCTGCAGACGAGTCCAGGTTGTTGTTGGGGACAGGCACACCTCTGTGCGAAGGCAAGTGCATCTCCCCCCCCTCCTCCTCCTCCCCCCTGTCCTCCTCCTCCGATTGCTCAAAGTCATCGCTTTCCTGGTCCATCTCCTCATCATCCTCCTCCTCCTCCTCTTCCTCGTCCTCCTCCTCGTCCCCGTCGTCCCTCTCCTCCCCCCCCCCGCTCCTCCTCCTCCTCCTCCTCCCCCCCCTCCCTCCGTCCTCTCCTCAGCCTCCTCGCCGTGCTGGCTGCCGCTGTTATTGTTCTCCTCTTCCTCCTCCTCCTCCTCTTCCTCCTCGTCCTCCTCCTGGGGCTGCCGGGCCCGTGAGCGCTGCTCCGCCTCCCACTGCCACCGGGCGCCCTTCTCTCCTCCGTTCACCTCGTTGGGACGGCCGGCCTGGTTCTGCTCCTCTTCGTCCTCCTCCTCGTCCTCGGCTCCGCTGCGAGGGCCCCTGCTGGCCCCCGGCTCCCTGTGGGCCCACGGCTCCTCTCTGTCCCCATCGCGCTCCGTGGCCTCCAGCTGGACGGAGACAACACCAAATTACACTGGAAGAGCGCGCTGACAAGAATCTAAGCACATTTATTTTGAAGCGCAAAACCCCCCATTGCTTCAAATGTTTACAGAGAACTCCACCTGCTGACGTTCTGAACGGAAGGGTCCACGGCGTCGTTCTTAACGTTTGCCCTCATTAACGGCTGCCTCACCCCAGTTTCGAAGCCCTGGTGGCCAACCTTGTCCATCTCCGCTAAACGGGCAGTTGGGAGCTCCCTCCCTCCCTTCCTCCCACCCTCCTACCCTCCCTCCCTTCCTCCCACCCTCCCTCCCTCCTCCCTCCTACCCTCCCTCCCTCCTACCCTCCCACCCTCCCTCCCTCCTACCCTCCCTCCTCCCTCCTACCTTCCCTCCTCCCCTTACTCCCACCCACCCTCCCTCCCTCCCTCCTACCCTCTGCTGCTGCGGTGATCCCTGCTGCTGGTGCCGGCGCTGCTCGTCCACCTCCACCACCCGGTTCATCTGGTCCTCTTCGTCGCCCTCCTCGCCCCCCTGCTGGGGCGTCTGGGCCGAGGAGGAGGCGTTACCTCGCGCCGCTGGCCCGCCAGGCCCCCCCCCGCCGCCGCCTGCTGCTGCCCCCCGACAGCAGATCCTGGTTCATTTCCAAAAGCCAGCTTGCTACCTCCTGCACCTTCGCTAGGCTGTCTGAGGAGGAGAAGGGCTTGGCATTCTGGAGAGAGGGGAAGGAGAGAGGGCGAAAAGGGGGTGGGGGGGAGGAAGACAGGAGATGAGAATAATATTACAGTTATCCATCTCCCACGTAAACAATTGAGCCAGATTGCTGAAGCTTCATGAAAACTAAAGTAGGACTAACCCCTTGGATTCATCTTTTATTCATGGCATGAAACAATGGACATTAACATTTGTGCTGGAAGACGCACCAAATGACGTCTGGTATGGGGTGGGGAGGTTTAAGATATTTGGCTTTGGATCACACAACCCGGCCTAGGGCCTTGGAAGCTTTCTGGAACTTGCTCGACGGAGACCAGACAGAGAGACCAGACAGAGGCCAGACAGAGAGACCAGACAGAGACCAGACAGAGAGACCAGACAGAGAGACCAGACAGAGAGAACAGACAGAGAGACCAGACAGAGAGACCAGACAGGGAGGCTGAGTGCTACTGGTTTTCCAGCCCTTTGACACGGGCAATAAACACAGCCCCATCTGTCAAATATAAAAGCATGAACGCCTCACTCGCGATAGCCTGAGTCGGAATCCAGTCCAACCCCTGTTCTTATCCATTGGGGGGGAGTTGGCAAGCACACTTGGAAACATCAGAAGAGGAGAAGTCTAGATCTTGAATGTTTAAGTTGTTTCTCTTACAGAAGACAGCAGAAACATCTGTTTATTATCAGACAGTCCACTTTTCTGAGCCACTGCCAGGTCAGAGTTTAGAAAAACCCTCCAAATGGGCCAAGATAAATCCTTGGGCCCAACAACAAGGGCAAACTCCATTTACTTTTAAGACTGTGGAGGGGAGAGGCACACTTTAGAAAAACTGTTTGTAAACAGCCATCACTGGGGGGGGGGGGGGGAGCCCCTTCAGATGACCTGTGATGTCTGTCACATACTGACACAATTCCCCTGGGAGAGGTGACGGCGTGGACGACTGAACCGTCTCCATGGGAACGACAGATAACCTCTGTTGGGGCAGGAGTAGACGAGGGCCCGCGTCACCTTGGCAGCTGTCCTGACTCCTGACTCACTCTGATAGTCACAACAGATATACAACACGTACAATACAGGGGCTGATCTATTTGACAAAGTTCATGCCTTCTACCGAAAACCACTAATGCCCACCCCACGAGAGGCTGTGAGTAGACAAAATGTACATAGTTATGGAATAGCAATTGAAATCTTTTTTTTCTTTTTACTGTTTTGCTTAGCGGAACAAACGGCTTGTAGTCTTGCCTGAGAACAGTTCCAGTTAACAGCCAGTAGAGGGCATTCTTACAGTATAAAGAGCAATGCACTGAAGGCAAAGAATTCCATTCATTATCGAGGCACCCGATATATAGGATCCAACCCTGTCAGCTTGGCCCTGATGAACACACTATAGGAGTATGAACAACCAGGCCTACTGTTACTTACTAAAGACCAGGTGGGCAGCGAGTCACAGACGAACTCGATGGATGCTGTGCTGTTCCAAGGACAATAAAAAGGTCAAAAGGCCTATCCTGGAGGTTGCTGGCTGCTGAGGTAGACCAGGGGCAATGGAAGATCCTCTGTACCGTGAATCTGACAGGTGGGACCAGTCGTGAGGGAACCCCCCCCCCCCATCTCAGGGTCAGCGACACAGGGAGGCGGCTGCAGTGTTCAATAACACGTTATCAATAATAAAGGAGCTCCTATCCAGGATGACTGGTGGGGCAGCAGGCTGGGCAGGCTCTCTCCCAGTGAGAGAGTACTTAGAGGGAGGCTGGATGTAGCAGCTCCTCTGGAGCTCAGGCTAAGCATGGGGGGTTAACACCCTCCTTCAGATCACTCCTACAGGGACAAGCAGACAGCCTTCCAAGAAAAGGCGTGTGTGTGTGTGAGTTTTTGCCAGTCTCTCGCTCATTAGACTCAAATGGTGTGCCGCCTCCACGAACAAACCCTTTTTGGTACGTCTACTTTATTTTCGGTAACAGCAGCCCTCTGTTGCCCCCGCGTCTAACCTTCCATTTTCCTTCAGTCTGATTCTTTTGATTGGGTGGGGTCATTAGCAGACACGCCCCTCCTCCTCCGCGCGTCCAATCAATGTGGGTACGGTAAGAAGAAAAGTGCTTGAAAATGTTCGGCCTTGAAATCTAATTGGGTGTTGATTAAACGGCGTCGAGAAACTCCTCACTATGGCAGCAATTATCAAACGAGTCCAAGATGTCGGCTATTTAATCTTTTTTTTTTTTTTAAGGAGGATTGGGATGTTGCGAATAGGAAGGTGGTTGTCGTTCAACAAAGTGAACAAGGCAAGGACATCAACCATTGAAAACCGTAATCATCGTACAAAGATGGATTACATGGAACATGGGTCAAGCCAGCATGTGACCATATGGGGTTACCTGATTGGTAGCCACCCCCGGCCTCAAGAAAATGTTCAATAGTCCATCACTTAAAGTTTGAGTACTCTCCGCATGCACACACCCTCCCCCCCCCCCCTCCCCCCTTTTCCTTTTCAAAATGGCAAACCTAAATCCGGAGGAGCAGACTTGACATGATCTTTCCCAGGAACACCACCTCCGCACAGGGACTGGACAGATTCACTCACAGTGATTACACTCAAACACACACACACACACACTCAACTTCGTGTCAGCAAGTTAAAGTCCCCCTCCTGTGTTCCTCCAGCTCCCTTTATCCTCTCACCTTATCTGCTCTGCCTGCCACTGGATGCCACGCGGTCGGGAAAAATCTGTCTTGGCGTGTCGTCTCACGTCGACCAGCTCTGAGGATATCCCTGGCAAAGGAGCACGTTCCCTGTCCCACAACCTAACCTGACCCCGGGCACCCCCTCAGTACCAGCAGGGCGGAAAGACGTCCTGTGTCAGGGCTTGGGAAATGACCTCGCGTACACTGGGGGGGGGGGGGGGGGGGGGGGGGGAAGGATGAGCCCTCCTTTCAGTAAAAAAAAATGGATATGAGAATATGTAGAGGATGTACAGTGCTAAATCAGGGGTAGGGCTTATTCCTGAACCGGGAGCGAGACCAGGATATATCCTGGGTCATCAGATGACAATCATGTCAATACAGACCCACAGATGGGGGTAGCAAGGCCAGTGCAATTTGTTACTATTAGTATTCAGTCCAGGTCTGCCTGGTGTGGTGTGGGGCGGAGGACATTCTTCAGACACAATTGATCTATCCTTTAGAGAAAGAACTAGCTGGACCTAAAAGCCATTTTGAGCAAGGGTAGAGAACGAGGCATTTGTTTGCTGCCTCTCTCCAAGTTCTTTGAGTGATGACCTTGATGACTGATTACCTGGTAGGGATTTGATTTGATTGCATGGCCTCTCAATACCAATCACTGCGAATGCTGCACTGCAACAAAAAATACAACTGAGGTGGAATAAGCTTCCAGCACACTAACCAACTGTCTGTCTGTCTGTCTGTCTGTCTGTCTGTTTGTCTGTCTGTTTGTCTGTCTGCTGTCTGTCTGCTGTCTGTCTGCTGTCTGTCTGCTGTCTGTCTGCTGTCTGTCTGCTGTCTGTCTGCTGTCTGTCTGCTGTCTGTCTGCTGTCTGTCTGCTTGCTGTCTGTCTGCTGTCTGTCTGCTGTCTGTCTGTCTGCTGAATACTCACTTCACAGACACACACACAGACCTACAGGCTCAATTCAACACAGACACACAAGCAGTCTGACACGCTCAGTCCATCACCAACTGACAATCTTCAGGATGAAAGGCATCACATTACTGCACCAGAGGTTTCAAGGATGAAAAAGGCAGACTTCCATGAAGGCTATCTGTCTAGCCAGGCAGCCCCCTGCAAGTAAGACCTGCTGGTCCCTGTGGTGTCATGGTCTGAAGGGTTCATGGTCGGTAAAGGTGTGTGTGTGTGTACGTGCGTGCCTGGGGACTAG
This sequence comes from Hypomesus transpacificus, assembly GCF_021917145.1. Classification (NCBI taxonomy): domain Eukaryota; kingdom Metazoa; phylum Chordata; class Actinopteri; order Osmeriformes; family Osmeridae; genus Hypomesus; species Hypomesus transpacificus. The sequence continues at coordinate 1,289,513 of NC_061081.1, read as the reverse complement.
ACACTTATGGCATAGACACCAGTAACACAATTGTCTCCCATATACAGACCAGATACAAAATATTGCTGTGAGAGATCAGCTTTGCACTGCACTGCACTACTGACTATACAGTTTGGATGCTTACACAAATTATTCTCCTTACAGTATACGGTATTTATTTAAGATACATACATATTTTATAATTCAAACACTACTCAATTTGTATATTTGGTCAAGTACTGTACATGGAATTGGCCTGATACTGTATGGCAGTGTACAATACTGTGCTTAGGCTCCACTGTGTCCACTGTTTCTCTATAGAAAATGTTGTTGTTCGACCAAGGTCTAAAACCGGAGAAACCTAATTCCCAAGAAAGCACTGCTATGTATGATTCAGATGGTCACATTGATATTCCGGTCGAGAGATCCTTCGTCTGAGAGACATGTTAGGGGAGAGTGGGGGTGGAAAGAGCGGAGACATCCGGAAAACGGCCTCATATCCAGTTTCCTGAAGCGTAATCATTTGGTAATAGATGACTCGGCATCTGCTTTCGAATCCAGCAGCGGAAATCTCCGGGCTAACGTGGTCTGTCTGGCTTTGTGGCAAGAACGAGGGGGGGGAGAGAGGGAGATGGACAGAAAGACAGACGGATTGAGAAAGAATGAGAAAAATAGAAGGGGAGGGATCTGGAATATTCGTGGACAGAAATGAAAGCAGCGTATCATTGTTCTTTACTTATTACTCAGCCCGGTCTTTGGCTGGCAGACCATTTGTCTGTTTCTCACACTCCGTGATACGGGGGGGGGGGGGGGGGGGGGGGGGGGGGGGGGGGGGGGGGCTTTCAAATTGCCCAGCTTATTGCCCAGCCTCCAAATCACTCCTGCACACCTGTTCCACAGCAACAGCCATCGCAAAAGGAAGAAAAAAAGCTGTTCCCGTGGTTACGTTGCCATGAATGCCATCCAAAAGAAAGCCTTGGAGCAATCGCCTTTGGGGTTCACTACTGAAGACTGATGCTGAAGGTCAATAAAGAAGGAAGAAGGGGGGGTGAGGGATTTCAAAGAAATTCTCTCTTTGTTGTTGTTGACTTTTAACATGCTTAGATGCAACTTTAACTCATTCATCTTCGACAAATTCAAGAGGTTAGAAGCTGAGGCTGAGGCCCACACACACAACGGCATGTGTTTGATTTCAGCTCGGACTGTTTCGGCATGTCTTCCCCTCTCTCTCCCATACATCTCCTCCCCCCCCCCCCCCAAAAAAAGAGAAAGAAAAACAGACCAATGACAGCAAAGGCTTTGTTGAACCTCTACTCTGGACAACGGTGTGGGGACTCACTGTGTTCGCTCCAGTAAAAAAAAAAAATAAATTGCTTTGACCTTGAACAGAGTTGCTGCTCCAACCTGGGCCGTGTCTCTCTCCCGGGCCTGGGCCTCGGCACTGCGGCTTGAGGCTGTGCATTAGCCCCATCTCAGATTGCAGGGCTTCCCCTGGGACCTGCAGTTATAGGTCTGTGAGCTCTGTTGAGGAGGGCTATGAATAGCTGAACAGGCCATACTGTCTTCAGGAAAAACAAGAGGCTCCATAATTGGGTTTCTTAGAGCTACCTGAAATATTCTTACTGTTATTGGTGTCAAAACGACAGTGTTAGCTGGAACACAGTCTTGGAGAGAGACTTTCAATGAGAAGGGGCCCCACCCAGCTCTCTAAACTAATGGCATCGACTTAAAAGGCCTGTTTTTATTACCCAGTAATGCAACAGGATGCACACACAGATAAAAAGGGTTGTGCGTATGAATATGGAACAATACCTTTACCTGTAAAAACTAAAAGAAGGTTTGAAAAATAATCCTTAACAGAGCAGGAGCACTGAAACCTCAGGGTTAAATCTGGACGGTTTCTGAGGGTTCTCCGTATTGGGTACAAAATGGCCTCTGTGTAAAAGAGAAGCTGGTCTCTGCTGGAGATCAGAAAGCGAGGGAGGCTGAAACAAGAGGAAAGAGTCATAGAAAGCAGCAGGAGGGCAGGCATGGTTTTTCCCCCCTTTGGCAAGCGGTATGACTCAGAATCCCAGCGGCTATAAAAAGTCGCACCTCCCAAACACTGAGGAGAAGGTCAGACTGACAAGAACAGGGTTTGTCTGCCTGTTGTAACCTGCCCACAGGTGTGGTTGGTGGGGAGACACCTATGTGATTTTACCCTCTGGTCTCCAATTTAACATGATTCGTTTAGGCTTACAAACATTGTGAGCTAAGTTGCGTTATCGGAAATGCAAGAAGAGCAGATGGGTTTGCGTATTTCCATCAGCAGGGTGATTTGGAGCATGGTAAGACAGTGACTATGACAGTGACTATGACGGTGGGTTTACAAGTGGGATATGGAACACCTTTGGTGATATCACATGGGCCTGCAGAAGGTTGTCATCGTAGCGATATTGTGTTTTGGTGTCCAAACATTTTTTTTTTTTCCTTATCATCATCTCCATCCCTTGGACATTACAAAACAAAGAACGGTTTTTGGATCAAGTGCCAAGTTCTACATTACAAGAAGACCATTTAAAGTTCACCACAGACATCACACTGAAATAAATCACTCAGTAGCCACTTAGTGAAAACAATATGCTATCGGTGTCCATATCCAGCTGGTATTGTAAGAAACTTCAATTGCATGTAAAGAAGCCATAAGTTTGAGGCATCAACCCCACCTTTATCTTGCAGAGTAGAATGGGTGTGTGTGTGTTCAGAGTTGGCTGAAGTTCATTCCCTGGAGCCCGGTCCTGTGGCCACCAGACCCAGCCAAGCCCGAGTGCAGCTGCTTATAACGGGGCCTCTCCGGTGGTCTCTGCCAAATCGGAGCTCCAGAGACAAAGGCCCAGCTGTGGCACACCCAGGCAGTGCTACACCCCGGCAGTCCTCCCTCCTATGGGCTCATTCATGGACGGAGGCTGTGCCCGAGCCGGACGCCTGCTCTGGGCAAGCCAAGAACTTTGGGACGTGAAGGATGTCCCACTTAAGCTTCTGAATGCCATGTTCTCCACACTGCAGGGGATGGGGCCAGACTTGCTTGCTAGGTTTCCGTGTAAGTGGTGGCCCTCAGCCCTGAGCCCTCTCTCCCCATGTTCAACACACTATTAGGCCCTCCTCCTGATCGGCTGGCACACTTCACATCTCGAAGGGATTATCAGTGTAGGCAACAAGCCAGGAAGAAAATGTCTCAGTTTCAAAAACACCCAAACCATTTTTTGAATGCCTTTCTAAATTATGGTTATTATATTTTAATTTAAATGTTTTTCATTTGGCTTCTGGGAAAATCCAGCATGCTAGTGAATGATATGTGACAAAAGTGAAAAGAAATACCCGCCACCTCCAGTCTTTTTATACAGGTTCCATTTTTAAGAATAAGTGTGCCCCAAAAAAAGCTATGATTTACCCTCAGAAATGGTGGGCTAGAGGCGAAAATATACTGGCTCCGAATCCAAGAGCTTGAAACCACCCAGAGTGACAACCCCACACTCTGGAAGAAGACCTGGGTCTACCACACAGAAGGATGACATGAAAGTATTAGAAAACAATGAGGTGCCTTTGGTTTGTGTACTGTAACACTTTGCAGACCAACCTGCTGTTTCACAGCACCTGAGTAAGAAATTAAGTTTGTCCCTAAGTACTGCATTTTACAGTGTTTAGCAAATAGCAACTGACATGGGTCTGAAGTGGTATGGAGCATCCACAGCCCAGTGTTCAGCACGAGTGGCAAAGCACTTCCTCCTCGGCTCAGTCAGACAGTGACTGAGAGGCTACAGAATAGCATTACGCTACTAGACAGCTAGAAAAAGGGGTAGATTTAATCAGTTAATGTTAAATTAGATACATTTTACAATTGAAATCAACGCTCGCAAATGTTCCTAAATGTACCTACCAACTATTTGTGATGGGAGGGAATAAATCCCTCAAATATAACCTTATTAGACAATTAGACAGGAAGGAGTAGTGGAGGTGGGTGGGGCAAGAGAAGAGAGTTGAGCAGAAGAGGCAAGAAAGAGATGAGAGGAGGGTGGAAAAAGAAAGAAGAGAGGAAACCCCAGACTAAGCAGAGACTGGGGCTCTAACAGATGACCCTAACAGATGACCCGAAACATGCTTGAAAAAGATTGTTGCATCTTCCCCGAAATGAAATCCGAGAGGAAACACAGCATAGACGAAGACGGTCGATTCCCAGAGACCTTGTGGGGATTAAGAACTGAATATCCAACATCAAATGGTCTTTTAGCAGGTCTAAAAGACCTTGAGAGTTGTAGTCAGCTCAATACCGGACCACTCTGCATTAGCGAGAGCCACCGCATGTACACCCCAAATGAGGAGTACAGATTCACTTTCTAAATTGTCAATAATGAGCTTCACCCTGGCCACAGTCATTTGGAACTGTGACAGTGTTTGATTGCCATTTGAATGTTTTTCCAGACAGCTTAATGTCAACCTCCACAGCACAAAACAGCTGGGTGGCATGGATTAACTGCATTGTATGACACGTCAGGATAATCACTGGTTATAAAGAGTATGGTCATCTTGGTCATTATAATATCAGCCAGAGGTCAAGGGCGAGAAATGAGCAGGCGTTCTTTATACCGGTAATTCTATCCAGTGACTACTGCTCCCTAGTGTCTCCATGTCTACATTTCTTTCCACAGTCTATTAATCGATAACTATTTAGAGCTGGGGAAAGGCGTTGCTTCAAAGCGGTAAACTAAAACCAGCAGCTCGGATCTGCTGTTTGCTCCATAAACTTGGAAAGCTCAACTGTAAACTATGAACCCATTATTTTATATCTTGGCTGTCAATCGATGTTTTGCCTTCACTGCGACTGTTGCCAATGCAACTGATGAAAGTTTGTGATGAAACTGATTCAAGTTCAAACAATACTTAGATTCTATTTGTTTACAATTTCTTTCCAATTCAACCATTGCCAAATCTTTCCTTTTAACATAAAAAGGATGGTAGACTTATTCAAAACCCTATACATATTCCTAATGATATAACGCTGGTAGTATATTATTTATAGTATTATAGTCCTAGTTTTGAATGCTGGTACAGTGAGATCCCTAACAGCATTGCCAGGTTGTATACTAGTGGCCTACCTGATCATGGCTCATTTGAAAATAGCCTTTTCTCCCCAGTAGAGGCATAACTGTCTTTAGACATCCATTTAGAGGACAGGTAGGGTTAAAGCCAGACAATGGTTGTCAAGGCAGCTAGACAGCCTTTAAATCATCTGTATCATTACTGAATCGATAACGGCAGTCCACTAATATATTCCTGCAAGTCTTGTAACGGAACACGTCATCAAAGCAAGCCATCCCGTTATCATACCGCAGAACCACCTCCAAGATGTCTTTTGCATCATACACACATGACTAAGCATTTACCAGACACAAAAGGGGCTGAAGGCTCCTGTTGGACACCCTGGCGGTGACAAGGGTGTGGGTGGGTGGGTTTCTCAGGAGCACTAATTGTCTAAGGGGGAGGGGGCATTACCTTGGGGGGCGGAGGGCAGCCGGTGGCAAGTCGCTGCAGCTGCTCTGAGGTGTGGCTGCAGGAGAGCAGGTCCGAGCAGCATGCCGTGCGCCCCAGCCTCTTCATCAGAGACGAGATGAAGCTGCAGCCACAGCCACACATTGACTTGCTCATAAGTGGACTGGCTTCTACAGCGGGAGGGCGAGTTTACAAAAATATATATAATAAAACAAAAATATAGAATTCAAGCTAACAAGGGCTTGCTGTCTTGATCCTGTCTGTATTTCCGTTCAGTTTAGTGCATGTGTTGGCTCACAGGTCCTCTGGAAACGTCATGCCTTGATGTCATTCCGGCTTCCAATCACAAGTCCCGGCTAGGCTCATCCGAACGGCAGGATTCAGGAAGCTAGCTCCGTGGTCATGTGTGAGGCCCCTGTCCACCTCGCTACAACTGGGGAGGCTTTCCTGTTGGCTGCAACGCTCACTCCATCCATTCCCCTGGAGCCTCACTCCTCCCACACACACACGGTCTTCCTCTCTCTCTCTCGCTGCTCTCCTCTCAGCGTCCAGACACACCTCCTCTACAGGCTCCTCCCTTGGTCCAGCTCGCTCCACGCTGCGCTGCCTCCCTGTCACAAGGATGCTAGGGATACTGTCTCTGGGCTCTTCTGCGATACAGGTTCTCCCAACACCCTCCGTGTTTCTCTCTCCCCAGGCTGATTCTCTCTCTCTCTCTCTCTCTCTCTCTCTCTCTCTCTCTCTCTCCAGGCTGATGCTGTCAGGCGATGTAAACATCTCCCGCAAACGTTCCTGCCAAGACTGCTGTCTGAGTCGGATGCGGAAGGTACAAAGACAATGAAGACGCATTAAACAACACCGTCGCCAACACCAGCACGTTACCCTTTCATGACGGCTGTGCACATATGAGCCTGTCAGTGTGGAAAGGCATGTATGGAGTGCTGTGAGACATCAGCGACGCACCAACGGGCATGGAAGATTGGACGGAGGATTGCATCTGGAGTTGTTTGGCTCAGAGAGCAGGCCGAGTTCCGAGTAATTATTTGCCACCGCGGTCGAGTCGCAGCTCCTCGTAGTCACGAAACATCATCAGCTTCTGTGGAACCTTCAGTGTAATCTTCAGCAAATCAGACCCCGTGTTCTCTCTGCATGGTGGAAGGTTTTTTGGAAAGTGTTTGCGTTTGTGTGCGTGGTGGTGGCGCTGGGGAGTACTAGCACATACGATAAAAGCTCAACAGTCTATGCAGATAAACCGAGCGAGAAGGAGAACAGAAGAGTGGGCGTCCGAGAGCCCAGTCAGCTTGTCTGAGCCGGTGACATTTCAGGCATCAAAACATCCTACCCTCACCACCACCTCCCCCTCGAGAGACTGAACACTATCGCCACTCACCTTATCGAGGACGTTTACACCAGATTAGTCTGAGCAAAGGAGCTTTTCCCTAGCGTCCCCTGCGGGAGGGAGAGGTGGGAGGGCAGGGAAATGATTCAGCTCGTCGGTGAACAGTAATGAGGCTTGATGAAGCCGGGAGGGCCTTGAGAGAAAAAAGGTGACGTGTTGAGCATTGATGAAAGCCAGTGATGGGAATGTGAAGCAGGGCTGTGATGAGTCGAGGCAGACAGGGGGGGAGGCAGCGCTGACGGCAAGGCAACATTAAGTTATGGTGAGCTGAGGCAGTGATGATGACAGGGCAACACGAAGCAGTGGTGAGGCGAGGCAGAGGCCGGCTGAGACAATGCACTTGGAGAGAGTGCTGGCTAATAATAAGCCCATGAACAATCACACAATTGTATTTCAAGATCATGAGATCATGACTCCATAAAGATAAAGGCAAGTGAGAAAAGGGGGCACAGAGAATATGAATAACAGCCTCATTACAAAGTGAACTAAACTACTGAATGATCCTTTCAAGACAAACATAAATAAATCCAATAGACATTACTGCACCGTGCTTGACATAATGGGATAACATAGAAGTTCTCTCCTACTAAATGGGCTGGTGGGGTGTAGACTGAACACTAATCCTGTGTAAGGTCCTGTGTCTGTACATCCACACAGGGTGCTTCTCTGCACCTGCAGTTTGTCCAGGCTGCTCAGTATTCAGTGAGCCAAAGCTGTGCTCGCTGAAGCGATAAGGAGGGATGCACATCTACTGCAGTAAGCGTCCGTTCAGGTGAGGAGCGCGAAGCGGACAGTGGGGTGGTGAGAGTGGAGGAAAACACTACTCCTCCTCCTCCCTCCTCCCTCCTCCCTCCTCCCCCCCCCCCCCCAGGCCTCCTGTCTGTCTGGATTGGACACCCTCACCCACCCACGGATGTTCACAGTCAAGACCAATCGACATCTGAGAAATGCAAAGCGGGTCGGGAGTGTGAGTGAGTAGGTGGGTTATGCGGTCCATGGTGCTCAGACGAGTACAGCTCAGGTGACACGTACAGGTGACACTTATGCCTGCATTGAGACACATTGGAACAATGATTCATTGCCACTGGACTTTTCTAGAAGGCCTTTTCCCCTTACTGGAACAGAGTATGACAACGCTCTGAGAAACACTAATGAGTCAAAAGGGAGGATGTTTTACACAACTTCACCACCAAAGCTTCATAGATATTTTGGAACAGTTAAATTTGCAATTTAAGATGCGTGTCAATGTATTTGCATAGTCTTTTTTTCAAGCAATGTGACAGAGGGCTTGTGGGGCACATGTTAGCTGTGTTGACCGACAAGGAGAGAGAGTTCTTGATAAGATGTTTATTTAGGCTACTGTTAGGTTTCTGTTACTACTAAACTACAATTGCCAACCTTAACTACAGCTCAGAGGAATCAAATCAAGCCTCGTATTAGACTTGTCACATGCCAAACTAGTACATTTGTCAAATGTTCAACTTATTATATATGTTTTAATTAAAACAAATAAATATTCGTCAGGTAAAAAAATTGATACTCAGCAGTAATAAAAACATGGTCATTTATTTTTATTTTTTGTGATTCGCTTTTTCAGACTAATTAAAGATTGGCTAAAAGCTTTTTCTGTTCATTATTTATGAATATTGCTTTTCACTGTGTCCTCAGTATTGATCGTCAGAGCGAACAGAAGCCCTGAACAACTCACCATTGGGGTTTCAGGAAGACAGAAATGAACTGAAGGATAGCCATGATGCGCATGCTGACAGAACAGGCTGGGGCCTACCAACATCTGGATTGAGGATGTAAACAGTAACTGAATGATTGATTTCAAAGCATTTAATTTACTATGGGCCATCATACTTTGGAAAAGTTAATTAACACATTTGAGCATCAGTATTGCTTGTAAGCCGCTGGGAATTGTATTCTAGCAAGCAAGAGCAGGATACGCCCCAAGACTAGCTGCTGACACTTGAAAAGGGAAATCATTTTTTTTTAAAAACCACACAGTCAAAGGGGATTTCTTCTCACTGTTGCTCAGGGTCCCTACTTTGAAGCATGCATTTCAAGAAACATGCATTGCAAAGGGTGGCAACAGCAGCTTCTGAAAATTAGAGCATTGTCTTGACCGGAAGTATTTTTCCATAACATCCATTGTTTGCCCCGAGGCACAGGCAGAGTTATCAATCTCCAGCAATCAGGAATGTGCAAGCCTCCAACACCATACAATTACAGCTCCATTGTGTGTCTGGACCAGCACACTACAGACAGCCTGTTCCCCCTACACAGGGAATAAAGTGGGCTTTGAGCTAGAAGGCGTGTGTAGAGGTGGAGGTGTTTCTTCTGAGGTCCGCTCTTCCTAAAGGTGGCATGTTTGTGAGGCCTGGCATTACACTGAATGGCAGAGTGGAGAAACCTGCTCAGTATTGTGTGTGCATACAAACCTGCCTCCTTACAGCGAGCGCAAAGTCTGAGACACTAGGCGGCTTTAATGGACCTCGAATCCAATTACAAACCCAAACCATGTTAGACTACACTCTAAATGATTAGGCGTATTATAATTGAGCTCATATCGCCCCGGAGACAGTAGACTCAAACTTGCTGCGTCATGGTTGCTTGTGTTCTTTTCCACTGGTTCCAAACACAAAAAAGGAGCTCAATTAAGGGATGCAGTTTACATTGATTCTGGGCTGAGACTCCAGGCATGGTCTGGGGCAGATGGGTCGTGCCAGGGTGTGGTTCGTAGCTCGTGGTCAGTGCAACATGGGAAGTTTGCCATATGGAAGTCAGACCGGTGTGGGCCCCTTAGCCATAGTTCCCAACAGTACCGGAGCCAGCAAACAGTCAGCCGCTACCAACTGACTGGGCACTGTAAAAACGTCAAGCTAGCTCGAGTGTCTGAATTCACACCAAGTCCAAAACTGCAGACCAACTCGCTCAGACAACAAAGAAAATTCTTATGAACAATTAAGTGGGTCCATAGTTGAGAGACGTCCTAAGCTTCATCAACCCAACACTGTCAGAAAGACTGAGTTGTAACTGTGCAAGCTTGGGTGGCTAATCCAATCCACAAACATACTGAGAGACATCAAATGACTCAAGAGCAGTCGGGGAAAACTATATAAAAATAAAAAAAACTGGTGTCTGACAGTGTGATGATAATTATCCTAATAACTGCCCATCCCCTAAAAATGATATGCATACTTCCACATGCATCTCATTCCATGGGTTGCTCGTGGGGATGTGAATTACCTATACAGGGAGGCAATGAACCATATACTGCCCAGAACGGCAGCATGAACTGGAGGCTGTTAGATCCAAGATCCCATTATCCTGTGTCATCAGGTGGGGTTTTTCCTGGAGCAGTGGTGTGTAACAGCACCTAGCTGTGGAACAGCACCTAGCTGTGGAGAGTGTGACTGCAACAGGAAATGGTGAAGTGTATGTATATAGGCTACGTTAGGCAACCCAAGGGAAAGGTTGTATAAAGCTAGTTCAGAGTAAGAAGCAATCCCTTATAACTTTACAAACTATATTAGTCGACAATAAGACAACTGCCAAATCAGAAACGCTTTGCTCAAGTCAAGCTTTATTTGGATTCCAAGACTTTAGCTTAGGGTGTTGACTAGTTTTGAAAGATCGACAATTAGTAAAAGATCTATAAGACACGCCAGCACTTTGTAACAATTATGTAGCCCAGCAAAAATCATTAGAAAAATCTGAAATCTGACAATTAGACTACATAACCAGTGATCCAACTTGGCTAAATAAATCAAAAGATGTCTGTTTGGTTTAGATTTAAATTGACAAACCAGACAGCTTACAAATCACAACCTACCCTAAAAATCATTCTCTCCTTTCGTTAAGGCTCATATCCATATGCTGTCCAGAATTTCCCTCCACCTCACAAGGGGGAAGGACAACAGAACAGGGTATTGGGATTGATCCGGTTCTTCCATTTAAAGAAGTGCCTTGTTGAACTATTCTTCAAATACCATCAAGCTACCCACCTAAATTGACCCATTACCGGGGATGAAAGTTAAGTGGGCTTGCGGATCATTCCGGGCGCCCATTGACCATGTTGTTCATGAGACAGTACACTGGGGACAGACCAGACACTTCAGACTTCATGAGCAACCTAATACCTAACAGGTAGTTTTATATTATGAATTATGGTGGCACACAGTTTGAACACCATATTTATCATCAACTATTTTAACAATAACTAGCTATAGCTATAACTCATAGCTAGAAAGGTGTAGCACTATTTTAAGACATTCATCCTCCAAAAATCGGCAACTAGGCTAATATTGTGGTTTTACTTAAGTGTGGTAAAAGCTGTATTAGATGAGGCTGCCAGATGCATGTGATATGAGTAGTGTTTCTTTTCTCTAGCTAGGCTGCACTCTAGTGGGCGAAGAGTAGTATTCCTTAGAATAAACTGTGAGGCTTAGCAAAAATTAAAATAGAGAGAGATTTGCAATCTCCACAGATTTCCACTTGGAGTGGATATTTTTGGGACCCAGAAAGGGTTTAGCCTGACATTAAAGTTGTTTGAGGTCCAACAGGAAACGAGGTCTTACTGTGGCATTCATTGTCAAGTGCACACTCAAAGCCATTCAATTTAACAATGTTCTCACTGGGCAGGATGGGCCTCTTCAAGAGCTAGCCTGTAAAGCCACACTCCTTCCTGCCTCCCCAGGAACAGGGCAGGGTGGGTGCTCTAAGTCAATGCATTTGGCGTTTCCTGTTTTCAACTGGGCTTCCGAAGCATGAATGACTCAGTGGAAGTGTGTTTACGTCTTTCTCAACAAGTGTGGAAGGCAACTCCTCCTACCAACAACATGCTAAATACCTGTCACTATCATGTGGCTAATAAAAAGTACAATTGATGCCAAAGATGTGACATTTTTACCCAAACCCTAAAAATAAAATTTAGGAGATTCATTCAGTGGTAGATAGCCATTGATTTAAAATGACAGTTCCAACATTCTACAATGATCCTTCATTTTCTCTGGATCCGAGTAGATCAAGGATGACTGAAAGACAATATGAGAGTAGATTAAAAGCTCATTTAAAAAGGACTACCGTATTTTCCGGACTATAAATCACACTTTTTTCATAGTTTGGCCCCGTCCTGTGACTTATAGTCAGGTTCGACTTATATAAATATATATAATTTAACATGTTTTTAAATGCTAATTCATACTACCTGACTTGAACCAAGGAGTTCAAAGGATTCAGTGATATGGAATGAGATCGGGGGCTTGGTGAACTAGCTTACCGGTAACTCGCTTATTGGACTCGCTAGCTTGTTATTTTAATTTAGCCTATTCAACCTCCCAGGTATGTTCTTTATGCTATTGTGTAGCTGAATAACTGTTAATGTGTAATGTTAACATACTGGACATCTATTCAGTGTGCTATTGTGTTGTTGAATAACTTGCCTTTCCAGATTAAATGTCTGTTCCTTGTCTTTCATTTTATGAAATACATTTCTAAACAAATGCGACTTATAGTCCATGTTTTTTTCCTCTTCATGACGCATTTTTTGACTGATGCGACTTATACTCCGGAGCGATTTATAGTCCGAAAAATACGGTAGTTATCTTTTTTAAGAAAGGAAAGCATTTTCTTAGCGGGTTGAGCATGAAATCTGACGAAGTTAGTGATTCATGACTCGTACCATGAATCTGTCACTTATTCGGATACCCCAAACTCCCGCAGGCAGATTAATCATCTCTCAGCTGTGATGTGACCTCTTGTGGTGATTGCTTCAACACTGACAGCAGAGTATCACTCTGGTAGGTGCTACACCGATTGTGGGTGAGATGAGTTCAGCTACTTTTCTTTCAAAATCTCAGTCAATAGAATTCAGGGGCTCCTTTTTAAACCAGACTGATTTTATAAAACAGGATTTTATATCTCAAACCTCAAGTCTTCCCAGGGCTGGAGTGACAATTAGCACACACAGAAGCATTTCTGGTTGCTTGTTACCCACAGTAAAGCATTTAGCAAAATGCACTTGTCCAACTAAGCTAGCCGCTGACCTTTGGTTGTCTTACAAAGACTTGCCAAGTCTGAAGACCATGCCAATAGTCTATTCATGCAGACTGACTGGGCACACAGGAGATGAACACCAACCAGTCAGACCTCTGCTCTTCATGAACAACTTGGCATATTCAATATTACTATATGTGCCTGCATGTTATGATGCACTCCTAAATGATAAGTCACCAGTTACACACAAAAACCAGGGCTTCAAACGTTATTACGAGTCTATCCTACAACATGTACTCAATCATTTGTTGAGCCAAAACAACGGAAAATAGGCAAGGCTGTGCAAATTCAATTTTCGCCAAGGCAGCACCTTCACTGCACAATGCTATTCCCGACGATATTACTTCCTCAATACAGGTCATTTGAAGTCTTTTGGACTCTCAAAGTAGTGCACATCAGCAGCTATTTTTACTGCCCTCTCCTGTCGTCTATTATCAATTGTGCACAGCCCATTCTCTTCCCCTGCTGGCGAAAGGCCCTCTAAATTATTAACGGAGGGTGTGTGCGTGGCTGAGTGCTGGGGAGCTGATTAGGGGATGACAAGAAGCATGACAATCTCAAACCTCAGCAGAAGTTGCTGAAGGACAATGTCTGCAGTGTAAAAGGAAGCCCATTTATCACCTTTTTCGTCTGAAAATTTACAAAATGTCCACATGCAGTCAACACACCTTAAAAATGATGAATTCAAAAGGCTTGCTTCTCCCATTTCATGAAAGATCCCCCCAAGCCTATACAGCAGTAGAGTGAGAGTCACAACTTGGATGAGACAAAAACTAAAGACTGTTTTTAGATATCCGTTGCCTCTACCAGTTCTCAACTAAAAGTTATTTTGTTCCAACATATAGGGACGTAAGCAGACTAAACTAGGTGCATTAACCCGCCAGGTTTGTTCATTGCCAAGTTAAGTAAATGACAAAATCCCGTTACCAGCCAATCCTGAAGTGTGACGGTGCTTTGTTTCCCTTCATTGAATTGTCTTGCTTTGAGCCGAGTAAAAGGGATCAAAGTGAGATGAGTCGCTCGTGTGCCAGGAACTTCAGCTCTCGTGGATGAAAATTCATTGGGATATCAAACACGGTTAAGCAACAAAGGGCTCTTCTCGCAGTCTTCCTGTCTATGGATTGTAATTCACTTAGCTGGACTACAAGGACAGAGACACCAGAAGACCTAGAGTGCTACAACCGAAAGGCCCACTATACACCCAGAGTGTAGATTAATTAATTGTAATTCCACTTAGTATTGCTAGTTATGAATCCTTAGTATAGTTAGTCCTCATATTTAAATGTAAGATTCCTATGTTTAATTTATGCAACTTCCTACCAAAGAGGAGCAACCTTCGAAAAAAGGACACCCTACGTGGCCTAACCGACACGGGGCGGATCTTTATTCGTATTCTTCATGTGTTGCAGTTAACTACTTGACTCATTACTCGTTCATTCCAAACTGAATAAAGAACTCTGAAGATGAAGAAACATAATGGGTAGATCAATTACTACAATAGAAAAGGGTAATGGGTGTCCAGAGGGTAGACCTGACTGGTACACAGCATGGACCCGAGTCAGCTAGGAGGGCCCTAACCAGGCATACTAAGAATGACTAGTATCAGCACTATTGTAATATAATATTTGGTACTTTGTACATTTTGGACACTACAAGCCTCCAGGACAGGGTCACCTCTCCTGTAACAGGGTCACCTCAGCTGTACATGGGTCATTTCTAGTCTGTGGATCAATACTGCTACAGTCTCCTTTGGTTGGACCCTCCATGAAACAGCCCACAGCTCAGCTAAAAACAGTGAATGGACAGCAGCACAGACAGTTCATAAACCTGCCATTTCTTCATAACACCTCTAAACAAATCCCTTGGCGCCTGTGAAAGTGCTCTTCCTGCCTTTGACACAAAGAACAATGGGGGGGGGGGGGGTGGTGGTCACTCTTCAATCCCCCTCTCCAGCCTCCTGAGCCTCTTCCCTTTCATTCTGGGGGGAAGACACATGCTTGGTAAAACAAACCGCTCTCCAAATGGTCTGAGACGATACTAAAAGGCTGCCTTGAAGTCACGGGTCACTTCGCTCAACATGTGGCTGAGACCAGGAAGAGCTTAGGTAGTAAAGTCATTGTCAGCACAGGTCTTAAAGCCCAGGCTTCCTGATTCCTGCATCGGCCTCTCTAGCGCAGAATCTCTGGGACGCTCGCGTAGAGAACATGGGCATAGCAACAGGAGGAGGACTGAAACGCTTACGAGTTGCACTGTGGTGTGTAACAACACTTGTATAACACGTACACGCCCAAAGACCCCACCCTAAATGTTCGACACCCCCCCCCTCCCTCTCCACCAACACACTCGGAATCTTCCGTACCCTCCACACTGTGTTGAGGTATGCGGTAAGCATGGAGGAATGCACCCAGTTCACAGGTCGCTACACACACAAAACCTTCCCTAACCCCCGGGGAGTGCAAGTCAACTACTCACGATTCTCTCTGTGTTTCGCTGTCAGGCCACACTGGGTTCTTGTGTCGTCCAGACCCCACTGTTGAGGCTCTCTGGGCCTGTGGAGGGGAAAGGGGGGGGGGGGGGGGAGAGAGAAAGCAAGGCTGTCAGTGTATGTGTTAAACAATCTCAGAGGTCATCACAGTGTAAATATGCAACAGGGCTGCCTGGAATTGAGCAGGGGAGAGACCAGGAGTTAACCAGATGGAGAGGCAGAAAGGCAAAGAAAGTGATGGTGAGGGTTTCGGAAAGAGGGAAGACTAGAAAATGTTAAGTGTTAATAGCCCCTCTATATCTGTCTCACACACATATCTGTCTCACACACATAATACGATTGGTCTGAGTGTTCTAAACTGCAATCCATTTCCCCACACAGACCACAATATCCACACGCTTCCACTGAGGCCAACTAGGAAGAAACGTACATCAAGGTTTGAAAAATAACAGTCACCCACATGCACAAACAAAACACGAACACACAGAAAACACGAGACAAATCTGAAGATTAAAATTTGCGGCAACCTCTCAAAACATATTCTGGCCATTCAACGTTGGCCTTTAAAAAGTGACACGGTCTTCCCAGAAGCTCTCGTCATGCACTCCTACACCGAAGGTGTGGCACATCACACTAATTTGCACACGTCTAGATAAAAGCTAGATAATTCAACAACCTGGGGGCCTGAAACCCTGTGGAGACAAGTTCCTGTAAGTCACTCCCCTGGTGACTGTGAGCAGGTAGATGAGACTCGTTTAGAAGATCTGAAACTGAGAAAGAGCAACCAGCACCTGCACTAACGCACAAGATAGTGTGAGGCTACAGGGAAGAGTTTAACCCTAAGAGTGTAACTAAGGCGACAGAACTTCCCCCAGAGTCATTATGCTGAACATATGGAAAGATGTGTAAAATACGTGGACCCCTTGCCTATACAATCTAATAAACACAAAGTTGAATAGGTCGAGTCCAGATTGTGTTGTAGAAGTAGGCTTTGTGAGGCTCCTGCTTTTGCCCATCCCTGGCCTGAGGAACAGCAGGCTGAGGTACACAAAGAAAGAAAAAAGAAACTTTGACATGGGAAGCAGAGTTAGAGTCGGACACTGAGCCAAACTTTGAGTGCCAACAGAGGAGTAGTGGAAGACCAGGGCACCAGGGCACCAGGGCACAGCCCTTATTGGCACGGGGTTGGGTTTCCCTCCAAAAACGCCAGTCTAGAAAAATAACCCTTCAATATCCTCAAGAACCTAGCTTGTGTAAAGATAATGAGGTTGGCAGAGATTGAGTAAACAGCCGAACTGGATGGGAACTGAGAATCCTGGGAATCTCGTCAGCGTAGGGGCAGACAATCCAGCTTGTTTACACTGGATCACCACATGACAAAAGCAAAGTCATTTCGGCAGCTGAAAAAAAAATAATAAACTTGCAGTGATTTATGACTCTCAGGCATGTGGACTTTATTTTGAATTTTACTAGAGAAGGATAGAGAAAATGGCCCTGAATTCATTATGTAATCTGGGAGCACACAGCAGCATCTGGGATGTTTCCAGATATGCTGAGGGTTTCCAGACAGCGGGGAGGAGACAGAGAGGAAGAAGACACGAACAACTTTAACACCCAGCTGCAAAACAGACTTTCTCTGTTGTTCATCTTTCTTTAGGATGAAGTGGTAGGCCAAATAAATGAAGGGGAAAAGAACGACTGAAACTATCAAGCTCACAGGTTTGCTGAGCTTTGACCTTTCCCACCATTGCTTCCTGCTTTGTTGAGCTTTTTCTAGTCAAGTTAAACTGTTATTCGCACAGCTATGTCAAAACAACAGAAAGCAACGCTACAGACATGCTCGGTACAGCAGCACAATGCAGTCTGCCCTTTGTCAAAATTGGAAGTGAAAATGCCTTCATTTTTGCGAATCAATACTACAAACATCAGGTCTTCATGGTCAGAAAGGCATTCATTGTCTGTGTAAAGTGCCTGTCTACCAAGAGCTTAACAAGTTTGCCTTAAGCTTTTTCGTTGACGTCAGCTCTGGCCAGACATTAATATTTATGTTACAGAAGACAATGTGCTGGCAGGGGCGACTGCAATCCAATGTCAGTTTAGTCTGATTGCAACATGAACATGGACACTAAGGAAGTGCGCTATTGGAAATCAGTGAATAACAGCCAACTGTTACAAAACATAACGACCAGAATACCCCCCCCCCATTTAGTTTTTCATGCATTGTGCTCCTTAGAAGACTTCACAAAGAGACAAGTCAGTCATTGTTTGCCTTTATCCAGTCCATGGTCATCAGCTATTGATTTGTTGTCTTGAAGAAAGAAGAAAATCTATTAATGGGGCCAGAAGAAGGAGGTCCTTTACCGTGGGAAGCGTGCGCCATTGTGGTGTGAGTTTCAGACACTAATTTCAAGTAGAGGCGGCCTGTATCGAATCAAAGTCACTTTGATTCGGTGAAGCAGCAACAAGTATGCACTCATCCACAGTGACCCACTTACAGGACTCAAAACACAAAAACAAAAAAGGAAATAGACACACAGCAGGGAGGCCAGTGTGTTTGCAGGTTCCCTGTCCAAACGCCTGAAATTGTTGAAGAGTGATCGTAACCTGCGATCCACATTAGAACAAAGTGGAGTGTGTGAGAGGAGGAAAATCCCCAAGAGGAGACGTTCATTCTCCTGCTGGCTCATTTATCTGGGGTGGAGGTGTGTGGGGCGGTGTCAGGTGGCTGAACGGTTAGGGATTCGGGCTGGTAATCTGAAGGTTGTCAGTTCGATTCCTGGCCGTGCCAAATTACATTGTGTCCTTGGGTAAGGCACTTCACCCTACTTGACTCAGGGGAATGTCCCTGTACTTACTGTAAGTCGCTCTGGATAAAAGTGTCTGCTAAATGACTAAATGTAATGTAACCAAGAGATGTTTAGGAACTGAGGTAAGAGTTTCCCCAGACTTCTGAGGGGCTGGTGGAAGGGCTACTCCTTTCAGTCAGCCTGAGCTGTGGGTGAACGTGAAGAGTTGACCAATGAACTGTGACCACACCAGGGAATTGCAGTTGCAATATAGTCTTAGCTACAAAGCCCTGATAAAACCCTGGGTGAAATGAAGCATTAGTTACGGATGTTACGTAACATTCTACAAAACGAAATTTCCTGAAGCTACAACCCCCTACAAGGAAGGGAAACCCTGCCTAAGGACAAACCCAAGGCGTGTTCAGAGTCAATCAGCACAGGAGCAACGTAGTGTCGGCTTAATATTAGACATCAAGGTATATCTAATGTGCAGTGGAACTATACTGCATACATACAATACACACACAGCTCACACAGAAGGTAGGCAGCCTTTGTTTACAGCTTAGTATCCGTGCTTAGTCCGTTGCAGAGACAGGGCCATGTATTCTCAATCTGCTGCGGTCATTGAAGGCTAAAGGTAGGGCTGGTCTAGAATGTAAAGATTCATGGGAAACAAATACCATGTTTCTAACCATTGGGGATGGGCATGACACATTTTACAGTGTCAAACGCTTAAGTTACCTCAGAGGAGATTACAATGCTTGTCAACTGTGAATCTCTTCTCTGGAGGGTGCAACTTGGATCAGAAAGAAGTGTCGGATAGACTGATTAAAGCAAACAAGTCAAATAAAGAAAATGAAAATCCCGGCTTCATCCTGTAGCAAGGATCTCATCTTACAAACCAAACTTCTCGGCACCCTCAATCAATACCGCTCTGACATGTTTCTGAGCAGTCTGCGAGAAAACCAGACCCTGCTCACATGTCCAGCGGACGGCTTGATAGGTTAGATTAACAGAGAAGAAATCCTCACACACACCCCCCCCGGTGTACTCTCTTTACCTAACCTTCAAATGACCAGGTAGGTACTTTGATCGCTCACCAGTGTTGTTCTACAACAGTCTGGCTTTACCAGCAAGCCTCAATAACAATGTTTCTGTGAGGGCGTGAACACTGAGGCCTGGTATTTCACCAGCAGACGTGTTCTCACTAAGCAGCAGTGCTTGGCTGAGAGTACATGAGAAGGCCAGGTGAGAGCGTCTTGGGAATTAATAATTAAGGGTGCATGGCATTCTGTTGGCTGGTCATTCTGATCCCTGGTTTGGCTGTCCCTGAGGGAGAACAGAAGTCAGGATGTTCTCCCCCTGACCACTTAAAACCACTGTCTGGAACATGTTAAATAATGCAGTGTTTTCTCTATTTTTGGGAAAACACTTCCCGCCCCCCTTAAAATCGTGAAAATATATATTGATAATTAGGCTATTTATAAAAGAACCGCGAGATAAAGGCACATTCACTTCTTGCTCGTTGCCTCAAGTTCAATTCATTTGCGACTAATGTTTGTGCCCAGGTTATTTACAACTGATTGTTGATAAGTACACTATATCCACTGGCAGAGACTAAATTCTCATGAATTCGCCTTGTCGCTCCTCGCGAGCGTTTGCATCTGGTGCTAGGAATTGCATTGACTTTCTTGCATTATGTGCCAGCTGTGTTATGCTAGCTAGTTTCGTTTTGACTGGCAACATACTGACGTAAAAAAAACTAAACAATTATTTGGTGTACTAGTTTGGATAATGGAATTGAGAGATTTCACTAGATGCGGTCAGTGTCCTGTTTTCACATTGTTGTTTAGAATTCCCAGCCTCATTACCTCATACTGTGGTACAGGCTTCAAGATGCAGCCTACCATGAGAGTTCCTAATGCAAAAAGACAAGAGGGTGTATGTAAAAAAGGGGGAAGGATCCATCCAACACGTGGACATCTCAGGTTGGTAGACAGTCGGCTGTTCTCCTGGGGATGGCAGAAGAGAGAAACGCTGTTCATAAATCACTGCAGGAATGCCGGTTCATTTCCTCCCCCCCACCCTTTCCTCTTCTCTCAACTCGTCCTTGTTCTGCCGCTCTTCACGCCAGCCGGGTGAAAACCAACGAGCCTCGTGACACACCGGCAGCTCTGAAGGAGGTCACCCACAGCCAGTTAGACCCTCCCTCCCTCCACACCCACACACACGCAGGATGGTAATGAACAGGAATGGGCCCTGGAGCTCCGGTTACCAACGAGCTTAGGTAACATAAAGAGGTGCAGGGAGCCTGAGGAGAGCAAGGGCGGGGTCGAGGCGACAAAGAATTGGATGATACACTTGATAAGTGGTTACACAGAAAGAGAAAAGAAAGAAAAAGAGCATTCCAGCATATCGTGATTTCTTAACAGAGACAGATTAGTTTGGTCAAACTGGAGACCTTTGGCAGCGATGGGAGAAAATGATGCAACACCCGTCCATGTGGGGAAGAGTGGCTCACCTTTAGTAACGTCTGTGACATGTGACATGTGCTGTAAAGACTATATTTCTATTGCAAGGGGTGGGCCGCTTAGACAATGGAGCAATTCATGGCACAATGTCCGCCAGGCATATGGCTTCATCCATGTGCAGAAGATGGGTTCCACTTTCTACGTTTTCTTTTGGGAAACTCTTTTCCCCTCTCATCTCTTGAATTAATATGGTGTGAACTGAAAAAGAAGATCTAAAACAACAAAAAACGACATCAAACGGAAATTAGATGAAGGTACAAGTCTAAAAGCGAGAGGTGATCAAGTACGTCTGTCTCCAGTGGTAGCACATCAAAAGAATATAACGTCAAAGTAGAATACTGAGACATGGGGAGTAAATGGAGTTTGAAAAGTTGAGTGTTCTTGTTACTCCATCCTTTAGGGAGAAAGATAACAGTAGTATTTACCCAGAGAATCATCATGGTGAGAGACCTGACTCTCTCTCACCCCCTAGGCCTGTAAACATGATTTCATGATTGCCTATGTTGACATGACTTTTATATATAAATTGTATATATATTTTTGGGACCACAAGAAACAATTATATTGTACAGCAACATCTGGATTTGTTACAGCTCTTCTCACGACCCAGTCTTCATTCCTCTCCCTCTGCAGTCTTCCAGCAGCCAGATGGGGCAACTCAACTCTAAAGGGCATTTGTCTTCATTAGGCCAGACAACAAATAAACAGGCACTGGTTATTGTGCCAAGCATTCTCTTAATCGCTTTATTATTTTTTTTCTCTTAATCATTTACATTTACATTTACATTTAGTCATTTAGCAGACGCTCTTATCCAGAGCGACTTACAGTAAGTACAGGGACATTCCCCCCGAGGCAAGTAGGGTGAAGTGCCTTGCCCAAGGACACAACATCATGTGGCACGACGGGGAATCGATCCGGCAACCTTCTGATTACTAGCCCGACTCCCTCACCGCTCAGCCATCTGCCTCCCTAATCGCTCTTATTTATTTTTTTTCGCCCTCTTCTCCTGGTGTTTCTACTCTACATGCACTCACTGAGACTGAAATCTGATGGAGTACTCCACACCAACACCATTTAAAAAAGCAGTTCCTTCTGTACAAAACGGCTTTAATCTGTCCCAAATAATTTTAAGATTGTTTAGGCCTAGCAATAAAATTTGATATATCAACAAATATTGGATCCGATACGGATGCAAGAATCAAGGACAAGCTATAGCCTAGTTGTTTAAGACCTTAAATCAGTTGGGAATTAGGAACATTTACAAAAGAACAATTGCCAAGAACATTGCATTTACATTGCCACAAAGAACACAGTCTGTTTAAGCAGCAAGTAGCCTTTAAAACACTCTGGGTCTAGAATGTGACTTCATGGGTGGAGAGGTAAAGTCCAAACCCACCAACAGCTATTCTCAAAGTCATTCTCAACACCAGAGGGAAGTGGGAGATAAGTTTCATGCGGGCATCAGGATTCATCTCAGCTGCTAAAATCCAAGACTGTGGTGCTCTAAATTCTGTCGACACAAAAGTACAGACCTTTTTTTATAAGGTGATTGAGAGCAGAAGCCAGACTGAAGCACACAAAGGGCTTTTTAAATGGAACATTGCCACAGACAAACAAGTTTAAGTAGCCAATTCACCATACAACCAACTATACTTTAGGTGGGTTTCTAGTCTCGGGAGTTTAATTGAAATTCAATTCCTCTTCTTGTAAACCTGAACAGCATGCAAGCAAAGCTACAGCTCCAAAAGAGAACCTCCCTCAGAGCAGTGATAAAATACCGACAAAGCCAGGATACAACACGTTCCTTTCACAGTAAACTTGGAAGTGACTTGCTCCAGGATGCCATGACAAATGTGAACATCCTACATCAAATTCCTATCCCTGCGTTCCTTGATTAGATTGAATTATCATGAACTCAAACTGCAAAATAGCAAGCAGAAACAGAAACTTTTCATTCAGAAGTTTACTCTGCAGAGCACCATCTGGAAGGAAAGAGACATTGAGCACATGGATGCGTGTTGGAACATGTTGTACAGCTGTTAGCCTCCCTTATTTATTTATTTTATTTATCCCGGCAGTCACATTGCAATCCGCCGATATTGACCAAACAATATACCTATAGACGCCTCTAGAAGTAGGCTACTAACCCTTAGCAAAAGCTTCTGGCCATTAAGCTACAGACCACGTCATGGCATCTGGTCTTTAGTGGCAAGAGTCAACTTGCAATCGCAGAGGCACTTGCTAGAGACTTGAAGGCAGAGAGTGAACTACCATTGTATGTCTTCTCCATGTAATAATTCACATCACCACTGGCTTATTCGTGAAGGGGAACATGACCCTAGAACTCAGAGCACAAGGTGCCTACTGACTAAAGTCAAGAAGGCATCCCAACGGAACCTTGAGAGAGCCCTGTCCCCCCAAAAATGCTTAATCACTCAAGAGCCCCTGATGAAAACAGAAGAGCTCTTTCACCTGCTCTGGCCAGAGGAGAAAAAAAACACAAGGTGAGGGGACTTTTTCAAGAGTGCCTGACAAACGGGCACACTGGTCTTCATTGTCAGGGGCTGAGGGCTGTCCTGGCAGCAAGGGAGAACTGTGGGAATGGTTGTAGATGGGCTAATGCGGAGGCGACACAAAGCAAGAACACTACCTATTTCTTAAGTATCTTTCCTCCATTCTGGACTCATCCAATCAAATTACCAGGACTTAATGTCTGCTCATTATCGATATAATGTAATGCAAGGATGCCACTGCATTAGCTAGCTAGCTTCAGGACGTGCAAAAGTATTTGTTTCTCATTGGCATTGTTGACTGGGTGAACGTTCGTCACCATGCGAGAGGATGTGGGGGTCAGTTTACAGTGACGTGTAGGCTGGACCTCCCATGCCAAAACCTCTGTCCTTTCTCATACCATGTTATTCTAGATTGCCTAGCAACACTTGAACTGTCTCAGGAGAACAAACCATTTTGAGAAACGTTTGCCAGCCTCAATCCCAGTCTGTATATCATAGGCTAATCATAACATGTCTCCGTTTTCCAGAAGGTTAAATAATACTTGTTTTCAGAATTAGAAAACAGTAAAGGTTGAGCACAATAGGACTATTTTCAACTTCATGGGTAAAAATGTGTCTCCTTCAACAAAACCCAAAATATTCGCATCTGGACTGCTTGTAGACAGAATTGTAGTGCTGCACAGACATACCGTACCACAGCTAGCATAGAGGCATGGCTCCAGCTGAAGAACAATTCCTTGAACCTGAGCCCAAAGAAGCAGTCTAGCTGCGTAGGATATTAGCACTAAAACAGCTTCACTGACATACAAGCATGAATGACAAAACCTGTAACCTGATATCTGAAATTAGTAGATGTTCACTCATGGCCGAGGCCTAAATCTCTCAGCAACATGCAGGCTGACTGTAGCTGTAGAGGGGGAAAGGACAGGGAATCTGTTTGTCGTGGCAGTGTGGGCACGGATTACTTTTTTTATTATAAAGATGCGTATTCCCTGTCCAGCTAAACTGGGCACTCACAGATAGCCTTCTCTGCATGCAAACAAATAGTGCTAGCAGGCTACCTTAAAACAAAAGCCTCTTTATACAGCCGTTTAAGAACACAAATTAAATATGATTTCAATGCTTTATAGTGTTCTCTGAGGATCCAATTGTAATGACAAGCCAGCCTCCTGACCTGCTAGAGACCATGTTCAAGAAGCACCGGATAACCTTGCAGTCATTAAACATGTCTATCCTAAGAAACCAGTGGAAAATCCAACCCAAGGACTTGAGTCACAATCCTACTCATTATGCACAAATTGTTCCCTAAAACGGAACAACAAGGTACTGTTCTCTGGTCCACATCCATGTCTATGTAATAAGACTATAGGCCTATAGAAAACATCTGGCTATTTTAAAGGTAGACCAGAATAAAGAGTTTACAAAAATCAGGGGAACAAAATCATCAGCCCCGTGAACATTTTCATCACTTAAAATGGTGAGACAAATCTCAATCAACTATAAAACTGTGGTGTAAATGTACACAGCCGTTTCTGATAGAAATGTATTGTGCTCATTGTCCCTTTCTCAAATCGTAAGTGGTGTAAGACCACTTTCGCATCCAAGCAACGGCCATGCCAAAGCCAGTCTGTGCACTGAGGTACCCTAGCCCCAGAGGTAATACAGGGGGTACATGAAGACCTTGTTTTTGTACTATTAAAATGAAAGGGCTCACACACAACCTAACCCTACACAGGATTGAGGCTTCCCACACTGACTAAAGGAATGTCCTTCATTTACTGGGTAAATGTATTAGTTTAACACTGGTCTGGATAGTGAAGATACGCCACAATAGGTTGATTAAAGATTTAGCATCCTCACACACGCACCACACAAGACCTGAATGCCAAATACAGCAACGTATTCTTAAGAATACAGCTTTAATTGTTGTGATAGCGTGTGAGCCACGATCAATCCTCTCTGCTCTCTGCTTGGGGGACTAAAAGCCAAAGGAATCAGAAAAAAGCTCCCAGTATCTCTCAAACAATAATCCTACTTGTTCTTTTTAATCTGTTGATAAGAGGCGTTTGTCAAGACGATGAAATGAATACACACAACCACCATGTGGATCTGGAGACTGCTGTACGTCTGGGCCACATATTTTCTATTGGTGGCTTTGTACTGTGGATGAAAGAAGAGAGCAAGGTTTAAGGCTAAGACCATAGCTCCAATAGCTCACCAGTTGAGGCTGTGGGTCATCTATTGTCTTCCGGAGTTTATGCCCTGGTATTGGTACACTGCCATGCATCCCCCATAACCAACCATCCAATTAATGTCCTGCTGAGTGTTGAGACGCCCAGTCATGAACATACAAAAGGAACAGATTATCTAGCTCAGCAATTAGCAGAGTTTATAACTGGCAAAGGTGAGAGTTTGAGCTATCAATGAGATTATGTTAATACAACTAATTGGCATCACATTATACCCAAACTATTGGAGGTATTTTAGATGTAATTGAAACAAATTCAACTGTGCCCAATCAAAAGAGTCGAACAAGTGACAAAGAGAGTGAGTGACCTGAAGTGTTTAACTCTCGTGGGTTCGGTCGTGTGTCGGAGTGTATAATTAGCCTGGTGGTGGATTCAATAATGTCCAAGAGTAATTAATAGCAGAGTCTGGTCCACAGTTTTCACAAACACAGAATGCTTGTAGCATCAGCTAAGATCCCAAGAGTGGGGTGATCCTGATGGGTCACAGACTTGAGGCTAATGTTTGGCCAAGTACAAAACATGACTTCTGTAATTGAGCCTCCTGAATTTAATTCAAGAAGAACATAAATAAAATAAAAAAACAATCCTTTTGAATTCAGGCTATGTGTTTGAAAATCGCCATACACATTTGCTATCCACAGGATCCCACTTAATTTCTGTACCCTCCAAAAAACGAGTGCTTTCACTCCACTGTTTAACACCTACACTATGCCATACCCCCAACGCTACATCAGACCACTTTGAGAACACAGTTATACAGTATGTTGACCTGCACTGCAGATCTCAAGCACATCTGAACAATCCGAATGGATGCACAACAGTGATGTCTCTCACTCAGAGAGCAGAGGTGCCGGATAGAAGCAGCCATTGGCTGGAGACAGAGACACTCTGATACAGGAGAAGCCTGAAGTGGGGGCTCTTGGAATTCATCAAGGTGCTTCGGTATTGAGCTTAAATATAGAAAGCAACGTGTAGGCTGTTGTTGGTTCCCATGTTTAAGGTTAGGCCTGGCAGTGAGTTTGGAGTCAAATACTGGAAAAACTTGTATTTTGGTGTTGTGTCGTTTAAATCACCACAGCCGACAGATTTACTACATCGTATAGCCCAATTGGTAAAATGTCTCGAAAAGTGGACCAAAAAAAAACTATAAAACTACCCCCTCCAAGTCTTGGTGTCTCTCCCTTGTACATTACACAGCTCTCCTACTGCTGACCTTGTAGAATACAGGCCAAACAGAATCATGTTTCTAACGGGGAAGTGGCAACCATATTCCTCTGTCAGCTACCTTGACATTCCTATCAGTGGGTGTAAGGTGATTGTGCGTTACTCTGAGAAACTGGCTGGCTTGTAGTTCCAGTTTGGCAAAGATGTGTTGGTCCACAGAAGATAATGATTTGTTTACAAAAGGATGCCTGGGGAATACAAAGTAGGGGGGAAATGTTCCCAGAGAGAAGAATGCAACCCAGCAAAGGTGCTACATCCCAGAGGAAATCATGAAGGAAATTGAGAGGAGAAGGACCTGCTACCATGGCAACTGTGATAAGGCAACAGGTGTCATCTGTGAGGCTTGTTTGTCCAAATCTTTGCTAAGGTTTAAGCTAAGGGAGGAAAATAGAGACTGGACAAATATCTGGCTTTTGTGATTAGATTAAGGTGATGCATCATGAAAACAAAAAAGCAATGTTATGTCATCTTAAATTGCTCTGTGGAAATTAGGGGGATATTTCAATAGAATGGAAGGACAAAGTGAGTGTGTGTGTGTGCATGCATGCCTGCAATCATACAATGCATGTGCAGGGTGGCAAGGATAGACAATAGCCTGAGGTAATCTCCCCAACAGGGGAGGACATGTTTTTTGAGCAGTTTCAAGATAAGACACTGAGAATCCCCCTATTGTGTAGCGGGAATATGAAAAGGACCCATTTCCTTCCAATAACATCAACTTGGCTGCTCATTCCCTGGACTTCTCTAACAGAGGCAACAGAGCGTGTGTTTACGGCACACGAGTTGAGGGAACCTGTCACCAACATTCATAACAGCTGGAGGTGTGAACACAAACTCCTTAGCAAAACAAGTCAACACACAAACTCCATTTTACCTGGCTTGAACTCAAGTCTGCAAAAGAGGGTGTCCCCCACTAGAGGAAACAGGGGCCAAACCTGTCTACCCTAGTGACTGTCAGGGGCACTGGAGAAGCTTAGAAGTTTTGCAGTACAACGTGTTATCTGGAGCACAGCAGAGCTCTCTGCTTTGAAGTGCTGAGCTGTAGACCCTGGACCAGGGAGGTGGAGGAGGGTAGGTGTACACGCCGAAACAGCAACAAAGGAGATGTGAGCCCTTCAGGACTGCCAAATAGGGCGAAAACTGCTGGGAAAAAAATCAATTGGTGATTTATGTGTTTCTTTTATAGGTCTACATTTAGAGATAATCTATCCTACCCCAACTGCTCACACAAGTCCCTTTGTTGCACAGTGTTTACAGTGGCACGAAAGCGGTGAGTTGAAAACACACACACACATCTAAAAGGTTAAGACAAAGATTTGCCATTTTGGATGAACTAATCATTAGGATATCTGTTGCTGGCATGTTGTTCCTTGGGATGCTTTTTCTTTGGAGAATAATCTGGAAAGCAGATGGTTGCCATGTGGGGAGAAAGTTTGGCTGGGCTGAAGAACATGGGACAGGGGGGGGGGGGGGTAACGAACACATAATTGAGAGAGCAAAAGGTATATGAATAGACAGATTGTTGTGAGCTCACCTGTCTGTGTATGTCTCCCGACTGCTGTACTCTCCTTGGAGGATTATCCTCACTAATATACCTTAAGGCACTTTGACTGAGCTGCCAGCTGTCCATCTCCACAGCCCTCGGACACCCTGGCACAGCCCTGAGCTGGGCTCGTCCACAGAACGGCAGCCACGACCTACATCACCCTTAGCAGAACACACCGCCACATAACAGCACGCTCCGTGAATTTATTGATACATTGGTGCTAGTCTAATGTACAAAACAGTGTTGACTACGGAACTTTCTGACATTGGAAAAGATTGCTGCGTGTCGCAATCTATAACGCTATGCTACATTTCGACATAGCACCCAAGCATCGACAGGGTACGGCACACCCAGCACAACAAGAGCCCCAGCCATGTCCCTGAGCTAGCGGAGATACTACCAAAATGCTGTGCAACGTCAGGCCAGGTTACACGACGACAAGATCTCAGCAGAGACCTGGCAGAGTCCCAGCATTACAGAATGAAAAACATGCTGCTGAGCTACTGGACTGGGAGAGCGTGTTGCGTGGCAGCAGTGTTGAAACACCACAGGCTACTCAGTGTCCCTGACCCTCCATGTAAGTATGTGTGTATTATCGCAGAGCGACTTGTCTGCTCGTGTTGATTAAGGACCAATAAAGGAGTCCCCTCCTTGAGAATGTGGAGGGGTTGGGTGGGGGGGTGGGGGGGGGGGCTGGCAGTCATTGATGGCATGAGAGGGCCTGCTGGGCCTTGTTGAAAACCTTCATCAGCTGGATCCGAGGTCCTCTTATCCGCTTGAATTTTGATAAGCAGTAAATAATTCAGTATCCACGGGGAGGGGACTGTGGATAGGGCCCGATGAAATCCAGAGTATTTTTGCCATTTCTGGAATCCTCCCAGATTCAGGGCGCAGATGTTTTTGTAACTAATGTAAGCTCAATGATAAGATGATACAATGAATTGCTAAATAAAAGCTAATTACAGTTTACATGAAACTTCTAATTTAGTGGAAGTAGTGGCTAAATTCTGTCTCGTAGACAAGGACTTTGTGTGTCCCAAACACTAGAAGTTTTAGAAGTCAATTGTGACTTGCATACACACACACAAACACCCAGATCAGTATCACAATAGTGAAGGGTAAACTAAACTACAATGGTGGGCCAGACTATTTCTCAGACTCAAATTCGTCAGCGGCAGTAGCGAAGGACGGGGGGGCGAGAGGAGCCTGACCACAACCAGCCCGCTGTGAGGGAGGTCTGCATTCACAATGACAACTGTTACCATGTCAACACACAACCTCTGCTGGGGGGCCCTGCTTTGGGGGGGGGGGGGGGGGGGGGTCTTGCCATCCTACACCTGCAGTTTGAAGATAGCTTCCGAGGAGAGAAGAGTGGGGGTTAAAGAAGGTATGGGTGTGTGTAGGGAACGGTGGAGGGTATGATTGTGTTTGGGCAGGGGGTGGAAAGGAGCTGTGTAAAAGGAGGGCTGTATGGACAGCAGCATCAGCCTGGCAGCCACTAATAGCCCACCACGGTGTGAACCGAGGGGAGGGGGACTCGCTTAAACTATCACACTTAAGTGGGGACTCCTTCAGAGAGGGGATGCAGAAAAAGTAAGATTCTTTCTCTCTCTCCCTTCCCCCCTCCTCCAAGGACGTGCAGACTGCCACCAGCTAACAGGGCGATATCTGTTCTCAATGAAGTTTCCCATCTCAAGGCTCGACGTGAAGGATACGACAGAGGCTGGGACCATGCAGCTGTTTGGACGAGCTGTGAAAACTTTCAACGAGAGATCAAGGAGACGACACAAAAGCCCCTCAGCGCCCGAGCAGGACAATGCTAGGGTTTCCCTTTCACTCGCCATTTCAGTGTCCCCATTCAAACCGGTGCCAGAAGCTCTCATGGTGGTAATCCTTTTAGATAACTTGGAAAGCAAAAAGTGAGGGAAGAAGGGATTTTGGAAAGGAGGGAGAGATAAGAGGGGGGAGGGGGGGGGGGGGGGGATTCAGGATTTTCTTCACCCTTCCATCTACAAAATCGCAAGACACCTCCATTCCATCAGAACTACGAGCTGATGGTGCGGCAGAAGGTTTCTTCCATCAGAAGCCCAACCCCAGCCAGCAGGTGTAGGTAGTCAGACTTATCGCGAGCCAGTGGCCACATGCCGTGCGTTCATCAGAAGAACCCCACTGTGGTTCTCCCTCCTGTGAGGGAGGCTGGCTAGACCACAGGCCACAGTGGGGGCCGGGGCCGGAGGTTCCAGCACCAGTCAGCCAGAATCTTAAAAGCATGCTATTCATTAGGCTGAAAGAGTTAATGTCACACATGTAAACTCCTGGATGGAGTGTATTTCTAGTACTTGACTACATCTAGAATTAGTTGGTTATATAGGGCTATTCTGATCATATATCCTTACCAGAAGAGCCCAAGTCATGTTAGGGCTATCATATTGTGATCAGAAAGTCTGTGGAAAATGAACAGCAACTGGCTGTCCATGGATTGACTTCATTCTGGGTTTCATTACAGCCACATCCAACGGTCTGTGTGTGTCGTGGCACGCTCACACCAGCGGCCCACATCAAAGCGCTGGTGTCTGCCAGGCTCCTCCTGAGGGTTCCTAACCCAGCCCAGAACCGCATGGCAGAGCTCCTGAATTATTTACACTGCCCTCGCTCTCTGCAGATAGTGAGACCGCATGGGGTCGTTCACAATGGGAGTGTCGTCTCGGTCTGACTGGGGCCGTGCGCGCTGGCTGCGTCGTTAGCTCTCATGACGACACCTTTTCCAGATGTCACGCTGGAGTGGGAAAGGGAGAAGAGGAAGTGACATTTCATCTGCGTCCTGATGCGTAGTGACGCTGAAATAGATTACCTTGTGTACAGACTCGGAGAAAACGCATGTCGTTTGGCGGAGGCAGCTCCACCTTCTAGGACATGCAGGATTCAGGATGGCAGTTAAATAGCTACGGGCGGCTACACGAGACAGTTTCAGCTCAATGAAAGCAAAGCTGAGGATGACTGATAGTAAACACCGTTGTGTTATACAAGGTATCTGGGTTAGAACACCTGGACATCAAGGCACATCACCCCATCCCCCTTTCATCTCCCCGCTGTTTTGGCAACATGGACTTCAAAGACAGGAAATGACACCATTGGTGAATGGGAATGCTTTTAGCTGGGCCCAGGGGTCAATATACCAACAGCCTCAGGGTGGGGGAACACGAAGCTTTTTACCAACATTAACTACCAGGCTGCGCCCTGTGTGATACTGTGGCTGGCCACACAGTGTCAGACAAAACCAATTAGGCTTCCAACGGCTGCTTTCCAAATTGACAATCAGCACATATCTTATCCCCAAAAATGTGTTTTTCTGCCTAAACACATCATTAAAAAAATAAACAAATGTCTTTATTTAAGTGTGTTTATTGATGTGCACTCAAGGATGGAGATTCTCTTCTGATTATTGGCAGCAAACAGCCGAGCTCAGCATTAAGACAATTAACCTCACATTACACAGCACATGCTGATGAACATGAGCTACGTGTTAAGCTAAACAACCAAAACAAATTACCATACCAGTACAATCTCAAATATATTTAACCTTACCAAATACAAGACAACTGTCCAGGCAGGCTCACAAGACTAAATTAGTTGAGACAATTAAAGCCCACAATGGCAAGAAGCTTCAACAGAATGTTTGTATTCAATTGCTGTAACCATTGGACTATGATCACTTGTCTGACCTGATTTGGGCTGTGAGTGAGAAAATCCCTTGGTGTACCAAGGAATGAAAAGATTTTTTTAGCTCATGATTCAGTGGAAATGTAGGTCTTGAAGCTGTGTCAACGCATTAACTTATCATCTGTTTCAAAAGACACAGATGTTGCTGATAATAAATAAATGGTGTCCCTTCACTTAAACTATGCAAAAACGAATCAACAAATCTTGGACTGACCAACAATGAAGTCAGCAGCATGAGACGCAACATCGTCCAACCACAGAACCAGGGAGTTCATGATATATTTCCCTGGGTGGATCTTATAGTGGGGGCTGCAGTACGGTAGACTTAAAGGATCATAAAGGATTATTAAGTATTGCTTGCCCACACACACTTACAGAAACTGTCATGCAATTTTGTCCACACACAGGAGCATAAAGGCAGAGACTGAGGGCCCTTGGTGTGGAGTCCAAAAAAACTAATGGGTAGTGTGGGTAGTGAAATAAAAACAGTTGGCATGACGTGCAACGTGGTTGACCCTTGACCGAGTATGTTATATTTAGCCCTCTGCTCGTTACCAATATTTCACAGACTGACACTCCAAATTCTGCTTATCCATTATAAACACACTGAAAAAGCTCTCGGTAGCAATCTCTACAGCTCTCGCTTCCTGCTTTTCAGACGACAGGATTGTGTTGTTTGAGTCTCTTAAACCCTTTTCCACCAACATGGAACAGGTTCCATTTCTGTTAGTACACTACATTTTGAACCGCTCAGATCATTTCAACCAAAAATAAATTGGTGCGAAACCACAAAAGTTGGTTCCCAGCTGGATCCAAAAGACTGCCAATATTGCAACTGCATGGGGTCGTTCACTAGGAGGGTGGCGTCGTGGTCTGACTGGGACTGTGAGCACTGCAGTTATCCCTCATGACAATTACAGACAAAAAAAGAAAAGGTTTTCCTTGACCTGAAGTTTGAACTGTGACCACAGCAGTGGGAGTATCATTCTGCAGGTTGGAAAGAAAGGATGGAGAAGGCAACAATGGAGACGTTTCTATATTTAAAATAATACCCAACATTGATGGCTGACCATCCTTGATTACAATGGTTCCGCTCAAAAACAGTTCACTAGATAGGACCACGGTTGCAAAAATGTTAACAGGTTCAAGAATCAGAGTTAAAGTGGTGGGAAATGAGCATTACAGACCTATAGGGCCCAGTGCTCCATTCTGCTTGTCGGCAGAGACCCTGGTTTCACGGCCTAATCGAGGGAAAAAATGCTCATTGCAGAGCTACAGGATCCAGTCCTAATTGCAAATAAAGTGAAGGAGACTACAGAGGAGAGTTTATCAAGGAAACGGGTGACAGTGCAGGATGGGGAAAGTACTTGTTCGGATAGGAGGAAGGAAATAGGGAAAGGGAAGGAGGGTGTGGGAGCAGTGTTGAGACAATACACTAGAGATATGCTGTCTGTACTAAGGTACAGTCCTCTCAATTCATGTCCACATTTCCCCAAGAAGATTTAATTTCCTCTGTTTGAATCCATCTCCATCAAGACAGTTGTACAATGTTTAAAACATACAATATGACAATCCAGTGTACTCTACTTGAAGGTTAAAACTGACGATGACCAAGGTATAGTACTAAGCAAAAAGTACGACCGTAGACCGAATTGTCAGATTGACTGGTTTAAGACACATGGTGCTCACACTTTGCAACTGTCAACAGATAACCAGCTAGGCCTAGCGTGCCTGTTGGCCAGGGTAGGACAGTAGAATGACGTGCTTTCTTGTCATGCTTTGTGTATCGCCACGGCCAAGCTGCCAACAAATTCAGTTTGACTGATATTTAGGCGATCGGACACTTTAGTAATAGTGTCTGTACTAAATCACATGTTAAGTACACATGGATTTTTATAAATGCTGCAGACAAAAAAAAGAATGGTACAATACATTGAACAGTTTAAGTAACAAAATGCACTTGGTGTGACATACTAAACTTTCATAACAAAGGACCAAATGAACTTAAGTCATTTACTGAACACAAAGTCTTTCAACCACTCCCCTTCAACAGGAGGCTGTGGTCCATTAGGACCAAAACCCAGGGGCACAAGAAGATTCTCACCGGCTGCAGCTGGCCTCTCCA
This sequence comes from Hypomesus transpacificus, assembly GCF_021917145.1. NCBI lineage: Eukaryota > Metazoa > Chordata > Actinopteri > Osmeriformes > Osmeridae > Hypomesus > Hypomesus transpacificus. Next base: position 1,255,369 of record NC_061081.1, on the reverse strand, counting down.
ACAATGCCCGGGACAACAAGGCCACTGACACCAACAGCTTATTACACTTGGCAATAAACCCGTTTCAGATTCTAAACTAGGCTAGGCATCATGAGGACAATAAGGATACTGAATTGTCAGAAATCTTTTCAACTTCCAGCTTTGCATGTCATATACTTTGTCCACACAGGCTATGTGCATCAGCATTGGGTGAAATATGTATTTGCAGTTGAGAATTAGTGCTCCTGTTAAGTGTCTATACCCTACAACATTGACAAGTGCCTTGGGACAGTAACGATGTTTAGGAAAGCATGGTAGTCATCGTATTGGTCAAGCTGTTGCATAATAAACCGTCTCCTCAACAGTAAAAGTATGATTTAACAAAGACACAACATATTAAACTAAAATAGTTCACTCATGTTTTAGTCATGTTTCTAACATATTGAACATGCTTGGTGACAACTTTGGCTAGGCCACACTTCGAACACTACTGGATACCAGCATGTGCGCCGATCACTACGACTCCTAGCGCACTTCTCACATTGCAGTCTTGCAGCCATCAAAACTTTTTGTCTTTCACAAAACTTTTACTGCTCTGCCACAACAACGCTGTATCGAACAGTGTTATGCTCACAACCACGCCGGTCTTTATTTCTAACTAAAAAGCAGGCACAAACTACAATTAGTCAAGCTTTAAAGATGTGTTAGCAAGTGAGGTATCTAGCTGCTGTAGACAGCTAACTAGCTATGATGAAATGTAATGCTACGATTCAGCACCGAAGAAGAGACTAGTTAGCCAACGCGGACAAGTTTGTTAGCTAACGAGCTATAAAGAGCAAGGTTAAATGTCTTAATCACTATTTCCTATCCTACCTAACAGCGCATGGATTACATATGAAAGCGAGACAACATTAGAGAACCTAAAGATGTGCGGACAAGAACAACATTGTTCATTACAACTGATACCTTCCGGTAGTCTGCTAATATTAGCAAGCATAGGGGTCCAGACAGTTTTTGCAAAAGATAGCTTGCCTCAGCTAACGTTACTTAGCTCCAGCTAGCATTTCATCTGTACCAGGGTAATGAACGCAGTTTGCGGTGTTGAAAGGTACACTCTGGTCAATAGACCTTAAACCTACAAAATGCACCGTGCATTGCCTAACATCGAACATGACATTAAAATGCTCATGTGAGCTAGCCAGCAAACTAGCATAATCAACTAAGGCAGGCTTTCTAACGAATACTCGCGAGCTAGCCACGTTAGCAAGTAGGCTAGCTCTGCTACTAGCTAGTCAGAGTACACGGCCCTTCGTTCTGTTGTCTTGCAGCACATTGCTGGCTAAATAATCATCAGTTTTCATATACCAAATCTGCATTTACCTCAGGTATTTGGAGATTTTAGACGGCAAATAGGGAGATGGTTCCCCTTAGAATATGTCCACGATTGTAGTGTTCCTGCCTCCTTCTCCGGAATGAGAAAATATGATTTATTTTACTGCTGTGAGGTCCCGGCCACTTCGTAACCCTCCCCAGCTAGCCAACAGCCTGGCTAACTCAGGTGCCGTTCGATGACACTCTCACTTGTTCGGCTTCCGCTTCAATGTACAACGTTAAATAGTTATTTTCTCAGTTGGACGACTAATACGGTTCATCCACGGACAGAATCCTCCTTCTCTCCGACACGGTCCTTGAATGAGACTGCGACTACAAAAGCAGTTTAGAAAACGGGGCTCCTCAAGTCTGTGCTTCTCACGCTCGCTCTACACTGCGATGAAAGCTCGCCCCTTGGAGCGACCGGAGACAGTGAGAGTCGCAGGATAATGATTCCGTTTCCAATTTTGAGGACGCTAGACTTTGACGTCACACTATGATCATGTGTGCATGAGTGTGTTATAGCCTCAATGCTGTGTGTGTGTGTGTGTGTGTGTGTGTGTGTGTGTGTGTGTGTGTGTGTGTGTGTGTGTGTGTGTGTGTGTGTGTGTGTGTGTGTGTGTGTGTGTGTTTATCTACACTACATGAGAGACTCCAAGAGAAGATTAAGAATGGTGCGTAACAGTGTAGTTGAAGTCTACCTTGGACCAGTGTCTGTGCTGAAGTGAACTGATGTATGCCTGCTGCCATGCATTGTTAAACTTCTTCATAAGGTCATAAGACCTTAAACGTCTTATGTTCATTTCTATGTCCAGTATCTCAATCTGCCAGTGGGAGAGACTCTTAAACCATGAGATATCACTAAGCACCAAAGAATGTGATTCTGAGAAGCATGGAATTGATACTGGCACTTGGCCAAAGATAGCTACAAAAATATGCCTTGGAGTGTTAGTGAGAGAGAGCTTTTCTGGGCAGACACAATAACTGAGAATGTATGTGAAGAGTTGCTAAACCCCACATGATTCCTTATGTGAAAGTGCGTCAAAAAGTGTCTGTCCTTCCCTTCAGTGTTAACCTGGATATGAAAATTGTGGATATGGGGATTTTTATATTTATTTAAATGTTTTTGTGTGAGCCATTGGCTATATAGAACTCTTTAATTTGAAAGAGGTAGGGGTTCCATTTAATGAAAATTGAACAGGAAATAGCACTTTTCTGGTAAATCCGGTAAGATCAAGGAGACTCCCACATAACTACACACATAACTTAGATTTGCAAGAAGCCATAGTAGGCTGGACTAGAGAGGAACAAAACAACAAATGGTTTCCATCTGTTTCTTCTCTCCAGCATTATCTTTCACATTTGCAAGTATCCAGCTATGTTTTGGCTTAAAAGTGAAGCATGTATAAATAAACTGCAACTAGCCTGTGTATTCTTTTTTTCTGAGAATAAATTGGAAATAGACAATGTCCCATTCTCTTCACGTTATAGATTTAAAGAAAAGTACGAGTTGTGTACGGTTCAGTCTGTGGAGTCTGTGTGCCGTCCAGACAAAGTCCATATCCAGTGTTGTCTGCTGTTCAGTTTTAAGAGATGAAAGCCAGGCTGTTGAGCAACCCAAACTGCCTTAGGGAATCCCAGCATGAGACATGGTACTTTTGTGTTATAACTTCAAAGGTGGTTTTCCCACAGAATCAGATGTCGATACGTGTCTTGGCTCCCAGACATTCTGCACAGGCTTAACTTTAGGTTGATTCCAGTCTGGGACAAAGGGAGGAGGCCTGATTTTGAACTCCTGGCTGCCACCACAGCATCCTAGTCCCCATCTCCACCTCAGGGATGAAGATGGGGACTGGGGATGAAAGGGTTATCGACCATGTTCCACAGCATAGCTAGGCGTTGTGAAGCTTTGCATGCTGGTTCCGAAACACAGCAAGCCAGGGACCAGGCCATGCGCACACTCACACATCACATGCTTTGGTGTGTGCCGTGCTCTCTACTCAATACAAAATGATTATCTTCTCTTTGAGGTTCAGTGTAATAGCAATAATAAGCCACAGTGATGACAAGATGGAGGGGAAGAGGTCAACCATAGCGTCGCTGCTCCCAAGAAGAAGACAAACATGGCTGATTGTGTGAGAAAAAACTGATAGGGTGTGTGACCATCTTTAATGTCACCTCGAGGGCAGTCAAATATAGCAGTTTGTGTATTCAGTGGAGGACAGAACTACACAGAAAGAAGTAAAGTCTTGTAGTCATGATGCCTTAACTTTGGACAGGGCAGGTACACATTTTCTTTCACTCTGAATATATGCAATGGTTGGGAATGAAGATACAACAAGCGTCTAATGTGATTCACCCAGTGTTTGGTTTATGTTGTCTGTATATATGTAGATCACCTTGGTTCAGAGGAACTTCATCTACAGAATGTACACATGCAAACCAGTCTGACTAGAATCCGTCCAGTGAACAATACAGTGAACACCCTTCCTTTGCTTAAAACACAGGCCACGAGACATATAGCTTGGTCAACAACTAAAAAACTGCTACGGCCAAATTAAGGCTATGGCAATGATCATACACAAATGTATTGAGTCATGTCCAGGCATTGTAGAACAAAGTTTAAAATATAAATGCTCACTGACAATACTTTCTTTTATATTTACAATAAAGAATGAACTGAAATACTGACGATTTCTCTCAAACATCTAGATGTGATTTTACACAAAATATTTTAAAAAAAACACAGTGTACAGAACAAGATTGGTGGAGGATATATTAAACAAACATTTCAAAACAGAAAAATTACACTGAAAATACACAAAGTAAGGATCTGTAGGAAATTCCTGAGTACAATAACCGGGCTGGTATTGGCTCTCGGAAAATCCCCTGCAAAGATTATTGCTGTGATTTTTTCCCTCCCATTTCATGCACCAGAGAAAACTATTTCTCCATTTGGTCATATATAAACCAGCCGCCTTTTTAATTAAAGGCTTCTGCCATAGAGATGGGTCACCACATACAGAAAAGTAGAAGCAGAAGGAAGTGATCTGGGGAAAAGAAGCAATTCGACGCATGGTCGCCATTTTAGCTATCGTTAGAGGGGAGAGTCTTTGGGATTGGCAATCTGGTCGACACTCTAAATTTACAGCTGACTGCTTAGCTGTGCAAGGGAGAGAATGCAAACAGAGCATCTGCCATCTCTTGAGATGTAATTATGATAGAAATAGTTTTGTAAAAAAAAGTAGTGGCAGAAAGCTATTTTATTGATGTGTTTTTCCTGACAATTTCCTGAAACCAATTTACATATGGTCAAAGCACCATAAATTGTAAGTATGACAACTGAAAATAAAAGGCAATCAGCATGATCACAAACTAGAGGGTATGAACAACAATGAACAATGCAGGCTCAAGAATGAATAAATATAATATTACAAGGGAGAAGCAACCAGAATTCAACTGGTGAAATATCTATTGCCACTTGCTATAAGCATGGTACTGGGAATGGTACTGATTTTATGTTCAAATAATCTTGTTCTCATAATCTGTAATCTTATTCTTATAATTTGTGCAAATTGAGTTACCCGGGATTTCACATTTGGAATTTAAGAATAGTCCTCCCATTAGGAAGTCTCAGTGGAGTTATTTCCTGGGAATGTGGTTTCCTGGGTGTGTAGTAACATAACTGTAACATAACACGCTTTGAACGTTTATAGAGTTGATAACAAGCAACTACACACAGCATTGAAGGACACAGGGTCCTTTCCTGTAGCCTGCTCGGACCACATCCTTTAGTCTCAGGCAGCAGGGGCGTGCAGGGTGAGAGAGAGTTGACAGTGTCTGTGACACTCGTCCCTTGAAGGAGGAAAGGGACAAACAGGAAGAGACGTCAGATCCTTGAGCCACAATATACAAAGTTTGAAGATCATTTGGGGGGAATGATGAATCATGGAGAAATAATGTCCCACATTCTATACATGACTTGCCTGTAAGAAGCCCATCTACTTGTATTTTTGTTTAAAGCATACGAGCCAAAACCACTTCCAAATGAATGATAGTGAATACGGTTGTTAGTGCGGTACTTATCATCAAGTCTTCAACACAGATCTGAGTGGTTTGACTTCTGGCCTGAGTTCATTGATAACCCTCAACTACTGTGTCACATTCCAAACAAAACTTTCCCTGGCAAGTAAATAGCGTGTGAATAATGTGAGCTCATAGTTCATTTCATGGACCACTAACCCCAAACCCATCCATACCACACACACACGGAGAGGGGGCATATTTTTGCTGCCTTACGCCACACTTCCATGCATGCCTGTCGCAATCACTAACAGATGTCTTATGGTTCCTGCCTGAAAGCATTACCAAGGCTGAGAACTCAAGGGTCAGAGTTCTCCAGTTAGAGCTACTCTGTACCTGCTGTACAAAAAAAAAAAAAGAAGCTGGATTGGTAAGACTTGTTCACAAAGAGTGGTCCTTTATCCAGGGTCAAAGGTCAACTTGCGTATTGTTAATTCTATTGTGACCAGAAAAACGAACCAAAACCCAAACAATAGGTGTCAAGCTACTTCATATTGTTTTTGATGGTCACTATGGTGATCATTTGCGTCCGTGAGAGTAGAAGGTTATAGGACTATTGTTTCTACTCATCAAATGGTTTCCCATGCTCAAGTTTCATTTTAGTAGCGTTATCAGAACAGCTACAGGTACTATTGACAGTTTGCTCTTCCCTCTATGTTAACTGTAAACCACCGTGTTGCATTGATGGGTATTTGGGTTTGACTTCTTGTCTTATCTCGCAACATTTCCACATGTTCGCTGCAACACCTTCTGAGGAAATATTTACCCTGGTTGGCCTTGTTATATTTATGACTGCATAAAGATATATGTATTTTTTTTAATAATTGTTTGCCAAAGTAATTAATTAAAACTCACAACTCTAGACTAAAAGTTTTAAATGCCATGATGTTAAAGCAGTGTGGGTAAACGTCATGAGCATGTTATTCATCACATAAAAATGGACCCAGTAGGTCCACACCAGCATTGACTTCTTACACTCACCGTATATATGATTACATTGGCCCAGAGTTCACTCCAGCACCACCTGTAGAGACAAGTAGACATTTATGGTACTGCTACATCATTTTTTCACATGAATCAAGAATATGAACTTTCAGAAGAATCTAGTGAGGCCTAGGTAAATAATTTTGTTCCTGCTGATTTTCCAAAACCAAGCCAAATCGGAATTTCTGTGAGTTGTATTTAAGATTTATGATGAGCAGTTTTTTCACTAAGTAGCCACAGAAGAAACTAATAGAACAACTGCGACCTCTGCTGGAAAAACTGTCAGCCAAATGCTGTTGGCATGCGGTACAAAAGAAATCATCCTCATTATTGATATATTGTTAGAGTGTGTACCTTTTGTTTTATAAGAATGACGTACCATCTTTATTCATCCATTGCTCAAGATCTTCCATCTCTAACTCCAGTACAGAGGGCACATCCTCCTCAAACATAGGCCTGGAAGAAAGCAGCAATGCAATTGAATGGTTCGTTTTTTGATCAAACAGGGGAAAGGTTTCCCAAATTCATTTTCCAAATAGTGTTCCCTCTTTTAACTTCTATTACAATCTGTTGTATCCCCTTTTTCCATCTACTTGTTGTAGCACTAATGACTGACACAGGACAGAGCTTAGGCTAGGGAATATGTCAACTTTGTTGCTGATGCTGAAGAACAGCTTTAACTTTTAACAAACATCATCTTGAGATGCACCTGAACACGTGATCAGTGATGCTTCCTGGGGTCATCGGGTGTTTCAACAATCAGACACCCTCACCCAGGCAACCCAGCCAGGGTTGAGCAAGCCCCGGCTTGCGTCCATGCAGGTAGGACCACCTCCCCTCCCCCTTTAATAGCCCTTCGCAAAACACACTTGACATTGTATTTATTGCATTGCATGTGATGACAAACCTACCAGTGTGGTTGTATATGGTTTGCTAGTAGCTGCTAAAATGCATGACCGGCCGTATTTGCACAAATCCAGCAAACACACAAACATACAGAGATACAACTCTTTAAACATGCTTCTTCATGCCCTCTTCCTTAACAGGAAACACAAAACAATCTTTAGGATAAAAAACTGATCTGAGATCAAACAAACCAAGTATCCTTTTAAAGCAGAGTAATACTTACATTGGAACTTTCTCAGAACTGTGATCATCCAAATAAGGATCTTGTTTCCCATTTTCTAGAATATAAACGTACATTTAGGCTCACTTTATACATTTTACTGTAATTCTGAAGAAAAAAAAGCCAGGCAAAGGCATTTACCTTCTAATAATCACTTTCTGTATTGGCTGACTGTATAATATATAGCTTTATTGGTCAATATCACATAAACAACTGTCAATCTTCAGTGGAAGTTAGTGGAGGGTTTGTGTTTATTACAAAAACAACATGTTTACGTGTGCCAGACTTACCAGAATCGCTTATTTTCCCATTCAATCTGCGATAAATCATTATACCAGCCACAATAAAAATTATGATCACGACCGCCAAGATGACCGGAACCAAAATAATGATGGGATTTAGACCATCCGATGAAATGTTGGTGGATTCCTCTTCTAGCATGAATAAGAGGAGAGGATTCAAGTTAGAGCACAATATCTTTGATCATAAAACCATAAAAAACATGTTTGAATGAGAAGTGGAAAAACATGTTTGAATGAGAAGTGGAAGTATGAAAAGGGAATTGGACCTTCATGTTTTTGGCCTATTTTTGAACATACCCATACTTTCTTCTGTTATGTCGTCTCCAGAACCATGCCCTTCAACTGTGAACAAAAACATCCGTGACAACAAAACACATTTTTTTTATTTCATGCCCCTTATTAGCAACATATGGATATTTAGTAAGGTAAATGACTAAACAAATGACCATGTGACATGAGCCAGGAAAACCGCAGGATCTGGTGCAATCTCACCTAAGGTGGTCTGTGATGAGAGACTGCTTGGTGTGGTCATGTCATTACTTGTCGGGACCACTGAAGGGTTAGAGCCAAGGATCAATACAAGTGAGGAACATGGACCAAACCATGAGTGTTATTTGACACTACTTTTAAAGTAAAGATGAGTACACATACATAAATATACATTGTTGGAGTTAAAAAGGAGTAGATGTTTATTACCATCACCATCATAATCTGATCCTTCGTTGATCTGATCCAATGCTTCTGGTGTCACTTCATCAGGTGATTCTTCCTCATCAGTCTGACACTGCGCTACAATACAAGACCCATTTCTTAAATGCTATAATCCATTTTCATTTAATGCAGTCATCCTGACAACCACCACCTAATATCCATGAGTTATCAGACATATCCAGTGTCCAGTCTGAAGACTGAATCTTGGCCGTGTGTAATGTCACTGAATGCCACAGATTGATTTAATCTGTTGCTCGTTTGGGCTGAACCCATGATAAAAAAATAATTGATTCAGTTAGCAGATGCTTTTATCCCAAGGACTGTGCAGGGGAGGTTTGAACCTGCAAACTCTTAATCTGCAGTCAAATTGTCTAGTACAGATGTACCCATCCCCTTTTACTTTGAAAAACTGGATTATGTTCTGTACATCCCATGTGAAAGTTTGTAGCCTGCTAAATGAAAAGGCTAAACTAACCGATAAAGAATACGAGGGGAGCTCTGAAGCGTGATCCACCATCAACCATTACGGGATGTTGGCCAACCAAGGTGATGAAAGCAATAGTGAAATCTGACTGTGACTCTTAATTTACAGGAAGTCTCCTTGACTCTTGAGGCAAGTGATGTACTATTTGGTTACAAAAGCAGGACCATCAGGATTTCCGGATGTGTAGCTGATTCTTATCAAGTGTGACTATTTGTTGTAAAAAGGGAAGTTTGCCTCATTCAAAACCTGTTTCAAGCAGCTGAATCTGAATAGACACAAAGACAGTCAAGTAAAAGCTGTTTTAAAAGACTCAAAATACAAAACGTTAAAGTCTACTATGAACAAATGGTTTTCAACTTAACAGCAGGTAAATGATGTTGGTAACTCAGATAAAGAGCAATCAAACAGAGCATTCAAATGTCACAAAACAGTTCGGCAGCACGGCATGTATTGAAAAAAAGACCAATAGAAACTCTGCTGTCACTATCCTCAGTTTCATTGAAAGGCATGTGAGGGCACTTCTACCAAGCAGGGCAGAAGAAAGTTAGAGAGGTAGAAACAGAGAGAGAGAGAAAGAGAGAGAGAGAGAGAGAGAGTGAGAAATAGTAAGAGAGTGAGTGAGAGTGAGTGAGAGTGAAAGAAAGAAAGACAAACAGACAAGAGAAGAGACAGAGACACCTACCATTGCCAGCCAGAAAGGCGATGAGCGCCAACACCAGCAACGGGGTCCTTCCCCACCAGTCTCTCTTCATGTTTCCGAGGACTGCAGCAGACTTAGTGCCATTTTGTACCTGTTTCCTCCTCTCACTGCTTGTCATGGCATCCCACTTCCTGATCTGATAGTTAAGTCACCTACCCAGCTCCACAGAGGGAAGAAAGAGAAGAGAACACACCCCCCACGCACACACACACACATTTACACACACCGTACACACCCAGTCAGTTCACTCTTTCGGATGTGATACAATCAATTGTGTGCTTGTAGCCACAAGCCTGCCCCTCATCCAAAAGCTGTAGAACATTCCTCCCAGTATGTGTTCATACCTGGGAGAGTAAAGAGTTGAACAAACTGAGTACAAAAGGGGCAAAGCTGTTGCTAATAGATTCAGTATTGGCAGGTGGTAGTTATGTTTGATCTTCAAGGAACTAATAACAACAACAGTCTGATTACAGTTACGACTCTCTGCTTTTCTAAGTTCCGACAGCTTATCGTGTAAAACTTAACCATGGTTGTGACAAGTTTCAACTTGATGTCACAGGTGAATGATTTCTCAGGGCTTGACACATCACAACAACAGTTGAAACAGTGCCTCTTTATGTTGAGAAGAAAAGAAAAGAGAAAAGAAAATACAGGAGAAATAATTGAAAACGATTTGGTATTGGGTCTGTGATTCATAAATAGCCTGTCTCAAAAGAATACTAGGCCAAAGGTCATTCAAATCTGCTTAATTACACAAGTAAAAGTCAGTTATTTATTCAAGGTTGGAAATGGCTTATCAGTTTCGTTTTTTTTATGTCCCAATTCACAATGCTTGTATTAATCACAATTCACCAAAAGAGGTTTGAGAGAGCCTTAAATGAAATTACTTTCTTCGCCAAAGCGACTCATCTCAGACTTCAGTTGCAGCAGTCGCTTACAGTCGCTTAGTCGACTACAGCGCCTCTTTGTGGTTTCAAAATGACATTGCATCACCGGAACTATGTCGGCCGAACAGCGTTCAACACGGAAGAAGTATGACGACGAAGATGTTTCCGGCAGCACCAAACAACTACACACGTGTAGGCAGTGCTTCAACTGGTTTTGAAGAAGCTCAAACATGGTAAGGACGACAGGTCTTCGTGGTAACATATACAGTAATATAGCGAAAACTAGTAATATTTCACGGTGCAATATACTTCCATGTTTCTCTGTTTTAGCCGAAAGCGCAGAAGGGAAAAGCTCCGGAGAAGAAAAAAGTGGTCCACCCGTACAGTCGGAAGGCTGCTTACCTAGCCCGAGAAGAGATCCGATTAGAGAAAAAGGATAAGTGGGTAACTTTATACTCATTTGAATTCATCTGTATTTTATCTTGTTACGGCTTGTGTCTAACATCTAGGTATTTATTTCCATGCCAGACAGAAGACTGAGAAAGCTACTCGTCTTAATAGTATCGGTGAGTGACAGCTCCCTCATTGAAACATTTCAAAATTAATTTAGCAAAAGCTTTTTTTCTAAAGCTACGTCCAGGTCGATGCCACCACGTTGACGATGTGTGTGTTCATGGCTGTAGGGGAAAAGCTGCTGTGGTTCCAGGGCCAGCTGGACTCTACAAAGACAACTTACAACAAACAGGAAGCCTGTGACATTATAGAAAGGTGCGTGTTTGTGTGCTCACTCTCCACTTCACATCAACGCAACTAATATTCACATCTGAATCTACAGGCTTAATTTTGTTAAGTGTGTTTGTGTTTCAGGTACCTTCACAGATTTGACTCGGAATTGGAGCAGATCGAGCTTGTTAACGGGATCAAAGGAAGACAAGGTCGTCTACACGGCGCCCGGGAAACCGTTATCATGCAGACTGTGGAACGTGAGAGGGCTCAGTTCGATGGCAACGGTTTTGGTAAGTGTTACACGTCACTCAAAATTCATACGTTCGCAGTGTTGTGCCCATCGGTGCTCTTGAAAATAAATTGTTGTGTATTTCCATACCCTCTTCCCAGAGATTCCAGATCTCATCAACTCCAAACATCTGAAGACTTTCAGGTGAGCATACATGACTAATGGGCCTATTCAGCCGCACGCTGGCTGTGGCTTGATACTTCCCAAACCATTCAGCCTTCCTCGGGCCTTTCATGTGAACATCTGAACAGCACAATACATTAGTTCAGATGGCACAATAGCTTGTTATTGGGGTTGATGGGGAAGTGTTCAGTGGAGTGATGAAGGAAAGGAGACCCAGTACCTGACCTTTATTGGACTGGGTAGGAAGGAATATATTGTGGTTGGTCTGTTTTGAACTGTGAGCTATGATCTGATTGGTTTACCAGTGCGTGGAGCGGTGACCTGAAAAAACTTCCCAACATCAAGCTACGGAAGTTCTCCAGCAAAGAGGCTAAGAAAACGAAGGAAGAGGATGAGAAGGTAGCAGAGGGAGAAGAGGAAGAGGATGAGAAGGTAGCAGAGGGAGAAGAGGAAGAGGAAGGTTCAATAGCAGACTCTGATTCAGAAGGACAGCCGGAAGACTTGTAAATACTTTGAATTTCAGAGACTTAGGGACCTCTATACAGCAAAACGAGTTACTCTACAGTTTGAGGAATGAAAAGACTGCAAAATCTTCACCCAGCCTGAAGTTTGATGAGGGGCTGTGTAGGTGAAACTCTATTTTATTATTGGTAAGCGTGTTTGTGCTTGTATGGAATATCAATAAAACGTGGGCAGTGCGGTGTACTGCAGTACCAAGGCTGTCCAGCAGATGACAGCAGTCAACGAGTTGGATTCTAGTTGTCGGAAAATTAACCGGGATATGTGCATGCAAACGTGTCAAAGAAATGTATTGTTGGAATGATGGTATACATTCAGTGCTTTATTGCAAACAGGTACATATGCTATTTGAATAATCTTGTATTTTACTCAACTCAGATGATTATAAAATTTAGCGAAACCCAGAAAAACAAATGGAATTTTCTCAAATCCTTAAGGTAATCAAACACATAATTTACTTTTTCCCTTTTTCAGCTCAGTGAAAGTATTAACTGGTAAAATGTGCCAATTCAACAAATGCATACAAAAGAGGACATTTGTTGATAGATAACATTATCTGGCTGTCAATCTAGAGGCAGAACCCCACAGTGTGTCAATTAACAAACAAGAACATTTGAGCATAATACAAAACACACTAATTATAACTCTGAACCATTAAAGTGATTGATAAATGCAAGTTACTTCCAGTATCACTTTAAAACAAAAGCTGCATACATAGAGAGGAAATGATATTCTTTGGCTACTTAGTACTTCCTGTACTCATCTAGGAATAATCTACACTCTGGTAGGGATTCTCCAAGTAACACTTGACCTGTCATGTTTTTGGTTTTAGTATTACTACTGGTTGCACTACTGAGTGAAATTTTAGCTACTGTAACCATAGCATAGCCCTGTCCACAGGGTCTCTGATTGTATACTTCATATTTGGGGTTTTTAGGCCCAGATTGGTTGGAGAATGGGGTTAGCATTAGGTTAATGTGCTAGCACCAGCATCGACAGAGTATCAAACTCTGAGCTGCACCCTGTTACCCTGTCCCTCAGTGTGACTGCAAACTAACACTGGGGCGGCGGAGCCTCGGGGGGGGGGGGGGGGGGGGGAGCCTCAGACGGGGCTCTCCGCCGGCGCCACCGCGTCCTCCGTGGTCGAGTCAGAGTCCGACTGAGACTCCTGGCCGCCTTTGGAGAGCTGGCCCATGGGAACCGCCACAGTGTCGTGATTCCCATTGGCCAGCGTGGTGATGGGAGGAGGAGCCTGCACAGGATGCTGGGCTTTCTCAGAGCAGTTCTGCACGGTGATGATGCGGTTGAAGGCTTTGAGGCGGCGCCACAGCTGGAGGTAGACCTTGCACTGGATGTACATGAAGAGGAGGCCGCCGGAGGAACTGATCCCCACCACAATCAGCTTGGTCCAGAACGGCCATTGAAACACTGTTGTGGGCGTCAAATGGGGGACACCGTACATGCACGCACACACACAGTCAACACGCACACACACAGTCAACACACACACACACAGACAACACACACACACACAGACAACACACACACACACAGTCAACACGCACACACACAGACAACACACACACGCACAAAATGGGTTATGTGTGTATTGACGGGGACCATAATAACGTATAAACAATACCTGAGCTGCGCTTACCGTCTGTTGTACTGTAGTTCTGTAGATTTAAGCTCCAAAAATGGTCTGAAATCAAGAGTAAGTAACAATCTGACCTCCAAATGTGTGAAACACATTTCACCAATGCAACCCTCGTTAAAGGTGACATCAACCAAGTTGCTGTAGTTATTCACTTGAACAACACATCACAACCTTTTGTGTTAGTGTTTGTATGCGAAGTCATTTTACATGTATGTGCCAATTACACACACAGCAGCAATACACAAAGCTACACATGCATGTCAGATCTATTTTGTAATTCAGAGAAGAAGCTACATTTTATGTGAGGAAAAGTGGATGTACAGCCGTGGCCAAAAGTATTGGGAGCGACATACATTTTGTGTTTGCAGAAGTTGCTGGGCCTTGGCATAAAGCCAACATAGGCAGCCGCGTCATGAAGAGGGAGGTCGCAATACCCCGAGTGCAAACAATTTTCAAACGAGTTTCAAACGCACTACCAGCAGAGGACGCCAACCGCGGGCGTGCGAGCTACGGGGGGGGGTAGGCACCCCGGTTATGAAAAAACGTGTGGCCACGACTGTAAACGTAATGTATTCAACCTACATGTAAATAAAGTTGTCATATACCCTTGGACATGCTAATTCCATGAGTGTGTAATTGATGGGCAGGAAAACGCTTCTAATGTTCAGCGTAGCAGTATTGTAGGCCCGCAGACTGAGATTCAATTCAATGTTAACCATTTTCATCAAAAATTTCTGTGGTCAAACTCTCTAAACTCTTTGACTCCGGGGTATGTAAAAAGACACTGACCATAGCCTTTGCCTAGACTGATCTCGTCCATGGTCCTTTTGACCAGAACCTGGACCGACCACAGCACGCAGATGACTGCAATCAGGTGGAAGACCACAGAGCAAAAGATCTTCCTTCGCTCACCGGTGGACATCTGTAGCTTCTCCCACTGAGAGAGGCGGAACAGAGAGAGAGAAGAGGAAACGTGGCATAAGGAATGGGATATCAAGACATTGAAATTTGTAGTGGGAGGAAGGAACTGGGGGAAAAAGTTTCCCCTTAGACAATATGTGATGTGCGTGTGTGCGTGCGTGTGTGCGTGCGTGTGTGTCTACCTTGCCTAGCGGCTTGAGCTGGGTCTCCATGATGAAATCATATTTGCACAGTTCACAGCATCGTGTGTCTGAAGACTTGATCCACTGGTTAAGACAGGCCATGTGGACGAACCTCATACTCCCTGTGCACCGGCACGGGGTTATCAACGAGAACTCCTCGTCCCCCTCACAGTGACAGATTCTATACACGCACAGGATACAGAGGGTGAGGATTGAAATTCGAAGAGGCCAGATTCACACACACCCACAACATAAATGGACTCCTACCACACACATGCGCACACGCTGACCTGCAGACCTCCATTTCATCGTCGGAATCAGGTTCAACAGTGCCGTTGACGCCGCAATTGCTCCGTGACGTCGGCGCCGACATGTCCCCACCCCCGGCCCCTCTCTCTTGGTAGCGCTTGGTGATGTGCTCCTCCCCTTCCTCCGCCAGCGAGGAACTCCCGGGGCTGCGGGACTTGTACCCCCCCGCCTCCCCGTCCCGGCGCTGGGTCCCGCCCTTTTGGGAGGCGCGCCCCTCCCTTCTCGGCGCCTCGCCGCGTCGGCTCTTCAGTCCCCCATGCCCGTTCTCCAGCGGAGCCTGGTTCTCCTTGTTTTCGCGGCCTTCGTCCGAGTCCACAGACTGGAGCTCCATTTTCTCCCCCCCGTCTCCACCCCTCCCGTCTCCACCCCCCCCTCTCCCCCCGTCCCTGTCTCGGCTGCTGCCGCTCCGACGTCTGCCCCTCCGAGCCTTCTCCTTGCTCCAACTCCGCGACTGGCGCCAGGTTTCCTCGTCCTCCGAGGAGGACTCCGACTGCGGGGGGATGGAGCCGCGGTGGCGGACGTGCTCCTTCCTCGGCTTGGAGCCCTTCTCCCGTTTCTCGGACCTGTCGGCGCCGTCGCTGCCCGGGCTGCGCTCGCGGTCGGGCGGAGGTGGGGCGATTGTCTCGATGGTGTCGGTGCAGCTATCTGGCTTGGGTTTCTGCCGCCGTTTCACCTGCTTCTTCTGGGAGGAGCTCTGCTTGGTGCTGGTGACCGCCAGCGCTCCTTTCTGAGGAGGTTTCTGGGTGTGTCCGTCAGAGACATCCTCCTCCAGGCGAGTCAGGGGGCCGGTACTGAGCATGTGCATACGCATACGAGTCAACACACACACACAGACAGATACACACGCACATACACACAGAGATGGATACACACACACATTCAGACGGATGCACACACACACACAGACAGATATACAACACACACATGCACACGCGCAGAAACACACAAACACACAAACAGAAAGGTGGAGAGATAGAAAAGTACAAGGTGAGGTGAAAGACAGGCAAGATACATGTGTGATAAAACAAACATGTTTAAAGGCTGGGATCCAAGTATTTTTAACAGAACTGAAATCCTGTTCTCCTGTAACAAGTCTTGATATTGAAAAGAAAAACGTTCTTGAGAGGTTTATTGATTTAGGATGTCCAAACATTAATATGGATTGGATCAAATAGATCAATGTTTCTAGTCGTTGAAAGCTCTACTGTGCCTCCCTCTATATATTTAACCTTGCCATGTGCTTAGGGATACAAGACAAAATGAAGGCACAAACCACAAATGACCTGTGTCCGGAGGAGAACAGTTAACGGGTAATTGTATTGGGCGACTCTCGTACCTGCAAATATCTTGAGACGAGGGGGTGACTGACGTACGGGACACGGTGGCCGTGCCCAGTCCCGTTGTAGAACTGCTCGCCTACAAACAATTACAGAATGGATTTACGGGCCTCCTAAATGGACTGGCCTAAAGTCAGGAACCAATATATCCTGTGGTAAATGGTCAATAAGACTGAAATAATTTAAAGTTAACCATTTAGACAACAACCATGAAATCTTGACTGGCTACATTTAATAAGCCTACTGTAATTCTATCTGTGAATGGAGAATAACTGGATTAGAGACATTGACCACAGACCCTTTTATGGGTTCAGTGGTTACCTTGGAGATGTTGCTGGAACGACTCCCTGAGCGTCCAGAGACCTTCCCTCCCTGTGGAGAGAGAGATGGAGAGAGAGAGAGAGAGAGAGAGAGAGAGAGATAGAGAGAGATGGAGAGAGAGAGAGAGAGAGAGAGAGAGAGATAGAGAGATGGAGAGAGAGAGAGAGAGAGAGATAGAGAGAGAGAGATGGAGAGAGAGAGAGAGAGAGAGAAAGAGAGAGAGAGGGAGGGAGAGAGAGAGAAGGAGGGGGAGAGAGAAAGAAGGAGGGAGAGAGAAGGAGGGAGAGACAAAGATAATAAACAGATCATTTGGGTTGCATTTTACGTGGCACTTCTATCCAAAGCAATGTACAAATAGTGAACTCTGCTACTAGATATAGGGAAAGGAAAATGTACTAAAGTAGCCCATACAACATTGAGGTCAACTCAAACACATTCACCCACTTCTTCTCCTCAACCCCTGCTCATTGACAGACACATCCTCAAAGCTAAAATGTCTTGTCGTCATGTGATTCATTCCAGGCACTTCGATTGGTCGATACAGCAGTGTCCTGAGATAGTTGGACGATTTTTAACCAGAGTCAAGAGTCACGCTCTCTCCCATGTGTATCTGTTACCTCACTCTGACCTCAAGTAAGACGACCAATCCTCTTAGAGAGGGCCTGCTGAGCGGAAAAGAAGCTGTGCATCACCGGGAATCTATTTTCAGAAACATTAAAGCGCTTCTGGCACAACGTTCCGGACTGTAGCTGTTTAAACTTTTCACTGCTGGACAAATATACAGTACAGTACACATACGGCTGTCTGCAACCTTTCACTCAGTCAACAGTCACATTTAGTATTGATCATCCGTCAGTATCATGAGGGTGACTTCAGATCACTTGTGTGCCAGTCATTCCCTTTCCAAAACAACCAGTTGTTTGGTGACCTGGGAGCAGCCTACTTGAGAGCTTCTCTCCTCTAACTGGGTTAGGCTGGTTTGATTGTGATGAGGGGTCAGAGTAATCGAGTTATGATAGTACTGGAGTTAGTTTAGTTACTTGTGAGGGGTTGGTTTAAACCTGACGGGAAGAATCTATGGCCCAAAAGCAGCAAGGCAGGGACTTCTGTCTGTGTTCTAGTCTGTGTCCTAACTAACTCCATTGGCTGAAAGAGTAGGCTTGGTGTAGCACATTGAACAGTGTATTTTACTTCTGCTTGTGTAATACTGTAACTAGATCTTGGGATTTTCAAAATGACATGAGTGTCATTGTAACAGTTGCTTGGTTGTGTGTGTGTACGTGTGTTTTGTCCTCTCCTTCATTTTCATAAAAACATGTGATGTGTCAGTCCGGAGCGTGCAGCGTGTAAAAAACTGGGTTGAACTTTAGTCTCTTGTATTGGCATCTCTGAGCTCAGGGTTAGACCCACGTGTCACTTCCTGTCATACCTTACTGTGTAGGTGAATGGTCATTATATTGTTCTTAGCCAAGAGTAAGACCAGCAGATCTTATTGTATTTGTGTTAAGAATCACCACCTTGACTGATTAAAAATAGACCCGAAGTAGATCCAAAATAAAACGTAACCTTTTTCTCACAAACATGCACACATACACACACAATATATAATAATATAATATACACACATTTTTACTGGTTATGTTTAAATGGTCAACTCTGTACCTGCACCATCGCTGTCAACTATCAGTAAACACCCACGTAGACAACATACTTAAAAATACACACACATGACTACATAATCACACACTCTCATGTGAGTCTGTATAATCATAAGCTGATCAAGGGATTTACTTGGAGTAAATTTAAAGTCAGTAGTCTATATTTCAATTAATCCACACCACCTGCAGTCAAAAGTTGCTCATAAGTATATGCTGTTTACATCCCTATAATGCCTGTGAAGGAAGCTTTGTTTAACCAACTCACTACATGGTACACCAGGCTGTGACTACCTGAAATGACCTGAAGCACATTCATTTTCCGACCCAGTGTGGTATTTAGAACAATTTGGCCCTAGAGGAGAACCCTCTTGAAACATGTTAAATAATAGAACCCCTTTTCTCTAGTTTTCTCCGAGTACTCCTCTACAAGGACAAAAAATTATACAAAGTAATCTGAGAGTGCAGGCCTGTACGCCACAAACAAACCTACACCCATCTTCTTCATCTATGTATATGTGAAGTTACCTGAACAACTTTTCTGACCCTTCAGAACATCTAAATGTCTAGATAGAGCATAACATACACGGAGGTCAGGCGGTTAGGGAATCGGGTTATTATCAGAAGGTTGCTGGTTCAATTCCCGGACGTGCAAAATGACATTATGTCTTTGGACAAGGCACTTCACCAGAATCAATCACTATCAGAATCAACTTTATTTGCCAAGTAAGTTTGCACAAACAAAGAATTTACTATGGCAGGAAGGTGCAAATGTAGAATGTATGTATCTATTTCTCACTCTCTCTCTTATGTCTTTCAATCTCTATCTCTAACACACACTGGCGCAGTGTCTGATGGGACTCAGCCTGAGTAAGGATGGTGGTAAAAGCTAGGTGCAGTGTGTGTGAAGGTGTGAACGCTAAGTGGTCTAACAGCACCTTAGCTGAAGCAACACACTCAACCACACATCTGCTGGGTACAAACTGCCAACCCTACGTGATAGGAGCTGACACTGCCAGTGGAAACCTAGCAGGATTAGAAACACACACGCACACACACACCAGGTCACGGTGCGCTCACACGTGAACCTTCCACCCCACCCCCCTTTCTTCTGCCACAAAGATCAGCCTTCAAGAGCAACATTGAAGATCCACCATGAATATCAGTCAGCTAGAACAACCATGAACCGCAATCGTGAAGATTAGTCAACTAGAGCAACCATGAAGATCAACCATGAAGATCAGTCAGCTAGCGCAACCATGAAGCGTAATCGTGTAGATTAGTCAACTAGAGCAACCATGAAGATCAACCAGGAAGAGCAGTCTTCTAGATCAACCATGAAGATCGACCATGAAGACCAAGCAAGAAGATCAGTCATCATAAAGATTTAACTATTAAGGGTCGCACAGATCCCTCCTACTCTGCAAAAGTTGTCATCTGAATGTTTTAATGTAGACCAAACTTTTGACCGTACTGTTACTATGGCACAAAGTATGCACACACACATATATACAAAAACACACAGTCTCATACGCCTAAATACCCCCCTGAAGGTCTAAACATCCAAGTGAGAGGTGAATGGTGGTACCTCAGTCTTGTCTTTGGAGCGAGAAGCACCTTTGCCGTTACTCGCCGTCTCCCGAACCGGCAACACGGAGATCTGGTGTACAGGCATTCTGCTGTTCAAAGCGTTGTTCCAAGGTTATTCCCACAGCATTCTCAACGCCACACTCCAGTGTCCTTGATCCAACTGGTCTGTCTGCTAGGACCGGGTCCCATCAAGGGCTGTACCTTCAGGAAGAGCAGCCGGAATGTCGGGAGTCCTCAGCGCTGGCCCCCCGGAGCATCGAGAGCCGAGAAGGAATGGGATCAGGTCACCGTGGTAACCCGGCAGAAGGCTCTGGAAACGGCAGGTTGTGAAATCGTCATGACGACTGAGAGAAGCTCAACAACACGCCCTTCCCCCCACCCCTGTCTGTGGAGCGTGTGTGTGAGAGAGATGGATAGATGGAAAGAGAGAGAAAGATAGAGAGAGAGACAGCGAGAGAGATAGAGGAAGAGAGATAGAGAGATAGTTAGACACAGAGAGAGAAACCCTGAAGTTAATCTGTGCTGTTACCGGATTGACCAGGTGAGTTGTTCGCAGGGCGATGGCAGTGTCTGGCTGAGAGGGGTGGAGTCAGGAACAACATGCCTGCTGGGTAATAAGATTAAATTAACCTCAATCCCTTGCAATGGCTAGTGTGGCTAATCAGCTTACACAACATCACACACACACACACACACACCACATACACAAAATGCTTCCCCATGGCAGATATTCTCAAAACTAGGAGGATTCCCCTTGTGATTCACAATATGTTGACATATGCTATGCGATAATCTTCTTTAATTTCATTGTTTCAGTTTAGTTCTCATTAATGATTAGAAATGTTGTGTGACTGTAAGTGGACACTTGATTATTTACTGTCAAACGTCCTGAGAATGCTTCAGCACATTCATACTGGAGTATGTTTTACACTGTGTGTGTGTATGTGTGTATGCTCATGCATAGCCCAACTGTCTGTAAATAGTGTTACGGTGGTATAGCTAACAATAACAGGGGGGGATGCTAGGGTTACTGTATACTTTTAATACTAGTTTTTTTTCTCAACTGTTCAATGTATATATATATATATATATATATATATATATGTCATACGGTTGGTTTTAATCTGTTTGTTTATGACATACCCAATTTTAAAGCACCTGTTCACAGCTCAAATATTTTTGCGCCCCCCAACAACACATCCGTTCACTTAATTTGCGCTCATCACACGTTTAACAACACCACAGAAGCCGAACAGTTCGCTTTCACGGCTAAATGTATTTGAGTGATTAAAGTCAAAATTTCCATCAGCGCCACAGTAAGAACACATTGTAAAGTGAGGTAACAAATATGACATACCAATTATTTATGTGTTAACATTAACGACTAGCAAGCAAGCTGAGTACATTATAATGTAGCAAAAGAGTGTTAGCTAGCTAGCCAAGGAAACATCACTATTCAAATCCGTTAGCAGATGGCTAGCTAGTGATAGCAAAAGATCGTTCGCTAGCTAGCCTTACTGCTTAATGCTGCCTCCGCGTGCAAGTCGGAAGATCCTGTTTCCCACTTGTAATTTCGAGATTATTGAAGGGGGTTCAGGTGTAATTTCCCAGTTGGAAACATGTAGCTACCATAATTCTGATAGCAAATGAAGGCAACACAAATCCGTTAGCAGATAGCTAGCTAGTGGTAGCTACTTTTACTGTGAGTGTAGATAAACCTTATCGTCGTTAATGTAGATGTAGCTAGGTTAGTTCAAAAAATTCAATTTGAACCCCTTTTCCCTTTTGCTTGAAGGGCAGCAACATTTTGGAAAAATAAACCGAAGTCCTCCAAAAAAAAGGCATTTGTGTGGAGGACTCACATAACTGCTGGTCTAGCTAGCTACCAGAAAAGGTTGACCTGGATTATACATTAGCAGAAGTATGCAATGCGTATTCAACACAACAACAACATGTATTTGTGTATGTGCCATTCTTTAACCACAAGGTGATTTAACCTAGTTTGAAAAAGGAAACTGGTTGAGTCAACTTCTCCTTCTTGTTCACAATTGATTGTTCAGTTGAACAATGGATTCTGGTGTTTCAACACCCATTGACACTTCCCTGCTGTATGATGACTATGTTAAGCCTGTGTTCTGCTCCTCTTTTTCACCAACCGTCTCTGGAGGAGGGTATCCCTCACTGAATTGCTCCTCCCAAGGTTTCTTCAATTTTTCTCCTCTGGTGAGTTTTTCTGGGAGTATTTACTTGTCTTCTTTGAGGGTTTAGGTTGGTTGAGGGGCAGTTCTACGGGCGTATGTGAAGCCCTCTGTGACAAGTTGGCGTGTAAAAAGGGTTATACAAATACATTTTGATTTGTTCACCACTCATATATACTCGCACATACAAACCCACATATACATGTCTGTAAACAAGGTTGAACCACAATCATGGGGGAGGCATACATTCTTAGGGTGTGAATAATGTACTTAAAACTAGCTTCAAAATGACCAGTGACAGGAGTTCTTGAGTATTTTGAAGACCAGCTGTGACAGATGAAACATATCCATGTTACATGTCTGGATGGTTCCATTCTACTGACATAACCTTCTGAATACCAACAAAAAGTAAGGCTAAGTTTGGAGCATAATGCTATGTAACCGGCATTCAATGTTTCCGAGGACCATAATGCTCATTGCCATATTGGTTCAATATCAGCCTTGTCATCTGTGATTTTAGTCATGTTTGCAATCTGCCAGATTACCAGAAACTCTTACAATGAATGCAAAACATTTATTTGTACAAGCAGTGTCACACAGATTCATAGAAGCCCATCGATTGGCACCTATAACCAACCTAAACAGTCAAGGAACAGAAAAGCTCCCATGGTACCAGGGTGACTATAGACCTATCCTACACATCACCTTTCTGTTTCTCACCTGTCTTTCTTCAGTCGTTTCAGGTTCAGCTGGCTCATATATACTCTCATTATTAATGAGTTTTTCTACTGCTGTATGGCTGAGAGAGAGAGAGACAGATAGAAAGAGATAGCAAGAGAGAGAGAGAGAGATGCAAGGGTGTGATATCAGGCCACCTGTGGCTATGTTTCCAAGGTAAAGATAAGCCCAAAGCAACATGGTACTATCTTCCTTTGTTCTCTTCACACAGCTAATAACACCTGCAGCATCAGAGCTGTTGTCCTTGCTGGGAAATACAGGGGGAAGCTGGGAAGTTCCAACACTTTGTAGGTGAGAATTTAGTCTGTGCATGTTGGTGTGTGTGTGTAACAATAGGTGTGACTAGTCAGAGAAACTTATCATGTACAGCAAAGGGCATTGTATGTATGCATGTAACATCCATAAGAAGGTAATTAGGCATTAGGAATGGAAAATGATACCAAATGTGGCAATATAGCTTATTAAGGAAATAATGGATCCTCAAAAATATTAAATAAAATAAATGATCGATCTACCAGAACTACAACAGTATAATGAATATCAAGATATACGAGGCTGAATAGTATCTAAACAGCAACACCACCCATGAAAGTGTCTCAGACGCTTGAAAAGGGGGAAAGTAATGGATTGAATCCTACTGAGCATTTTTTGCACAGCTTTTTTGTGTCAGCTCTTATGTACATTTTGGATATTAAAACCCCCCAAAAATTCTATAAAGTATTGGATTTTACTGAAATAAAGTTTTGGAAATCACGAAATAAAAATAAGGAATTAGAATGTTTTTAACATCTTTAAATAAATTGTATCTGTGTGTGTGTGTGTGTGTGTGTGTGCGTGTGTGTGTATGGCTTGTGTGTATGGCTGTCTTTCAGTAATGACATCTCCGTTTACAGAGCTGGAGCTGCTGACGATTGTCTTCTCTCTGTTGGTCTTTGGTCTCTGTACTCTTACTGGCATGATAAGAGAGGAGTGCTCACACACACAGGGTAAGATTGTTCAAATAAAACACACACACAGAGAAGACACGTACCCATGAACATACATTTGGAGTAAATGTATCAAATATATTTATGAACCTGTTTTTTTATATTATGCAAATAATAAAAGTTATAATACTCATTACTTCTTATGTCCAAGGAACTACATTCTCAAAGAGAGTGGTCATTGTCTGACTCTTGGACAGGAAGCTGTCACACAAATCTGCACAAGTCCCCGAAAAAGCTTCAGTGATGTGTACAACTGCACAGCTTCATCCAATCAAAGACAAGCATACGTGCTGAACACAGCCTGAATACACAGATACGGAATAGCGTATAATTAGGGAATGAGTGGATGTTGAAGTGGTTTGTGTGTGTGTGTGTGTGTGTGCTTGTCTGAGTGTGGACTTTGCTCAAGGATGTACAAGCCCTCTAGGATCAAGCATAGGAGTGGTTGGTGATGTCATAAATTATAATAAACAAACACTTTTTAACACAACCATTTGTAAACATTAGGTATTTTTTCACCACGAAGCAGGTAATGCAACATACCCAGGTAGGTTAACTCCCCAGCTGACACCCAACTTTGCCAGTAAGTTGCTGCAACATGTCAGCTGGAAAGTTAACTTTACCGGTTAACTTAACTTACCATGTGTGTCCATATTCATGTGTGTGGGATCAAC
Source organism: Hypomesus transpacificus (assembly GCF_021917145.1). Lineage (NCBI taxonomy): Eukaryota > Metazoa > Chordata > Actinopteri > Osmeriformes > Osmeridae > Hypomesus > Hypomesus transpacificus. The sequence goes on along the minus strand of NC_061081.1, from coordinate 1,230,517 downwards.
AAATTTATCTCTAAAACAGGTAAGAACCTTTCTGTTATTTGTGGCATCTGTTGGAAATGAGTGAACTGTTTTGTTTCCTGTAATTTTCCGTGAAATAATGTGCTGCAGTGGAATGTGACCTGTAGTGTAACATTGGACTGGAGTGTCCTTTTCTTCACCTCGATGAAAATGAAGGACCTTGTTCATCGTTTGGAGGTTATTTCAAAAAGCAGGGTTAATATACTCTGAGGTAGACAGTTTCAGTAGTCCAGTTAGTTCATTCAACTCGGAGAAGCCTGAGTAAAGCCCGCGCACACCGGTACAAAAATCCCTCATTAATGAAACACAGATAACACTATTCATCCTAAACCAAAAATAATTGTAGCATATTGTATCTCTGACTACCTGACAATCTCTCTCCGTGTTCGTGTTCCGATCTGAGAGAGCATGTCCACATCGTCATACAAACGATGTAAGGGCACAAACGGAGATCTGTGCATCAAAAGATAGCTCTTTTGAGAAAAGGACATGACTTGAGTGAATTTAAATAACTGTATTTGTATCACTTTCGTAAGTGGGTTCAGTTATGGCCAAAACTACTCGGAGTCATTAAACATTGTGCGCAGCAGCTGTAGACAATAGCCCTTCCCTGTGGTTGACAATAGTACTGCAACTGAACCTCAGCTGTTTGAGTTAACTTTCATCTTCATCGCCTTCATCATCGTCTTCATTTATAGCCTGGCCTCAATTTGCACACAGCCAGCTAAAGGTAAGCATCTGCACACACACGAGGGTCCGTTTAGGAAGTAATTCCGATTGTCATTAACAGATATGGAACATACACATTCACATGAAATGTTCACACAAGCATTTATACTACTGAAAACTCAAATCCAGGAGGAGATGAGAGAGGAGGAGAGGGGAGAGGAGCCTCACAGTGAAAGGAGGAGATAACTTTTTTCCGAAATTATTTCTTTCAACCTTTAGGAACCTTTTTTGAAACGTTCAACCTTTTGAAACAAAAGAAAAATTACACATATTTTAAATTTGTGTAAGGACAGACATTATTTCCCATACACATTCACACACACACACACATCTATCATTATATTGGGTTTGCTAGTGTAGGCCTGCCTTGCATGTGTTATTGTGCTTGGCCGGAGCGTTCTAAGAGCGTTCTTAGCAGAGAATGCTTAAACAGGCTCTGGTTCTTAGAGTTAAAGGCTTCTTAACGAATCTGGGAAACCTGGCCCTTGTGTGTGTGTGCATGGGTGTGTGGTTTCATTTCTAGAAACACATCTATGGAAGGCAAAGGAGAAGTTCCAAAGCTTTTCAAAGAGAAAGAAAACAGTGATCTTCAAACAAGCAACTCCACAAGGGCCTTGAATCATTCACACAGACACAGGAACAAACTCTTAACAATGTAAAGACAAATACACCAACGGTTGCAACTCTGCGGTAACGGTTTAAACTCTGGACTAGGCCTAACTGATTGTTGCAGTGTCATTTGTTAGCCACTAGGGAGGTTTCTTTACAATAAATGTGTTCATCGTGGTTTGATCCCCATGCATGTGGTAGTCATGTGAACCTTAGAAGGTTACAATAAATCCCTTGGCATTCGTCGACAGTTGAAGCGTTCGAATGAATCAATGTGAGGGTTCCTTCTGCCTCTCTGCCCTCCCCCCCACCCCCCCCCCCCCCACACACACACACACAGGGCCAGAGTGGGTGCCTACAAACTTCTTGTGCAGGAATAGTCTGATTTGATTCCAAAAGTCTTTACATAGCTGATCATTGCTCCAGTGGTTTAAGACGAAGCATCAGTATTTGACATGATAACACAACATATGTATCACGTGTAGGTGTGTGTGTGCATGTGTATTAGACGTGCAGACTTATTCATGTGCATATGTGTTCATTGGTGTCCATACTGAACAATTGTAGTTGACGGGTCTTAAGACCAATTAGTGCCTGACAGTCCTCAGCAGTCATTAGGCTAGACGTCCTGGCTGCATGACAAGAGACACACCAGTCTAACGATGGGAAATGTAACTGACTCACTAGGCACAATCAGCACACATGCACTCATAGCACAATTCAGCACACATACGCACTCAACACATCCCCCCGGAAAATGTAATGTCACAATGCGAGCCAGAATGCTGAATTACTAAAGAATTTATATTAAAAATTAATTATTATTAGAAATTATTATACTGGTTGTCAATATGGGTTATGTCAGTGTGTGTGTGTGTTGGTGTGTGTGTGTGTGTGTGTGTGAGTGAGTGTGTTTGAGTGTATGTATTCATTGTGATTGGTTGGTAGTGTGCCATTGGGTTTGATGACTGACCTGTTCAATTGAAATGGTTTGGGTCAAAGTACATGTGTGTGTGTGTGTGTGCAACCATAGGGAGTATTTGAGGAGCCGAGGTAATCCCTGTTGTAGACATACAATTCATACGAAGTGCCAACATTACAACACACACACCCATACACCCGACCCGCCGTCAGGGCGGTCTAAGGGTACAGATGACCATGGGCCATTTCAATATAATTTAGTACAACAATTTACTGACATATCATTGATAATACATTGTAATGGGGAAAATGTGTGTCAGACAGCCAGTGAGAGAGAGACAGAGAGAAAGAGACAGACAGACAGACAGACAGACAGACACACAGAGTCTGGAAGAGATATGGCACCAGTCAGTGTTGTAGCCATGGCTACCAGGTGGCTCTAAATGACAAAGGGTCCACGATTAGCATATTCAAATAAGGAGTATAAAAGTTTTCTAAGACAAAAGCAGCCAGAGAGCAAACTGCAGCTTTGCAGTGATGGAAATAACCTAAGTCCTCAGCATGGCCACGAACAGATAGAATCCACGTGTGCCTGTGTGTGCCTGTGTGTGCCTGTGTGTGCCTGTGTGCCTGTGTGTGCGTCCATAAGGAATGTCTGGCACTGTGAGGGACATTTTTGCAAACACCATAAAGCAATAAAAATAACATTTTCTAACGGCACACACACACACACACACACACACAGAGAGAGAGGTACACACCACTCAATAACACACCCCACCCTCCTCCCCTCTTTCTCCTTGTCTTTCTCACTTAATGGTACATGGGAGTTGATGGTCCAGATGCTTGTTCAAAGTCTTGGCAGCCATCTTGTGCTCCTGGTCCATTAGTGTCCTGCTGTTTCTCTAATCCTCATTCACATGTAATGACGAACATTTCATCTTACTGTGTTAATTCATTAGCAGACCAACTGAATGTAGAGAGGTGCAGTCCACAGACCTGGCTGTTAGCACACACGCTAATGAGTCCTGTACTTTGCAAAGACACTGGGTGACATAGGGTTAACACTGTCAGTCCGTCATACTTGCTCCACCTTATCAACTGTAGACCGTGTTACAAAAAGACACACAATAAGAGAATGCCAAGCTCATCCAATAAAAATGACAACAATCAACATATCTACAGTGAACAGTCAGAATAGATTGGATTTGCACGCACGCACACACACCCAACCACACACACCCAACTACACACACGTGCAGAGACATGGATAGACCTAAAAAGCGGTCCCAGATGCTCTAGTGTTCTCCTAGGTGGACCCAGACTGTCGTTAGTTAGTTCAATGCAGCGGTTGGACTCTCAACACTCAAGAGGTGAACAGCCGGCCTTAACCCCCTGGCCTTTCTCTCTTTCCACCCAGCCAAGGCCTCATCCCCTCCAGCCACGAGATGTGGAAGGCCCTGGGGGAGGGGTGGGGGAGGTGGGGCAGGGGTAGGGGGGAGGGCGGGGGCAGGTGGGGAGGGCAGGGAGGGTGGGTGGGTGGGGGGAGGGGCAGTGGTTGGGGGGGGGGAATAGAAAGATGGAAGGAGAGGTAGAATGAAAAATAAAAAAGTAACAAGTGACTTCTTCACTCTCTCCGGTGTATTCCATGTAGTCCTTCTGTAAGCTTCTCTCACTCTCACCCACCCACACCCTCACACACACGTAAAATGAGGCAGTAAAGTGTGTGTTAAGGGGCAGTTGGAGGGGGGTGAGTGGTATAAGGGGGGCTTCCTGTCATTTGTATCACCCCTCTCCATATGGGGTCAATATGTGCAATGCAGAGTGGGCTGCATGTATGTGTGTGTTAGAGAAACAGAGAGAGAGTGACTGTGTATATCTTGTCAATTATGGCAATTCACACATTTGGGCCCAGCTATTAAGTCATGTTATGTCTGCTGCAACATATAGATATAGATATATACATATATCTGTGAGTGTGTGAGTGTATGGGGAGACAGAATAAGTGGCAGGTTCATGATAGAATTTATAAGGATGCCTGTGCATGTGAGTGTTGGGATGAAAGTGTTGCTTATGTGACTTTGAATTCCATTATTTTAATACTGGAGGGCATTGGTGTTTAAATGTGTGTGCTAGAATAGTGTCAGGGGTGGGGGTGAGCCAGCCCTCCCTCCCTCCGGTGGGTGTATAAAGGGGGATGTGGGGGTAAGGCAGCTTTGTCACTTTGCTCTCAGTCACCGAGACAATCACTGGACACACACATTCCATTGGGGACAGACTGGTTGTCTACAGAAGAGAAAAGGAAGACGGAATCTTGTTTGATTGTCCCGCGAAACTCAAAGAAAGACGCGCACAGAGAGAGAAAGAAAGAGAAGAGGCCAGGAAGTCTGATCGGCCTACCCAGAAATAGAGACTCACCCCTGGGGAGATTGAGGACCATCCACACCTGAGGACCAAATTCACTTTCAGCTCCTGGATCTTTTTCTTGGAAAATCTGACCCTGGATCAGGAGCTTTGATCCAGCCATGAGGATCCTCAACGTGCTGTACATGCTGCTGCTGCTGTTGGCCGTGCTAAGATCCGTCTCTGCTGTGAGGCCAGGTAAGAAGTGTAAGAAACACGCATTTTCTTTTGAAACGAATTGCATTTACATGTTGTAGCCTATAAACTACTAAAATGGTATCTGTATTCAGATGTAAAATCCTTACTGCAGTAGCTGTGGGGCAGCCCCATCAGATATTTGTGCGTTTGTAAAGATTATTTGTTGAAGTTCCTTCGTCATGTGCGTTTGCTTACTTCATATCAATTTGTTAAACGGCACAAGGATAATGTGTATATTTTCGTGCGCATTTCTCCTTTGTCGATTTTAACAGAATATTTGTTTAAATGTTGATGCGTTCTAATTCTAACTGGCGTGTGTGGACCGCTGCCACCTGCCGAAGTAAACTCTGAAACACGAGCAACAATCCGAGTTTTCACAGTCCGGTTACAACAAGCATGTGCACTATCCACCGCTCCACCGAACTAAGTTTAGACATTTTTAACAGGATGGGAGAGAATGTTTTCATTCCAGCCTGTGCACAGATTAGAGTCTATTCAACACCAACTCTGCCAGCTGGCTATCGTTAAGCCTGCCGGTATTGGTATTATTGTCTGTATGTAAGAGAGAGCGAGTGCGTTTGTGCATGCGCCTACTACTTGTTACTGAGAAAGATTGAGCGACAGACGGAAAGACCGGGGGACCGCCGTCGACGCTGAGGCTCAGCAGCAGTTCCCACCGGTCCATTGTGCTGTCGACTGTGCTCAAGCGCGCTATTGTTAATCACGGTGTTAAACGCAATGCAAATGCCCCGGGGCTGATTACCATTCATGGAGCGGGAGCGCCCACGACCAAGTGTAAAAAGCTTACCTTCAGGCCTTCTGGGTGATGGTGGTGGAGGCGGGGATGGAAGCATGGACGAAGCCATAAACTTATCCGGGGGGTTTATCTCTTCCTGTGTTTGACTGTCCGCGTGAGAACCAGTGGGAGTAACGGCGGGTTTATTACGGAGGTTAAAATTAATAATGTGCTACGGTTCCGGGTTTATTAAAGGAGGTCGCTACTTATCTTAATGACTAAATAGGCCTACTCCAACCATAAGTGATCGTACTTTGTGCACGGGTGCACCTGTGTCGTTTATCATCGAAATGTACTTGTTAGTCTGCAGGTGGTAGAAAAGCTCCAATCAAATGTTTGACTTGCGTTCATTGTGACATTCTTTAACATTAACAACATACGTAGAAAGGCTGTTATGTGAGGTGTTGTTTCAAATACCATTCAGTCTGACTGAACAAAACAATCTAACTCCAGCGTGTTGTGTTACAGATTTCCTGAACGTGAGGCGAAAATACAGACATCACTGTCCTTACAGACGCTGCATGCCTCTCCATTCGAGAGTGCCCTTCCCCTGAGGTGAAGCACACACACACACACATGCGTGCACACGCGGGGTGGGTGCGGGGTTGAGGGCACATAAAAACCAGCCTAATTTAAATCAGTCCGCCTGATTGCTAATCCCACCTGTGTGTGTGTGTGTGTGTGTGTGTGTGTGTGTGTCTGAAACAGTTTATGAGCTGTCCAAGACTTCTGATACATGGCCTAGAGAAGCGGGTTAAATTGGTGGCAGGTGGCAGTTAGTGAGTGTGTGTGATTAGTGCCAGAGGTGTGTATTCACACACAACAGGAGTCCAAGCAGATATACACTCCAACATAAATCTCACTAACAACAGAAGGGCAAAGTATATCATGTGTGAGATCGGGTTCCAGTGTTTTAAACAGTGGGGGTGTGCGGTGGTGTGTGTGTGTGTGTGAGAGAGAAAAAAATGGAGAGAAAGGGGAGGGGTGTTCACTTTAACATTCTCTAAGAATCATTGTTTAACTAAGGGTCAATGCCTTCTCACCCTGGTTCCTTCATACATCCATTTCTTGAGAACAGGTTCTGCACTACATCTCAGACACAGCCTTCTGTCATTCTGAAATTGCTTCCAATTCTTTCACACAGTCATCTATGATCGAGGCTGCATTATAAACCATTTTCCATTGTTTTCTCTAAAGGTGTGAGCGTGAGGATGCTAAGCAGAAAGAGAGGTACGAGTGGCAAAGGCAGTTGGATATCTTTTCCACCTTCCCTCACACCAAGTCACCGGACCAAGGCAACACCAATAGAAGACTCCTGCAACACCAAAGAAATGGACCCCAACCAGACTCTGGAAAACCTGCCAGTCACAGACTGAGCTTGTATTTGGTTTGTCCCCTCTCCCGGCTTCTTGATGTGATTGGACAAAGAGAGTGACATGGATTCTATAGGCCACCTGGAATGTACTGCCTTCATGTCCCTCACTGGTGACAAACAATAGATCTGTGGACCCGTTCATACTCAAAGTCCACAAAAGTACTACTACATAAGTACAAAACTTATGATAGTCCAATTATTCATATAATGTAAATACACCACCAATGTGTATGAATGGACATTTGCATTAATGTATCAAGGCAAATATGTCAACAATATCTCTAGAATGTCACCTACAAAGTGTTTATATGTATGTAAGGCACTTCAAATGTTTTAATGAATGACTTTTAATAAAATTCTGTATTATCTTACCGGTGGTGTCATCTATAACGCTGAAGATGTTCACAACATTTTATTAACACACAAATTCACATTTATTGAAACCAGTGCTCACAGTTGCAAAATCCATTATTTCACACACATTCCGTTCTCAGGATAACAGTACCCCAAAATACACAATCTTAGCAGGGTTAAACGCTTACACACACATACACACACGTTAGCATTTTCTTTACAATAACCCTTACAGCGTCGTGCTCAAGGGACCAGACCTCTTTGCCTTGCTCTTCCTCTGCCAATCCCCCCCTCTACCTCCCCCTCCCCTCAGTGCTTTTGGCTTTGTCACATCACAACTCGGCACATGATACCTAGAGCAATTGTCTATTCTTTCTCTCTCACCCTCACACACACACCATCACACACACACACAGGTCACTTAGGGTCATCACACAGCAATAAAACTCCTCCTCTCTGATCTGTGACCCACATCCCCTCAATGCCGCCCGCCACCTACTCCTCCTTTTCTATCCTCCACTCTCTCCTCCATATTCTTCAGCCCCTCCCTCTCATCCCTCTCTCCTTTGTTATCTGTCCATCTCTGTCAGCTGATCCGGTTCTTCAAAACACACCCAAAACCCTCTCTCTCTCCTCTCCCTCTCTCTCTGTGTGTGTGCACAGGTGTGTGTGTGTTTACAGAGCTCCCTTTCTCAGTAAACAGTGGATATCTTCCGTCAGTCTCTAACCCTCCCCCTCAAGTCAGTCCCTTATCCAGTAGGCCCCCCCCCCCCTCTCTCACCCCCTCCCACCCCCAGCCTCATTCTTTGTCTACTCCCTCTAAGCCGAGCCGACAGGATGGCCGGCGTGCTCACGGGGGCGACCATGGAGTAGGTGGAAGTGGGTCGAGGTTCAGGTGGGCGGGTCAGTGTTGGGCGGTCAGGTTGAGCAGCCTCTTGCTCAGCAGGGTGTTGTGTTGCTTCAGATACTCTATCAGGTCAGCTTGCTTCTCCACCACCTCCTCCAGATTGGAGCCTTCCCTGCAGGGACACCGCGTTCGGGGAATGGACGAACGAGTACAGTGGGTGTGTTAGCACGTGTGTGTGTTGTAGGTAGAACAGAGCATTATGTTTGTGTGTGTGTGTACCTGAAGCCAGTCTCAGTAGGCAGGCTGGTGTGGCTGTAGGGGTGTGATTGTTCCTCCTGACTGATGTCCGCAGCCGCTCTCTCTCTGTTGAACTGCATCACTCTCACTGTGGAGACAATATGAATACAATTCGTTAACGTGCAACTTATTGACTTCCCCCATCTTTCTTGCACGCGCGCGCACACACACACACACACACACACACACACACACACACACACACACACACACACACGCCCAACCTGCTGGACCACACACACGTAGTCTGTGGCCCTTTACGAACTAATAAACTATTATCAAGTGTACACAAACATACCTCTGTCACCTCTATCTCATTCTCACTCTCTGACACACACACTCATTCTATCTGCCTCACTCTCACACACGCACGCACGCACACACACTCTTTCTCACTGCCTCACACACACTTGAGCTGTTGTATCCTGCACTTAAAAGTCCTTACGAGCCCCCGTATCCTGCACTTAGGAGCTCCAGGTCTCACACCCCTTACATCTAGTTTTATACAGGGGAGGAGGAGGGAGTTCTGTGTGTGTGTGTGTGTGTGTGTGAAAGAGAGAGAGTCAGAGGCTGCTGTAGTTGAAGAGGTTCACTGAATTTTAATAAGGCACAGTATACATTATGTGTGTGTGTGTGTGTGTGTGCTTGTGTGTGTGTGGAGACAGAGGGGAGGTTTGGCTGGATGTCGATGATGAGAGTCATTAACTGGAGGAAAACATCAGGGAGGTTCTAAAGACAGTGGCATCTTGACCCTGCTACAGTACTGCAGGTCATCACACACACAATTGAGAAATACCAGGGATTTTTGCATAATGAGCCCTATTTGTGTGTGTGTGTTTGTGTAAATACAGTCTTATGGTGTGTGTGTGTGTGACAGAGAAGAAGAGAGGCACATTCCTGAGGTTGCAGAGAGGAGGTGGTGGAGGAGAAGCAGCAGAAGAATCACAGGAAGTTAGAAACAAGGAAAAGCAATCAATTGCCAAACTTAAAAATGAAACGTATTCTCCTTTCATATAAAAGGTGTCTCCTGAAAGAAAAATGGATGTTGTACATGACGATGTCATGGAAAAAGGGAGAAAAGAGGGGGGATGAAGTGAGGTAGAGAAAGGATGAGGAGTGATGGATGGATGGTGCTGTAGTGGGACAGAGGTGATGCATTTCACACGCTGCCGTTAGGGGAGCGTGCATGCGCACACACACGCGCACGTGCACACACTAAAGTGTAGAGAGTGGTATCGTGGTCCGATTTGATCTGAGGAAGTTGAATCCCTCCGGTTGACGAGGGCACGTTTTCCAGGTGTCAACAAGCTTGCGAGGTGTTAACGGCTACCACTGATGTGCGTGCTCACTGCTAAACCCTGCGCTGACGCCTAGCTGTCCCCATTCATCCTCATACACTTCAACAACGATGCTAATGCTAACCCCTGGTGCTAGTCTCTCAGCAGGCCACTAGAATCATCACAATCAAACCAGCATCTTTGCTTCCAAACATGTCTAGGATGTCTAATGTACGCGTAACAGTACAGCAATCTTCTCACCTGTTCTTTCAAAAACTATTCTAGTGGGGTCTTTTCCCTGGCCTGGGATCAGATCATCTGACCTTTAATCAGTGCTGAGAGGAAACCCTAACCTGACCCCGGAGCTGGCCTCAAGTGGCAAGTTGACCACCCCCCCCCCGGACACACACACACACACTACAAGGGAGAATGAGAGGTAGTGCATCGTGTGTGTGTCAGCATCAGTGTGTTGTCACTGCACCCTGGAGTGCATACAATAAATTCAGACAAAGCCGAGGAGCGGCGTATTCCCAGTTAACCCTTTGAAGGCCGGGGCGACACTTTGATGTGTGGGGCACATGCAGGCCTTTAGAGGAGAGTGTATTCATGTTATAATGAGAGAGGCAGATACATACGGCAAACCTCAAAGACACACTCAACTCACTTGGTCACACACACACACTCCCTGCCTCACTCCATCAGTACTGCCTCGTGTCTGTAGTGCACTTCAAAGGGAAGGGGTTAAACGAGGCCTTCCCCTACGGGCCCTCATAGCTGCAGGCATCGAATCTCTACCACACACACACACACACAAAACGGCTTCACTTAAATAATCACAGCATACAAAAGCTTAATCTTACTTCGTGTAGATTAACACAGTATTTCCTGAGTTGGCTAAACTGAAACTGAGCTGAAATCAAACCTTTTGTTTTGTGTGTGCGTGTGTGGCTGGGCAACAAGGCGTCGCTCTGCTCAGGTCTAGCCTGACTGCGCTGATCTGACCTGGAATGCAAGGACGCACACACACACACACGAATCACCCATACAGTAAACAACAGGACAATGCGTGTGTGTGTTCAAGTGTGTGTGAGGGTGGAGCGGGAGGAAGGCCAGCCTGTGGCCAGGCTAAAGCCTAATGCCCACCTCCCCTCTGAATAGGGCCTTCTCTCACTCTCCAAGCCTGTAGTGTCACTGCCCTATCTCTACCTTCAGGCAGCCACAACACGGGCCAATACAGCACCTTCCACATGGGTTTCCTTCCAATGCTGTATCTTTAACAGCAATATCCTCTGATTGCGTGTGTTTAACGGGAGCTTTCCTCTCGCGGTGGAGGTGAATATGCCGTGCGGAGGCACTCACACGGTGGCCTACGGTGCAATATCATATTTAAATGACAAACACATTAAAAGCATTTCTGTCGTGTTTTACAGTGAGGGAGGGCAGGGGAGTGAGAAAGGTGATGAAAGCAGAGAGGGGGATAAAGATAAAGTGGGAGATAGAGAGAGAGAGCGAGCAACAGAAAGAGAGAAGAGAGGGGGGAGATAACGAGACAGAGACAAGAGTTAGGAGATGGGCTGAGGGATGAATGGCTAATTGTCATACCGCCGCCTGGGTCTGAATAGGGCAGGGCCCAAGGCATTGTGATGCGGATGTGCCTGGAACAAGGACGGGGGTTAGCTGGGTGTGTGACATTGGCAACAGTGTCTTTCCAAGGGTAGCTTGTCTAATTGCCACCGTTTTAATTCAGGCATTATCCCCCACCCAGATTGGGTTTGCTTTCGAGTTGATCGTGGCATTTGCCTACCCCTCCCATCCATCGTTTCAGACGCCTTTCAAAGTCAGAGAGTGCATGTCCGAGGGGTGTGTGGGGGGCAGATAGCTGAGCGGTTAGGGAATAGGGCTACCAATCAGAAGGTTGCCAGTTCAATTCCTCGGCGTGCCAAATTACGTTGTGTCTCTGGGCAAGGCACTTCACCCTACCTGCCTCGGGGGAATGTCCCTGTACTTACTGTAAGTCACTCTGGATAAGAGCGTTTGCCAAATTACTAAATGTAAATGTTTGTTCCGTACCTGTGTAGATGACGATGCATGGCAGGGAAACGAGGAGCTCCAATCCCAGAATGCTGAGCAGCACGTATACTTTCACGGTGGGTTGTAGATCCACACACAGGGCTACTAACACAGCCACGTTCCCTACACACAGACACAAACACAACACAAGCTCAATTCTCAAAGGGATGTCTCCACCTTGTGGTGAAAAAGAGAAACTGCCGCTCTGAACAAGCAACTACATACCAAGTATGTTTGACCCGTTTTTGAATTGGGGAAAACATACCTGTGGAGTGCACAGTGAGAGGCAGGTGTTTCAGCACCCGGGTGTCTCTATAGAAACGAAGGTATCCTCGGTTCCTCACGCTAGTGTGATGGTGCTGGACGCAGACGTTGAACAGCAGCACCAGCAGCCACATTCCCACCTTCCCCAGCACGATCACACTGTCCCCCTGCGCTGTCCCCAGCAGCCTGATGCACTCGTCCTCTCTGCCCAGTTTCAACATGCAAGCCACCCCCAGAGCCACCGCCAGGGCAACGTACGCCACCTGGAACACGGGGGAAGTGGAAGACAAACGTCACATGAAAATGTGACAGAACTATTAAAAAAAACTAATGTGTGTGTGTGTTCATCTGTGTGACTATAGTTTACATGTGGGCATTGAAGACAGACAATAATAACAACGCAAGTGTAGTTGTGAATTTACAGAATGTGATAGCTGTGTGTGAGTGTGTTTATGTGTGTGTGAGAGAGAAGGAGTGAGCATGTGAAAGAGCAAGGGAGAGTGAGAGAAATATATTTGTCTCACAGGGGGGTCATCACTTCGCGTGTCAGTATAGATTGCACCCTGTCTCGCCCACACTGGTTTCGAAACCAAGGGTGCTCAACACACAACGCAGTGACACCCTCTCATACACTGTGTAAACCTGCTTCACCACCGTCGGTACTTTTACTGAGGAGTGAGCTTAATCAATTCCGGTCGGTTACACTTACATGTACCATTGATAGAAGAATGGCAGTGCAAGGTGTGGGTATGCTCTGAAATTCTCTCCGTATAGCAGAATGGAGAGCATCTGGTGAGATGAGCGGTCCGTCCACCAAAGGGTCATCTTCTACACCAGTCACATCAAGTGAAGTGCTGGCCTGATAACACACATGCGCGCAAACGCATAAACACACACCACAGCAGGGTCGATTTAGATTGCTAGCTAGCTAACTAGGTCAATGTGTCAAGTAGGAAACTAGGATAGCATTCCGTACATTTGAGTAGACTACACCTCCATGGGAAAAAATCTAATACGTCACACATTTTCAAAACAAACAGAACATGTCTATAATAGTGTACAACACAGCGGAAATAGCAAGCTAACATGTACAAAAGGATAGCGTTAAGTCCACCAAACATACTCCAAGCGACGTTCCCTTTGAGTCCATTGCGTCTGCCGTCTTCGTCACTTAGCTATCCCTTGTAGTAGTCTGTCGCAAACTTAATACGAATCATTTTACATGAATACGATCTATCAGATCCCTTTCGTTTTTCGAGAACGTAGATCCTGCTAGCTCCTTGAAGACGTTTTCACGTGACAACGGTGACAGCATATAAACTTCCTGTTTGGCGATGCGGTCGCTTGTAGCCTACCTCTGTTCAGTTTATTGGCGGTTTACATGCTCCATTACCGCCTTCTGGTATTTATTTTTCACAAACCTTCAAATTGAAAAATGTTAAGAATATGTATGTTTATGTACACTACTTTCAAACAGTAGGCCCTACTACATATCTGAATTCAACTTTCCCAATATGGTTCTAACATGGAAGGCTGTAATATCAACTGCATGAACTGTAGAATGAATATTTACTGCACGCTCACATCCTGTAGTAGGCTTAATGTAATTTACTTTTTGGAAAAACATTTGATCATTAAAAGGTTTGTATCATTAAACATTATTTTCAACAGTTTAGTTTGTCTCTTCTTTCTTCAAAATGTGTTTTTATATTATATTAAATCTGCAAACAAAATAATGAACACAAACAAATACACGCCCCCTACACAACCCTATTCATAGACAGATGTAAAATCAGTTGAGGAGCATAGTCAGGAAGTAGCAGTTCTTATTGGTTACTTGTAAAGGCAGGGTGGAGGAGAGCCAGATGAACAAGAGAGGCTGAGATGGCAACTATGCGTCTTGTTGTATTTAATCTGGCCATGCTGGTGGATACATTTTTGACAAGAAGAGGAATACATCCTTTCGGCTTCTAGTGTAGTGCACTCTGCACACACAATCTCTCTCTCTGTCTCTCTCTCTGTCTCTCTCTCTGTCTCTCTCTCCTCCCCCCCCCCCCCCCCCCCTCTCTCTCCTCTTTAGATAGTAAAGGTCTCCCTGGTCCCTCTCAACCAATCAGAATGCCTGATTTCATCCACCCGTATTATAATATTGCTTAGCATTGTGGACAAACCCACAGTCAGGTCTGTCAGGTTGGTGCAGTCATATAAAATACTGTGCTACTGCATGGTGTAGAAATAAATCTGTGTTTGTGCGTGTGAGTGAAAATGAAAATTCTAGAAAGTTGAGTATTCCAGAATGTTCCAGGATAATCTTATGACTACATTTCTGATTGTGGAATAAGTTCAATGCTCCAATCAAAATTGAGATTTTGGAGTTGGAAAAATATCTCATACTGAAACGTTTCTTGGCAATAAACATTATTTTTTAACAGTTCAATGTGACAGTTCTTGTACACTTAAAAGGCATCTAACTGAAATGCAAGTCCAAATGTAAAAACGTTAGCCTTAGGAGTTTCTATAGTACCTCAGTGATACAAGCACAGCATCCCGTGGGCAAGTTTTATCTCAAAATACCTTATTAACTTATTTAAATAAGAATATACTGGGCCTTTGTTCAAGTAACCGTTGGTTTTCCAGTTACAGTAAGATATGATATGAATAAGCCTATCATCACTTCAATGGCTTGCACACAAAGACAAGCTGCTTTATCATCATTGTTCATCCCAGTAGGCTATACAAGGACATTGTTGATGACTTTAAATAAATATATCATTGTGAAACTATTAATTAATACATTCACTTCATTCATTCAGATGCAACTATGCGTCTTGTTGTATTCCATCTGGCTTTGCTGGTGGATACATTTTTGTCAAGAGTAGGGATACATCCTTTCTCTCTCTCTCTATCTCTCTCCCTGTCTCTCTCCCTCTCTCTCTCGCACTTTTTTTCACTCAAAATATCTAGTAACATTCAGGTATTGCTTAGCATTGTGGACAAACCCACAGTTCAGGTCTGTCCGGTTGGTGCGGTCATATACAATACTGTGCTACTGGTATAGAAATAAATGTGTGTGTTTGTGCGTGTGTTTTCAGCGTTGCCATCCAGCTTCCGTTCCCAGACCTGTGTGCATTCCCATTTGACATGAACATTCCAGAAAGTTGAGTATTTCAGAATGTTCCAGGATAATCGTATGATTACATTTCTGATTGTGGGATAAGTCCAATGCTGTAATCAAAAATGAGATTTGGGGGTCGGAAAAATATTTCATACTCAAACGTTTCTTGGCAATAAACATGATATTTAACTGTTCAGTGGAACAGTTCTTGTACACTTTACAGAGCTCTCAAGTTCTATCAAAAGTTAGGCGTGACATTACCATACCTGTCAACGTTTGGGTACAACATTTCCGATTGGCTTAATTCTGATTCTGATTTGCCTCTGGGCCAACTCTGTTTTACTCAATGGTGTAACTCAATACAACTAACAACTCGACAGAAAACATTCCTCCGTATTCCCACCCCTCGTCCATTACTGTAATTGTATACTGCGGGACAAGTTATCCCTTCTCAGCGTGAGAAATTCAAGGTGTTGCGTGAGAGCGTGAGAAATGGTTGAAATACGTGAGTCTCACGGCGAATGTGTGAGACTTGAGAGCCCTGACTTTAAAAGGCATTTAACTAAAATGCAAGTCCAAATGTAAAAACGCTAGCCCTAGGGGTTTCTATAGTACCTCAGTGTTACGAGCACAGCATCCCGTGGGCAAGTTTTTATCTCAAAATACCTTATTAACTTATTTAAATAAGAATATACTGGGCCTTTGTTCAAGTAACCGTTGGTTTTCCAGTTACAGTAAGATATGATATGAATAAGCCTATCATCACTTCAATGGCTTGCACACAAAGACAAGCTGCTTTATCATCATTGTTCATCCCAGGCCCGTAACGGAAACACATGAGGCCCCCCCGCAGAATAAGTCTGAGAGCCCCCCCCCCCCCCCCTCCCCCCCCCCCCCACACACACACACACATATGTAAGGTATAATGTAATACAAATACCGACGGGCCGAACAGGACCCAGACGCGATCAACTGAACTTATTGGAACATTCTGAGATAAATGCACGACATCAAAAAAATATGTAATTTGGTGTGCAGCATTATAAGATGTGTACATATCGATAAGTTACTTTCTTTAAAATGTCATGATATCATGATATCCTTGGGCCTTATTTGACAATGGCTTTTACACATAATGTAAGCACAGCTTCAAGCTGCCCAGAACTTTATGCAAAAAAATGCACAAACCCAGGAGAGATAACACACACCCATCATGCATTTAGGATTAGATAATGGTTGAGCACATAAAAGAAGACATTGAAAGGTCAGGGACATCAGTTGCAGCCTAGATCAGAAGACTTCACCTACACCGTCTGACCTGTCTGTTCATCAGCCAAACTACCTCAAGTGTGAGTACATTTCTTCATTTGGCAGATGCTTTTATCCAAAGAGTAAAGTGAGTAAAGTGTCTTAAGAAAGCTTTAGCTCCCAATTATTGTGAAATTGTTTTTAACTTTGCGTCTCCCTTACTGTTATATTCCTAGTTAATGTACATGATGTAACACATGATGTAACATAGGTGAATATGGGGGGGCAGGGTTTGGGGGGGACAGTCAACTTCTGCATGACCCTCCATGGGCCTGGGCACAGGGACATCTGTACCCTTTGAACCCCCTGACGGCGGGACTGGGAAGGACTTGAAATGTCTAACAGATGAACGACATAGCATCCTATGTGTCAAAAATTTGTAATCCCTAATAAATCTAATTATTAAATATGCAATTTCAGACAAGTGACCGGTAGATTGAAGAAAAGAAAATCATCTAAGTTATCTGTCTTTATAGCTGTCATTTGGTAAGTTTGCTACTCATTCTTTGTCAATTAACTTCCTAATAACACTGGTATTGCATGTCTTAGCCCCCACCTTTAGCTTTTTGCACGATGTGGGAAAACACCATAGCATTATCTGTATTATATTGAACACTTCCAGTGATGACACATTTTTCCATGCCATCCCTTACTTAGCAGCACAGTCATGCAGGTTTTAAGTGGAGGCCCGCTGCGCAGTGCTGCTTTGTGTAGCCTGGCTATACTCCTGCTCCAACTACACCCTGTTCTCCTGAAAGACACACACCGTGGTGTGGGGGTTGAAGCTGAGGGAAACACTGACCTGAAGAAGAGGGACGCAGGAAGAACTGACCCTAATGTCAAGTCTGAACATGAAACTTTTATAGACGCTCTTATAAATAAGGCAAAGGAAAACCAGAAAAAAAAAGATGGTCCTGGCAAGGTCCTGGAATCTTTAAAGCAGTTAGCTAGCAAAACATCTGCGTAATCTACAAACATTTTGATATAAAGCATCGGAAGATTTGACTAACTAAAAAAATAAATAATACATGACCAAAACATTAAGACAAACTTTGATAAGTTAAAGAACACCTTAGATATAGATGAAAGCAAACAGTAAGCCTATTTCTATGTAATGAAAAGACTAGAAGAGGAGGCACTAAGGAGGCAACCTGTCAACAAATTATACAGGATGAAATACAAGTTAACCCGAAAGGAGGATGATGTGTACTGGTTCACATCATCTCCTTAAAATAATTATCCAAATAATTCTCCTTGTCTAACCCCAACTTGTTTTAAACCCACATCTAAATCATGCTTACTTTCCATGCTTGAATTCTGTCAGAAATGGTTCAAAGAAGGGACAAGAGATTTGAGAAATATTGGGGTTTTAGTGGAAGACCATCAATGGAAGAGTATGGTAAACTAGAAAGAAAAATAAGAAGGCAATCAGGTCTAAAAATGTTATATAAACTCTTAATGATAACCAATTTCTGGAGGATTTCAAGGACTTGAATGAGTATGCTAGTTTTGTTTTCCTTGCAAAGTGAATGACAATCTGACAATTAAATACAGGATTTCATGATGTACTGTGTATATTTAGTCAAATGATTATTTCTCCAATGCTTACTAGATTAGATCTGTATCTGTTTATTGTATGCACCGTCCTGCCATAGTAAATTCCTTGTTTGTGTGAACTTGGTGAATAAAACAATTCAGATTGGGCTACTGACACGTTTCAAAACAATTCCCTTGATACTAGTATCAGTAATGTATCATTTGAAAGTAAAGTAAGTAAATGAAGCATGTCATGGATAAGCCATAATCATAAATCAAGTCATAAATCAAACACCCTGTAAAAAGAATTATGAAATGTGAAAGAATTTGTTTGAAATGTTAGCATTTTTCCATAAAACGTCTGCAATATTAAATGATTACACCTACCTTATATATTATATTATATTGAATAGAAAAAATAATAAATACATACGCTCTTATCCAGAGCGACTTACAGTGAGTACACAGACATTCCACCTGTAGAGGAAGGAGGAGAGGTGGCTGGCTCAGAGACGCAAAAACATACTGACAGGGTCAGGGAAGAAGCTGGGGAGGAGAGTGACCATGACAGGGTCAGGGAAGAAGCTGGGGAGAAGGAGAGTGACCATGACAGGGTCAGGGAAGAAGCTGGGGAGGAGGAGAGTGACCATGACAGGGTCAGGGAAGAAGCTGGGGAGGAGAGTGACCATGACAGGGTCAGGGAAGAAGCTGGGGAGGAGGAGAGTGACCATGACAGGGTCAGGGAAGAAGCTGGGGAGGAGGAGAGTGACCATGACAGGGTCAGGGAAGAAGCTGGGGAGGAGAGTGACCATGACAGGGCCATGGGAGCGAGTGAGGAGAAGATGGAAGAAGGAGTAGTTAATGACGTGGTAAGGAGTAGGCAAGTTAACAGGGACTCTCAGTAAGGGAGGGAGGCTGTGTGTGTGTGTGTGTGTGTATATTGTACACACGTTTTGTCCAAAGCAACAAAATATGAATCTTACAATAGTTAAAATTAACAGGAAACATTAAAAGTTGCTAAGCCAATGTTTAGTAAAATTGTAATAATAACAATAATGGCAATACAATATCAAATATCAATAATAATAATAATAAAAAACATAAATATACAAATACTGACTCTAAGAAAGAATGAATTATTTAAATGTAAGATCAACAGATAAGTCTTGAGACCCCTCTTGAAGGTTCCAAAACTATCACATGAACGCAGAACAAATCAATTCCAATCAAAATGTATTTGTATAGCCCTTTTTACACGCAAGCATGTCACAGAGGGCTTCACATACACCCATAGAACTGCCCCTCATCCAACCTAACACTAGAACACCAACTCATAGAATGCATGCATATTTTAACAGGAATGTCTGCAGGGAATGTGTCTGACCAATCACGGTGGGTGTGGGCCAAAAATGCCAGGGCCGATTTTTTGTCCCGGTCCAGCCTTGAGTATACCCATTATATTAAATCTGTAAACTAAATAATGAACACAAACCAGAGAATGCACAGCCAACAGATGGGTGAGATGTTGAAAATATTTTATTGACAAACAAACACTTGCTATAAAAGCCATGAAACCTTCCAATTCAATAATTCATGTAGTGGAGGTGGTCAGTATGTAACTACAGATCTATTCCTAAAACCCTTGTAAAACCCGACCTGTGCCTGGATTCATGGTTTGGAGCAGGCGCCCCCCAACACAACCCTATTCAGTCAAAACAAGTGTCTCATAGTAACGGGAATCTAACCTCTCCTCTCATTGGCTCCTTATATACACCGAAGTAAAACCAGTTGTGGAGCATAATCAGGAAGTAGCATTTCTTATTGATTTTTTGCAAAGGCAGGGTAGAGGAGAACCAATCAAATAAACGAGAGGGGCTGAGGTGGCAACTATGCATCAGGTTGTCTTTATCTGGCCATGCTGGTGGATACATTTTTGACAAGAGGAGGGATACATCCTTTCTGCTTCTAGTGTACTCTGCACACACAATGTCTCTGTCTCTGTCTCTCTCTCTCTGTGTCTCTGTCTCTGTCTCTCTCTCTGTCTCTCTCTCTGTCTCTCTCTCTGTCTCACACAGACACACACACACACACAGTGCCCAGCTCAGTCAATTTTTTTCCAATTGAAAATATCTATTAACATTTATGGGGACCACTTATTTATAATGTTAGAGAGAGAGTAGCTCTTGATTTCCCCTTGTGTGCCAGCTCCCCATTCCTTAAGGCACTGACTTGATTACAATACTATCTAAAGACGCATAAACACAACATGAAATAAGTGTTTTAAAAGAAACAATTCCATGCATTCCCGTTCTTACAATAATACATTACAAAGATTATAAATTATCCAGCCTTGTTGTGCTAGTGTTTGCTGTCTAAACATTTCAAAATGACGATGGTGAATCGAATGAAGATGTTAGATAAAACATGTTATCAAGAAGTCAGCGATTCCACAAGGCCGTCAGAAAACAAAAACAAAAAAACACAAAAACAACAAGTTATATTGGTTTCACATTCATGCATATTTGTAAACAAACAAACAAACAATAAAACAAGCACAGTTAAAAGTACGATGATTAAGGCATTAAGATGGTCAAGCTACTAGTTTGCTTTGCAGAGAGACTGGAGATGGTTTCTGAGCTGGCATGATAGGGGTTAATGAATAGCCGTACATTCACTTTGTACTTTTGTCAAAGACACTCGTGGATTATCTAAAGACATCCGCATTAGACAGTAGCATGAAGAGTTAAAATGTGTGCTCGTCATAATCCTGGAGATGAGTTTTGATTGTGCTTTAGTATTGCTTAGCATTGTGGACAAACCCACAGTCAGGTCTGTCAGGTTGGTGCAGTCATATAAAATACTGTGCTACTGGTACAGAAATAAATGTGTGTGTGTTTTTGTGCATGTGTGTTTGTGCATTGTGTGTGTGTTTTCAACGTTGCCACCCAGCTTCTGTCCCCAGAGCTGTGTAGATTTCCATTTGACATGAAAATTCCAGAAAGTTGAGTATTCCAGAATGTTCCAGGATAATCTTATGACTACATTTCTGATTGTGAAATAAGTCCAATGCTCCAATCAAAATGGAGATGGTCAGGACTTGTCTAATCAAAGCCATTCTATGTTGCTATAGCTCCATCACCTAGGCTATCATAGCGTGGTGGGATGTCCTGCGGCTGAAAGGAAACAGAAAACATTCAGACGTCATGAAGTAAAAGCAATCATTTTACACATGGACAGTTCAATAACATTTGAGAGGATCCAATGTGTCCCATTAGAGTTACATGTACTGTACATTTCTAAACATAACTGGCCTAAACAACATTAAAAATCTGTTTTTATGAACACGAGTGCACAAACTTGAGGCAGTCAAAATAAACACGGTAGAAAGATTTATGACAAGTACGATTAATGAAGGCTGTGGCGTAGCTAAGAAGAGTAGTTAGGTGTGTGTGTGTCAGTGTGTGTGTATGAGTGTGTGTGTCAGTGTGTGTGTATGAGTGTGTGTGTGTCAGTGTGTGTGTATGAGTGTGTGTGTGTATCTTACAGGTGGTTATGTAGCACTCATGGCAGCTCAGGACCCCATTCCGTATCCTCACGTCTGTCCCAGCCCTGGTCGTCCCCAGCTGTCCTTCACACACCCCACACTGAGAGGGAGAGGGAGGGAGGGAGGGAGGGAGAGAGGTGCAGACAGGGTCGAGGGGGGAGGAGAGGGGGGAGGTGGAAGGGAGAGAGGGGAGGGAGGGAGAGAGGTGCGGACAGGGTCGAGGGGGGAGGAGAGGGGGGAGGTGGAAGGGAGAGAGGGGAGGTACAGGGGTGAGACAGAGAAAGGGGGAGAATGGTGAGGAGAGAGGGAGGGAGATCATTTTAACATGAACAGTTACGGTCCAATGTATATGTGTGTGTGAGTGTGTGAGTGTGTGTGTGTGAGTGAGTGTGTGTGTGTGTGTGTGTGAGTGAGTGTGTGTGTGAGAGAGTGTGAGTGTGTGTGTGTGAGTGTATGTGTGTGTGTTGAGTACCTTAAAGCACTGGATGTGGAAGAAGAGTCCCAGTGTGTCAATGATCATGGCAGCTCCCTTCCCCAGTGGCAGAGAGCAACCAGAACACAGCTTCTTCCCACTCACACATCTGCACTCACACAAACACACACCACACGCACACACACACAGACACACACACCGACACATATGGGTAAGGGAAATTCAAATAATGATCTATAACCATTTGTTGTTTGTATATTTATCTACATTTAACAGCTCCCAGCCATCCACCCCAATAACAACAAAACAGAGACAGTCCATAGCATATTACATCACTGTCTGCATGACTGTGTTGCAAGAGAGTGAAAAATAGCTTGTGTGTGTGTGTCCGTATGGGTGTGTGTGTGTGTGTCGTACCTGCTGGATGAGGTAGGCTGTGGTGATGACGACGGTGAGTGTGTTCCTACATTGTCATGGGAACCAGACCTGTGGACATACAGCACGCCCATACAGGACATTCATACTGACCCTCTGCTACAACTAAAGCACCCTCAACTCCATGATGCATGCTACAGGGATATGATCACGCACGTGGAGTCAATACAATAGGATCATGAATTAAAGTAGTGTGATTCCACATTTTGGCTGATAGAGAAGTACAAGCAGAGAGAGATGTGTGTGTGTCAGTGGGGGGAATGTTATACTTCCAATGTAGCTGCATTGGGGAAAACAGTGTTGGCCTGTGGAACACACACCTCTTAACTGTACTGGGCTGAATTAGCTGTGCGTTACGGTCCAGAGATGAGGTTTTCCACAACTCCTGTTTCCTTTCATTTTCCCATGATGCATCTGCAGAGATACAACATGTTTGGTAACTAATGTGCTTGTGTGTGTGTGTGTATGCGAGTGTGTGTATGCGAGTGTGTGTGTGTGTCTTACCTTGGACAAAGCGTAGTTGGGACACCCCATGCTGATCCTCGCTCATCATTGGAACTCTTTGGTTGTTTTGCTTTGGGGTATCTCTTGCTTCCATCTCCAGGTCCAGTGTGATCGTCGCCACCTTGTGGCTGAGTACTGTAGGAGCATTTGTTTTTGTCAGAGAGTCCTGCTGAGCAGACGAGATTGCTTCTACCTGACTGGGCTGTTTTGACAGAGTGGACAAATTAAGAGGTGCCACAGTCTCTTCAAGTATTTGTCGCTCCTGAAAAACAGACACACGCACGTATAAATATAGTCGCTTAATCCGACGGATTTCTTCGTACAAGAACAGCCTTGTGCTCGAAACGCATTCAAGGTTGTGTGTACCTCTTCGTTGTGTCTCCTTTCCTCCTCCTCCACCTCCTTCTGCGCTCGCTCCCACTCCTCCTTCAACTTCCCCTGCTCTCGCTGGTACTGCTCCTGGAACGACACACAGATTACAGACACACACACACACGTGCCATGCTCACGTAGAGACATGCTTACATACACACGCACTACGGACACACTAACACGTACGCACACGCAAACACCCACGCTCACACATCCACACAAACACATACACACACAGCCGCGCTCACAAACAAACACACACACACACACACAATGCTAACGCACTCTCCCTGAGTACCTGTAGGAGGCGCTCTTGTTCCTGCTGCCACCTCTCCTGGCGTTTGCGCTCCTCATTGGGGTCCCAGACCCAGTGATTAACACGCTTAGCCAAGTTCAACATGGGGGTCTCAATCTACCCAGCCCCGACAGAGACACACATACACACACACACACACACACACACACACACACACACACACACAGAGAGATACACACACTCAGACACACACACACACACACAGAGACACACAGGGGAGAAGAACACACAGGGAAAGGACAGAAGGAGAGGAAGGATGAGAGGACAGGTGTTCTACGACTATTGGACAAGTCTTGGAAAGGAAAGGTAAAGTTGTGGCACAAAGGAAACTTCAGTCCCACAGATGGACTGAGAGCTGACAGAGCTACTCACAGTCACATTGCTCTCCTCAAGTCCTTCTGTGGATTCAACACACACACAGAGAATACTTTTTAAATACGTTTTAAATAATAGAATATAATAAATGACAGAAGAAAAGGACATGTTAGGGACTTATGTGAAACAGCCAACAGATAGGCACTCTGGGTAATGTAGTTTTACCTGTCACTGTGGGTGAATAGGTCTGCTGGTAACTAAAGGGTGCAGAACCAGATAACACTTCCTTTTGCTCCCCGTCTTGCTGCAGTAACAACCCCATGGTGCCATTGATCTGGTGAATAGTCAATAGTCAATACAGAAAATACTACATGTATTTATGGATCAATCAATAAACAATTGGTAAATTATTCAATCCATAAACATTGTTATTTATCAAACCTGTGTGTTACTAGGTAGATTAGAGGGGTATGGCTCCATGTATGTCTGGCTGAGCTCTGTCACAATAGTTGTCGTAACGATGCAGTTCCTTCCACCAATCAGGGAGCTGATGGCCGATGAACCAGAGGTCGTCGTTGCCACCAGTTCTGGTTGCTGTGGAGTCAACGTTTCATTTGTTGTCTGATTGGCTGTAGCTTGTTGAGTGGGAGGAGCTTTGCTCCCCTCAGGTGAGTGAAGAGGAGAGGAGGGGAGGGGGGGCACGGACATGCCCTCCTCAACACTCTTTCCATTCACATGAACCAACCCTTCCACCTGTGATGCACACGTACACACAATTAGGCGACAGAATAAAAACAACAGGGTGAAAAAAGAAGTAAAGTCAGGACATGCAGTTGTGTCCCGCGACCATAAGGTTGTTATGGTTGACACTGGTCTCACCTTGACTGCTTTATGTCCAGTCTGAATGTGTTTGGGTTGGCTGTAGGGCTTGGCTGTGAGCAGGGGCATGGGTCTAGACGGTGGGGTTCCGGAAGAGGCTGGAGAGAGTCGGGTGTGTCCATAGGGCGGAGGCTGAGCTTGCAGTGACTGAGGCTCTGTGTGTGGGGGTTTAGGTTGTGCTTGTTGGCTGTGAGCTTGAGTGGGCTGAGGCTGAAGCTGTGCGTGTTGGGTGTGAGCTTGTGTGGGCTGAGGCTGAAGCTGTGCATGTTGGGTGTGAGCTTGTGTGGGCTGAGGCTGAAGCTGTGCATGTTGGGTGTGAGCTTGTGTGGGCTGAGGCTGAAGCTGTGCATGTTGGGTGTGAGCTTGTGTGGGCTGAGGCTGGGGCTGTGCATGTTGGGTGTGAGCTTGTGTGGGCTGAGGCTGGGGCTGTGCATGTTGGGTGTGAGCTTGTGTGGGCTGAGGCTGGGGCTGTGCATGTTGGGTGTGAGCTTGAGTGGGCTGAGGCTGGGGCTGTGCCTGTTGAACTTCAGGGTGAGCTTGCTTGGGGGTTGGTTCGGGCATTCGAGGCTCGGTGTGAGCGTGCCGGGTTTGAGGTTCAGCGTTCTGGACTTGTGTGTGTGGGACAGTGGGGGGGTCACTGGGTGCCGGGGGACTGGGTAAGCTGGCAGCTGAGACACATTCCTGCGTTCTTGGATCGTTCTTCTCTGCTTCCTGCTTTGGTTCCGGTTTGGACTGGTTTTCCTGTCCGTTTTTTGCCACTCTCTGTTCCTGGTCAACAGTCGTGTGAGCTGGCTTGATCTTCAGGTCGGGTTTGGTCGAGTCCGGTTGGTAGTCCGGACCGATTCTAGGGAGTTTCAGGCTGTCCAGTGTCGCATCACTGATGGTGAACCGCAGAGCGTAGCGCTGCAGAACCATAGCAGCTTCCTCCGGAGTCTCTGCCCTCCTGTATGCCTCGCATAGCTCCGCCTCCCTACGCTCCCTGCAGAATGCAGATAAGGAAAGAGAGAGACAGAGAGATAGTGATGACTGTGAGGACAGGTTTCAAAAAACAATTGAAGGAATAACCAAGAAACAGGACTTAGTATCTATCTGATGAGCGGCATGACACATTCTCTCTCTGTCTTGCTCTCCCTCTTCACTCCGTACTTCTCCTCTACGATCTCCCGGTAGGTCTTGATGCTCTTCCTCTTGTGGGCGTCCATGCCCTCCTCCTTCATCCTCTTCTCCATCCTCTTCCTCTCCTCCTCCTTCCTGATCAGCTCCTGTGAGGCGCTCCGCCTGCGGTTTTTCCAGCGAGCCAGGTCCTGTTTGAGAGGGGTCATAGTTCAAGAGTCAGGACCAGGGTCAATCGACGTGCAACCACGTGACTCTCTTATGTGTCTCTGTCTTACATCTCGCCAGTGGTCCTCCTCTTCGAGATTGTGATTGTACTGCTCCTGCATGCGCTCGTATCGCGACAGGCCCAGAGGCTGAACGTGCTCTGCCTCCTCCTCGCTGCGCATGTCACTCATGCTCATGCTCCTAAAGAGGACACAGGAAACAGGAAGTGTCAACATAGGCTGCCTCATGACCAAACCAGCATGCACTTGCACAATTCTGTTTCTCTGTCTTTTCTCCAGACCCCCCTCCATTTACAATCAAAACAATTGACTCAACTTACCCAAATTCATTAAAGTTTGATTCAGATTAATTAGATAAATTACAAAGACAATATATGAGGGAAGAAGTCTGAATAAAAAGAGCTGTGCATGCAAAAAAACTGTAAACAAGGTTAGTTTGTAACCAAGCAGGCCGTTGTAGCGGTTAGCTGTGAATAGATAAATGCATAAGAAGTTAGCGTCAGCATTGGAGCAGACCACGAGGCGAAACGAGGCAAAACAATAGGTGAGAGCGATCAGTCAGCATGCAGGTGTTTGGTAGTCCTCCAGTGCACATGTCAAGCATGCATCTGTTTTGTATGTGTGTGTCTGATTGTTTGTTTATGTAAGCATTGAGGCCAGCGAGTGTGTGTTGTGTGTGTGTGCGTGTGTGTGTCACAACACAGCAACCTATCGAAGTTTTCACTCAGAGACAGACTTACTCTGAGTCCTCAGTCACATGAGCAACTCGCCGACTCATCCTGTAATCGATACACACAAAGGAATGAGAGAACAAGAGAGGGGAGGATGAATGTTGAGGACAGTGGTGTCAGTGGTGGTTTGGGACAGTGGTGTTTGGGTTTCAACAGATCAGAAGGAAGGATTTCATTGTAATACACGTAGTGTAGCACAACAACTTCTTGTATGTTTCCTGTATTGGGGGACCATATCAAGTCCAGTCAAGGCAGGTTAACATTTACAGTATCTCCCTCCCTTCTTCTGTCATTCATGCTGCCTTGCAGATCTGACAGACTGGATAAGTCATAGTACAATAGTGGGGGCCTAGTTTTGAACCGATCCACCTGCTTGTCAGATCTGTGAGGAAGAGAGAAGGAGAGGAAGGGGACTGGCAGGTATGGGTGAACAACCATGACATACAGACATGGACGGAAGCTGACTTCACATGATAAAACAAATATATATGATTTCAGTTGAAAGAACTCTTCATGTTTTGAAAGTTTGTGTGTGTGTGTGTGTGTGGGGGGGGGCTTTGTGAAGTCTCTCACATCATGGGGGGTAGGTCATCATCCTCCAGCCAGGAGGGTCTTCTCCATGGGAGGTCTCCCCCATCCCTCCCCCTGTCCTGACTCCTCTCCTTACCCCTCTCCCCATCTCCCTCTGTCAGCCCACAGCTGATCTGGGCAGGGGGAGGAGTGGGAGGAGGAGTGAGGGTGGGGGCCGGGGGGGAGAGGGGGACAGAGGGCTTTGGGGGACCTGAGACAGCGGTTCTGGGGAGGGTCTCTTCTCTCCCTGGTTCCTCCCTCTGGACTCCCCCTTCCATCTCCCTCTCCCCCTGCCAGGGACCCTTCCTCAATAGGGCTTTGGAGGGCGGGGCTTGTTGAGGTGCCGTTGCCCCAGAAACAATGCTGCTGAGAGAGTGAGTCAAGGATGTAAATGAGGGGCGGGGTCAAACTAGGAAGTTAGGCACCGACCAGACCAGACCAAACCAGGCCAAACAAATGAAGCAAGGTTAAACTAAACCAGACTGGGACCAGAGCAAGCCAGTCCAGATCAACCAGAACCAAACTAGATCATGCAATCCAATGCAGAAATAAATACAATCATTCCAAGAGTTCTTTTGAAACCAGACCAACAAATAAACAAAGACCACAGTCTGTTAGTCTGTCTAACTGACAAGATGAATAGTGACAAGCCAGAACCACATTTGCACGTCTTAATCACAACTATGAATTAGTTTTCAAACTCCTCCAACTCACATCCATTCAGAAATAAACCAGCTTTGCCGACAGTACACACACAAAGCAAAACTCCTACAATAGTCCAGTCAACATACACCTGACGACCACGGCACACACATGCCAGAAACCTCTACCTGTCCTTGGAGGCCTTGTCTGTGGGGTTACGTTTGTGGGAGAGGTAGTTTTGACCAGACGCGGGGGATTGTTTGTGTTTGACTGATCCAGGTACAGGCAGAAAGAGGTTAAATGACTGGCCAGCCCCCCCCTTCACAGACTTTTGGTTCGCTCTGGTCCTCCGAGCCATCATGTCATCCTTCTCCAGGTCTGGAACTGGCCCATCTTCATCATACTCATCCTCCTCATTCTCATCATCGTCCCACTCGCACTGAGCGGTAGCCCTGACGACTGTTGCCGTGTCGACAGGTGGTTGAGGTGTGTCCATGGGGACATTAGCTTGATGTTGTCGTGGTTGGGCTCTGAAGAAAAACCTGTAGCTTTAGAATACCCTCCAGGATACACAGGCACATTGACACAATGTAACAGAAGCTAAGATCGACCAAGCAAACCCCATGCAGGCTGTCCTCAGAGACAGCAACAGTAGGAGGGAGTCTACAAATACCACCAACACAAACATGTATGGACACACACACACCCAATGTTGTTAGTGACCTCAACTCAAATTTAGGGTCAACTGCACGTGCATGTGAGAAACCTCTCCTGACAGCTGGCACACTAAAACTCCGCCCACCTCTCCTTCTGCTTCCTGTTCTTCTCCTCATGGACTTCCTTCCTGTTCCGGGGACAGGCATCCGTGACCACTTCCTGAGTGGAGCGTTTGGAAGCAGGCAGAGGCAAGAAGCGATTAAAGGTTGCTTTGGCAACGCCGGACTTATGGAACGCCCCAGTCCTCCTTGCCATCATGTCGTCCTTGTGGACATCTGGGACCCTCTCTTCTTCTTCATCATCCTCCTCTTCCTCCTCCTCTTCATCCATCCTTCTCCCGTACTGAGCCAGGCGAGCTTCCATAGCTGCCGGAGTGGGAGGGGCTTCTGCGACTCTGGGTGGAGGGCAGGTGCTGGGGGGAGGGGCTTCTGCGACTCTGGGTGGAGGGCAGGTGCTGGGGGGAGGGGCTTCTGCGACTCTGGGTGGAGGGCAGGCGCTGGGGGGAGGGGCCGGGGCAGGGTCAGCTCCACCCAACCGGCTGTGATGTCATCCACCACAAGTGGGAGAAGAGAGAGTAACCATGACAATGAGACAGCAACACTCCCGGGTCTTCACACACACAGGTGCAGACGCACACACACAGGTGCAGAGTGCAGACGCACACATTTACGCAGGCAGTCCCATGCAGAAAGCTGTCAGGCAAGGAATGTTCCATTCATTGAGTGCCTTGTTTGAGTGAGTAAGTGATCATGTGAGACAATGTGTGAGTGAGTGAGTGTGCCTGTGAGTGTGTGAGTGTAAGTGTGAGAGAGAGAGAGAGAGAGAGAGAGAGAGAGAGAGAGAGAGAGAGAGTGTGTGTGTGTGCATTTTTTAGTACATCACACTTTAATCACACATAATCGTACGCAACAAGCCAGGTGTAAAACATCTTTACAAAAATTGTAAAAAGTACCAAAGTACCAAACAACCCCTCAGGTTTGATCCCTGCCAGAGCACACAAAGGCAAGGTTGAAAACAGTGAGACATGTCTAAGTTTGACAATCACATATTTAGCCTAGTCAAGCTAAATATAGCCCAGTATGGTCCTGTTCTACAGCTACCTGGAGCTAACCTGGCGTCCCGGTTCAGTCCTGGGCCATACCTGTGTGCCCGCTCCGTAAGCGGGGAGCCCATACCAATGGTGGGCATGGCCACCGTAGCTTTGGCCAGCATTCGCTTTAGCAACTCAGACTCCTCCCCCTGCCCTGAAGGGACAGTGCTTATTGGCTGCTGCAGCTCCGTCACACCCCCAAAGGTCACAACCTTACTACGAGCCTGCCCCGCCGTCGCTGTGGCAGTGACCGGGCTTCCAGAACCTTTCTCCAGACACGCCTTACACAAAGGGGCGGGGCTCGGCTCACTGCACGCATGCAGGCACCCACACACACACACACGCACGCATACACACCAGACACATACAAAGAGGAGAAAGAAAGAGGACATAAAAAAAGGAAAAGGAGGAAAATATTTGTTTGGAAACAAGACAAGAGTGAGTCAACTGTAATGATGAGCAGAAGGAGATAATGAATACACACAGCGTGGAAAGCTTGATGGAGAGGAAGAATGGAGGAGGATAGATGGATAGAAGGAAGTATGGAGAGAAAGGAGGAGAGAAATGTAGGAGCGATGTCATCTTAACAAAGGAATGCAAGCGCACACACTCGCACACATGCACACGCAAATGAATACACCGTCTCTCTTGAAGACAGGTAGCTTAGCGTTTCCTTGGTAACTGCTGCCATGGTAAAAGCTCTCCTATGACCAATGACATCAGAGCAGAGTGGACAAACAAAGCCGACCCAAAGTTCAGAGCCAACACAGGCCACACACACACTCAAACACACACACACACGCACACACACATACTCAAACACACAGCTCACTTCAGCACCAGTTCCCTTCATTACACAAAGGCCCATTAGTAAGAAAGAGGGGTAAGTAGAGAGAAAGAGAGAAAAAGAGAAAGGGAGAAAGGGAGAGAGAAAGAGAGAAAGAGAGAAAGAGAGAAAGAGAGAAAGAGAGAAAGAGAGAAAGCAATAGAAGATGCTAAACGCCAGATTCACCCAACTTCCTCAGGCTCAAACTAGACCACAGGAATGAGAATACAAAGTTCTTGGTGTGAAAGCGATAGAATATACACTCTTGCAGAGACACATACAACAGCAATGCAAGATACACATCACTCTGAGTGACTGGACTTGTGTGTGTGTGTACGTGACAAGCACCTGGGTTCAGCCATTCTCAGTCTCTCCCACTTCTCCAGATCGGACTGGGTCATGGGGGCGGGAACAAAGCTCATTGGTCCGTCCCTGTGTGGGCGTGCCCTATTTTGGGCCCGCCTACGGGCCAGATCATCCTTATGCTTATTGGGTATCGCCTTAACATGTCCCCCCTCTCCCTCGCCCTCTTCGTTTTCTTCCTCCTCGCGCCGAGGGGCGGAGTTGAGGAACGGGTTGTCTCTGCGCGTGATGATGTCAGGCACTGCCTCCCTGTCACTGTCCAATCACAGAGTCGGTACGGAGCAAACACGCCCAACACAAACATCGACGCACACGCAACACACACCCCAAAACCCAAGGACGCGCATCAGCATACCACCCGGAGAGAAAGACAACAGGAGAGAAGGTGAACATCAAAGGAAAAAGGAGGAATGAAAGGATTAAATGTGAAAACACACACCCATAAACAGACATGCACCTGCACACTCCTAACCTGATCTCCCGTTCCTGCAGGGCCTGCTGGGACGCCCGGCGGATGTCTTCCCAGCGCTCCCGATCCTTCCTGCTGCACGCAGGCGGGGGGACAAACTGGTGCACCCTGGGAGCTGTGGCGGTCCGCGGGGCGCGGCGCGAGGCCAGGTCGTCCCTTTGCACATCCGGAACCTTCCTCCCCGCTCCTCCCGCCCCCTCCCCCTCGCCGTCAGACGGGGAGTCCCAGTCCGCCTTGTGGTTTGTAAGGAACTCGTTGTCGCAACGGAGGATGATGCTGGGCGACGGTGACCTCACTTCCTGTTCCTCCAAGGCAGGCGGTTTAGGGATGCTGGAGACGGGTTGGCATGGTAACACAGGAGTCAATGTTTCCATGGTGCCGTGCTCTTTCGGGAGTGTAGGCAGTGGTTGCCAATGGTGCGGTTAGCGGCCAAACACAAGCACACACACACCTGTAAGTCTGAACACGCACACACACTACTGGAGAACCGAAGCCATCTGTAGCCTCCAGTAATAGGCTGCTTCACATTTAGAGCTCATCTATGGTATTAGAGACTCTTTGCCTCGATAAACAGCACACAGCATGTCATTCCAAACGAGCTACCTCCAAAGCAGTATCTATCTCCAAATATCCAGCAACCAATAAAAAAGAAAACACCAAGACCAGTTAACCAATCAGAAGCCACAGTCTGCAAAAAAGGCATTGCGCCCACCGAATAGCAATCATGCCTGTTAGTCAGAAACCAACACAGCACAACATCACTTCTGAAACACCCGAATGCAGCTCGTTAAATCGCGTGTACGGCAGCGAAGTGATGCCAAAAGTTCTCCGCTGGCCCTGACCTTGAATAGCGGACGGCAGCTGGCAGGACCTTTATCCCCGCCTTCTCAAGCATCTGCAGGCGCCGCTGCTTCCCCCCTGCTTCCTGGTTCCGCCCCTTCTCTTCCTGTGTATGCCCCTCCTCCTCATGTGACCCCGCCCCCTGGTCTACTCCATTCTCTGGAGCCCAGGTGACAGTCTTGAGGGTTTTGGTGCGAGGTCCAGCCGGTCTCTTAAATCGCCCCACCCCTAACCCCTGACCACCCTCTACAATTGGGTCAGGGCGGCTAGGGGAGGGGCGAGGTCACGGGGTCGTAGGGGGGAACGCAACGTCAGAAGTCAGAGATGGAAATTGGATATCGGTCATTTGTAAGTGAATATTGGTTTATGGGAAAGGGTTGTAGTTTGTAGGATAAATCATTAATGGTGCCTAGTCTGGTCTGACAAACTAGGCACTGACTGGTTATGAGTCTGTTCTTGAGTGTGTGTATGTGGGGGGAGGGGCAGTGGGGGGTGTGGTCCCTACCTCCTCTGCTCTCCGTCCTCGGCATGCACCTTACGCCGTGGCGTGGGGACGTAGGCGGTGGCGTTGGCCCGGTTGGGCAGGAACTGGTTGAAGGGGACGGAGCTGCGTGATTCGCTGCCGCCGGCCGTGCGCCGCGCCAACATGTCGTCTCTTCGCACGTCCGGCTTCCTGTTGTCAACTTCCGAGTCACCTGAGGTCAAGGAGGAGGAGGGAAAGGGGAGGGGGGGGGGGGGGGGGGGGGGTGGAGAGGGGAGGGGTGAGGGGATAAGCAGAGACAGAGAAATAAGAGATGGCACGAGATAGAGTTGGAGAAAGGAGAGACAGAAAACAAATTCTATTCCAATCCAAATCTTCAATAACTTTATAGTTAACATGCTTCCTGGTTGTTTTCAGGGAATGTTAGCATGTCCTTTGGTCCTGACACAAAGCTGCATCCTACTCACAAGTCATTAACACACAAACAGGATGCCTTTGGCCTCTTCTTTCCCCGACCACACAGACACACACACACACATGTAGACTCAGGATGTTGATCTGAACAGTACTGAAATGCTCTCACACTAAGTTTCAGAGCCCAATATCTTTAGGGACCGTTACTCGGACAGCTGCAACCGTTGCCAGTCACACACACACACCCACACACAGCTGTTGTCTATAACAGATAGTTGGCCAGCCATGACATCAGACATCATAAGTTCCCACTGTCCTTCACACTCCACACTGTCTGACTGGATTTGATAAAGCACACAGGGTCTTTATACATGGCATGCATCTAAGTTCACAGAGAAACTGTTCACTCACCATCACTGTTGCCACGATGTGCAACATCAGGAGAAGGGCTGTGTTGGGAACGTGAGCCAAAAGAATCCAAGCTGTCAATCAAGAATTATGAAATTAATATTACATTTGCTTCCGTTTTATAATTTGTGTTCATGTAACTGTAATGATTTATTGTATCTGTATCAGTGGCTCTGTGTTTTTACGGTCAAAGTGTGTGTGTGTTTGTGTCAGTGTGTGTGTGCATGCGTGTGGGTGTGTGTGTGTTTGTGTCAGTGTGTGTGTGCATGCGTGTGGGTGTGTTTGTGTCAGTGTGTGTGTGCATGCGTGTGGGTGTGTGTGTGGGTCTCACCTGTCCAGAGAGTCATCACGGGCGTGGCGGGGAGGAGAGAGAGAGTCACTCCTCTCCGAGTCCCAGCAGTCATAGCCACTGTCCCTAACACTGCGTCTGGTGCAGTCTCCTGCGTCCTCACACTCCTGGAACACACGCACACAAACATACACACACACACACACAGCAGACACGTACACACGCACATACATGCACACATACATACAGGCACAAACATACGCACACATGCACACACACACAACAGCACAGAAAAAAGAGAAAATGTTTCCATGAACAATAAAAACAGTCAAACACTTTGAACTAAGAACTATAGATGTCTGAATTGAGAGTGAGAAAGTTCCTTAAACAATGTAATTTGGATAACCAGGGAAAGGTCATTAGGGAATGAGTTAAGTTAACTCTATTACAAGAATGAGTGAGAGATACCTGCTGTGCGTTCATGAGTCTCCAGGATAGAAAGATGTAGGAAAAATGGCTACAGCAAATCCAAACAATATCTAGATGTTAAAGTCCCAGCTTGATTCTCTCTATCCCCTATTTCCCTGTAGGTCTCTATTTTCCTTTCTCTGTGGTCTCCGAGTCCAAAACGACGACACAAATACACAAGCAGACAGTTCCTGTTGTGAAAGCTGAGATGTGTATGAGTGTGTGTGGTTTAGGTTCTCCCATCCCTTAGTATCTGAGATCTTTCCTGCCCCCCCACCCCCAACCCCACCCCCATCCCAGCCACAAACAAAGAGAGGAAGCTGTCTAAGCCCACCTCTCCATGACCGTCTGTGTCTCTATGTGTGTGTGTGTGTGTGTGTGTGTTTGTGTGTCTGTCTGTACACTGTTTGTACATTGTCACATATGTGTGTCCACCTACCGTCCTCATGTGTGAAAGCAGTCCCTCAAACTCCTTTAGGTTCAGCGTGGGTCCGTTGTAAGTGGCATTGCCACTAGCTGCCTTGCCCAGCCAGAACACTGTAATCAACACCTGGTGGATGGAGGGGAGGGAGGGAGGGAGGGAGGGAGGGAGGGGAGGGAGGGAGGGAGGGGAGAGAGAGAGAGAGAGAGAGAGAGGAGAGAGAGAGAGAGAGAGAGAGAAGAGGAGAGAGAGAGAGAGAGAGAGGAGAGAGAGAGAGAAGGAGGGAGAGTGAGAGAGAGAGAGAGAGAGAGAGAGAGAGAGAGAGGAGAGAGAGAGAGAGAGAGAGAGAGAGAGAGAGAGAGAAAGAGGAGGGAGAGAGAGAAAGGAGGGACAAAAACAGTGACCACAGTGGCCACAAGAATCCCTGCAACCAACACAGTTCTACACTACAGTATGTGCATTCCTTGTTGGATTATTTGTTGTTCGGACAGAGAGAGAGAGAGAGAGAGAGAGAGAGAGAGAGAGAGAGAGAGAGAGAGGAGAGAGAGAGAGAGAGAGAGAGAGAGAGAGAGATAGAGAGAAGAGAGAGAGAGAGAGAGCAAAGCAGGACACAAAAACACTTACATTCTTCAGTTTTCTGTTGCATTCTGAGTCCCTGTAGAGAACAAGATGCCAAGATGGCAAGAGTGTCCATATCACTTTCATGTCGAAACAACTCAAGACCACCAGGCACACACACACACACACCCACACCCACACACACATCTTACTTCAAGTTGGCACGTATGGAGGTGTCCTGCAGGTCTCCAGGGTCAAACAGCTGAGAGCCTTTCAGGCCCAGCTCCTCACAGCCCTTCAGGAACACAGACAGGTTGTCCTGGGGGAGGAAAGGAGAGAGAGGGGTAGAGGGGAGTCCAGTGGTTATGTCATCCAGGTCTTAAGTGTGGTCAATCATGATAAGGTCTGAAAAGTATTTTAGCATTGCTGTTGTGGTTTTGCAGTGAAATTGCTCGTGAAGTAGTACAATATAGCATTGTAAAAGTACTATTTTAGTATTGGTACTCACTAGTCCTGCAATAGGTGTGGGAAGTCTGTTGATCTTCTTGACCAGTCCTGGTTTGATAGAACTCAGTAGCCTGGATGGACAGGAGTCAAAGAGAGGAGTCATACTCACTGACTCAGTGAGTCACAGAAAGGATAGCGGTCAGGCAATCAGTTAACAATGAGAAATCTACAAATTGGTTCATATGAATGGTCTGTTTTCTTCAGTGATTGAACCGGAAGTGATGTGTGGGACTCACTCGCACAGCAAGATCCCATTTTCCAGTCCGCCGCGAAAATCTTTGTCTCCAAAACTACGCCCAGTCACCGCCTGGGGATAAAATGGAAACAACAAACTTCGGACTCAATTATTTCATCCAGCATCACTGGGATAATGAAGAGAAAGGGCAGGAGGGAGTAGATGGAGGAATCAATTCAAACAATTCAACAAAATACTACACAGGTAAATTACCCACACCAACATCTCATGCCCCCTAATCTCTAATCTCAACCCACAATTTTCTGAGCACAAACACAAATGCAGATTGTTAGAATTCAACGACGTCTGTGAGGGCATGTAAACAGTACAGGAAACAAGTACAGCTGTAGATTTCTCCCTCCACAAGTATGTTTCTAAATACGTTAACAACATGCCCCAAAAATACAACCATGTTTGTCTATAAGAAATACTAATACTAAAACAATAATATCAAAAAAATGTAAACCATGTCTTTTGCCCTTACAAATTAACAATCTGAATGATATAAAGGAGATGGCAGTGATTAGGAAGGCAGTAAGATACTGCTAAATCTATGGATGAGAAAACTCACCCAACCCAGACACTGAATCATGCACACAGTGTCATCAATGGTCAGGAACGGAAAGGACGTGAGATTTGATTATTGTCCTTCCTGGACATTTAATCCAGATTAACCAAGATTATTCCCAGATGTTCGTTCTTTGCTTTCTGAATGCAGACACACACACATATCGCTATCTCTCTCACATACACACACACATATCGCTATCTCTTTCACAGACACACACACATATCGCTATCTCTCTCACATACACACACACCACTAACCCAACCAGGGGGGAATGTCCCTGTACTTACTGTAAATCGCTCTGGATAAGAGAGTCTGCTAAATGACTAAATGTAAATTAAATGTAAATGTAAATCCAGACACATGAATTCACACACTGCAAACTGTGAGGCATCTGACACTGAACATGAATTTAATGATAATGATGTTATGACAGAGAACACAGGCCAACTATCAAATTTCATTTCACTCGTTTAGTATCTATCCCTACTCACACACACTCACACACCTGGCACCAAGCATGTTTCTCAGGGTGAGACTACAGACCCTCTGAAACATTTACTGCATGGCCATACATAATTTACTGCTGAGAATGCAGCACAAGAGCAGCAGTCTACAATCTGTAAAGCTTGTGTGTGTGGGAGAGAGAGAGAAACAGAGAAAAGAAAGATGTGGAGTGGAAGCTGTTTCTCCAATCCAAAAGTTGCAAAATAGTACACTACACACACACAACACACACACACACATTGGTGGATTTAGAATCCAGTGTAGGATGAGAGACAGCGCCAGATCTCGATGAGCCAGGTCTCGAGTGAGGACCTGTAAAAAGTTGTGTGTGTGTGTGTGCATGAGTGAGCATTCCAACGAGTTACATAAAGAAACAACCACAGGCCTTGAGGGTATTTAAGTGACAGTCGCCAGTAATTTGACCGTCTGAACATAGCCCCCCCCTAGCCCCGCTTCAGTGGATCATTCTGCTCAGTCTGAGAGAATGGCAGCAGCAGCTACCATTTAAACCCTGGGGGGAAGAGGAGGGGGGGGGACAGACGTAGGCCAGAGTACCTTCCACCATTAGAGACACAGACTAAGAGAGAGAGACACATTTTGACCTTAAAAATATCTTCATTGGGCAGTCAAAACTGCCAGCCAGCCACCAGTTACATCACTATGAGCTCTTCTCTCTCTCTCTCTCTCTCTCTCTCTCTCTCTCTCTCTCTCTCTCTCTCTCTCTCGATTTGGACCTTTGCAACAGCATGTCTATTTTGCAGGATAAAGTGAAGTGATTTGGATTATATACACACAGACACAAACACACACACTTAACAGCTGGATGTCTTTGGACATCACAGTTAATCTGGCAAAGAGAACTTGACATCTGGCATGACACACACACAAACACACAGGCACACACACACACTCACACCCATCTGTCAATCTCTACTTGAATACTGAATGCTAGGCTACATCTCAACTACATGTACTCTGAGAAAAGATTCACACACCTCGTGGGGTACTTCCTGTTCAGGTCATGTGATTAATGATATATAAACTGATTGGTGGACTGGCCCCTAGAGACAGTGAAACATTATAGGTTACCAGTGTTATGTTTCAATGGTGACTAGTGTCACCCTACCTAGGCGTGTCCAAAGAATATTCAAGCGATGTTAAACCCAAATGACACACATGGTAGGCACGTATGCTCTGTCATGCTCATGCACACACACGCATGCGTACATACATACACGGACACACAGACACACACACACACAGGCATACATCCCCCATGAAGACCACTGATGTCACTTCCTCAACTTAAAAAATAAATGATGCAGTTACACAGTCTTTCACAAACACACACACACTAAAGATGTAGCATGGAGCTTGGGGTATATAACCCTGAACAAACACACACACACAGACACACTAAAGATGTAGCATGGAGCTTGGGGTATATAACCCTGAATCATCCCACCTGTGACTGCGTTTATATATAACTCACTGAAAATAGAGTCAGCTGGACTAGCCTGGAAATAACCAGCCAGAATCAAGAAGGAGGGAGGAAGAATGAGGGAGGGGAGAACAAGTGGAAAATGTAAGGAGACAAGAGGAGGAGAAAGAAAATGTGTGAAATGCAGGAAGATAATAAAGACGAGAGAGATTCAGAGAGCAAAAGACAAGCCAAAATACAGAAAGGAGAGATGTTGACCATTTATAAAATACAGGGATGGGGTTGTCTCTCTCAAGACAGAAAAACTAGAGAAATGTGTATGTGTGTGTGTGCCCTCTAACAGCTGAAGGCTGGGCTGAGAGTGGGTAGTGATTGATTGTTTTCTGTGAAAGCCAAGCACATCTGAGAGAGCTGGTAAAGGGGACCTACTACACTACTGGAACATCAATGTTAGCTGACTGCGCATTAACGTGTGGATTTGTAAGATCAGCATCTGTATGTGTGTGTTGTGTGTTGTGTATGTGTGCGTGTTTGAAAGAGAAAGAGGGAGAAAGCACGCATTTCAGTACACAATCCCTACTTTAGATTTGAGATGCCGCTGTTTAACACGTGCGAAACAGAAAACAAGGTCAAATAAGAGCGCTTCACTGATTATCCCACAACGTCCCCACCATGACCGCGACCCCTTGAAGCTCCCGTTGGAGCGAGCGCAGTTTGGATGCTCTGGGGATATAAAGTGAACATGATTCTAGTTAATCGTATCGCCCGTTCTCAATGTAGCATCTCGTGCGTGAATACTGGCCTCGTTTCATAACCATGGCAACCGGAATTCCCTTCGCCACAATCGCCTGAAAGGGGGCGTTTCTGTGGTGCAGGGGAAAATAGACTGATATATTCGTCGTAAACAGCATTACACAAAAACGGTGCACCTACGCACACGGACGCGCGCCAAGCACTGTAGCTGCTGTTCTAGAACATTCAAGCCCTTCCACGGTATTCATGCTGCACTGCACACAACAGACAGAAGGGCTAGCATTCGAACCTCCTTGGAACTTTAGGATATCCGATGGTTGGACACCATGTGTGAATAGAACTTACTCGCAGTTCACACACACATAGGCCTACAAACACACACATTCCACCACGCAGCAGAAACCCTGTCCCGCATTGTCCAGCGGCGCGGAAATCCGACACCCAGGGGCTGCAGTGACAATTGCGTCCCCCAACAGGTGACGATATAATACCTTATTTATAGACCATGTCGATCCATTTCTTGCAGCGTGAACGAAACAACGTGCGGCGATGCTGGCCACTTGGGGCCAAGTAGGCTATCATGTTATCTATTGCCTACGTTTTATCTTGAGAGAAGCTGTCCAACTCACTCACCTCAATCCATTTCTGCGCCTCTACACAGGCAGGCTCGGGATGGCTCTGTTCGGGATGGTTCGGCGCCGGTGCTGGCTCATGTTCATCCCCGGTGGAATTTGAACCTTCACGCTCCCCAACGGGACTAGCCATATCTGTTTACCTTGACCAGCAAGCGTTGGTTGTGGCTGAATGTCCTAGGTTTATGACAGATGACTGCAATAATACCCGCGTTCGCGTTCGTTCCGCTGTTCAGCGAAATCCGTTATCCTTCTTTCGGTTTACCGTAAATTCGCAGGAGCGCGCGCAGCAAAGTGCGTCTTCGATCTGCTTGAGAGAGGAGAGAACTCTCGCGACTCCCACAACGCAATACGAACCAACCGCTAAAAATAACAACCCAAACCGGCCAGCCCGAGACAGACTGCCACCCAACAGCCGCTACCGCGTGCCCGCCACGACACGGGAAAGCGCAGGAAAGAATTCGCACGGGGGAGAGAGAGTGTGCTTTATTACAAAAGGTGGCCCGTTATTTTAGCTGCGTGACGCGCCTGGCACTGCGCGTAAAGCCACCTCTGCTTCACTGTCCGACAGGAGGAAAGGTCGAGCCAGATTCAGTGCGAGTCTGTATCCACAGCGACGCGGAGGGTAAACAACCCTCTGACAGCAAGACGAGCGCTCACATTGTTTCCCCCTGCCTCACTCGCCAAACTGTATTCAGAACACGGCCTTTTAGCCGGTTCTCGCCGACCTAATACAAGTTTCTTATTAATATCCTTCCCTCCTCGTTTTACTAATGAGAACTTGTTGACTGACAGGAGAAGAGGGCAGGACAGTGGAGAGGCTGTGTCCACGGTCCAACAGTCAGGT
The DNA here is from genome assembly GCF_021917145.1 of Hypomesus transpacificus. Classification (NCBI taxonomy): domain Eukaryota; kingdom Metazoa; phylum Chordata; class Actinopteri; order Osmeriformes; family Osmeridae; genus Hypomesus; species Hypomesus transpacificus. The sequence goes on along the minus strand of NC_061081.1, from coordinate 1,189,485 downwards.
GGCTGAGCGGTTAGGGAATCAAGCTAGTAATCAGAAGGTTGCTGGTTCGATTCCCCGGCCGACCCAAATGACGTTGTGTCCTTGGGCAAGGCACCTCAACCTACTTGCCTCGGGGGAATGTCCCTGTACTTATTGTAAGTCACTCTGGATAAGAGCGTCTGCTAAATGACTAAATGTAGATGTAAGGTCAGTTACAGTATGTGTATATCGCCAGACAGTATTTCTCCACCACTACCTGTCCAGAAGGCCTCATCTTTGCCTCCACACATCCAAGCTGCCAGTGTCACTTCATATGGATCAACACATTTATTGACAGCTACCTGGCTCTTATCTGGGCCAGGTCTGTGATATGCTGATCACTCACAGCTGTCATGGTTACATGCCCATCCAAGAACGATATGTGATGGCTCTTTTAGACAAAGCTAGAGGCTGCCATTTATGACTGGAGATCATTTGAAAAAACATGCATTCCATTTTGAGTCTCAGTAGTTCCTTTCCCTGTTCTTCAGTCACTCTCTCACACATACACACGAAAAAGGCATGCGTTATGTTTAAGATTCCTTTTTTTTTTATTGAGAACAGACAGCATGGCCAACAGGACTACAACAGCAACATCAGGAAGCTGCAGAAAGGCAAAGTATTGGAACACAGTACGTTGTACGTCAGTCACACGCAGTTGACATCTGGACACAGCCTAACCCCTTCAAAGTCCCAACTGAACACAGCTTTGTCCTAACAGACATCAGAAGGGAGAGCAAATGGGTTTTACAAAGGTCAAAAACCTTTTCCAAAACTAGCCATTTTCCCAACTGAGAAAAAAAGATTCTCTGCAGACAAAAGGGCTATTTTCGACAAACGTCCCGTCAGAGGCTGACTGTGGCCTTTGCAGAAAAAGGTTGGATTCTACACAGACAAGGGCCCACCTCTGTTCCCTGCATACCATCCTATACTCCTCCTCTCTCATTCCCTCCCACCCTCGGTTCACTCCCTCACTTCCTCCCTCTCCTTTTTAATTTAATCTTTCATTCCGTTGCCATTGAAGGCACTTGTATATCAGCCTATCTCCAGTCTCAGAGACAGCCCAACACACATTCACACACAATATCACACAGACAGGCAGTGACTGAATCTGGCATTTGAGGAGCTCAAGAGTATGAAAAAGACAGCAGTATTGTGATAGCAAAGTGACATCACACAAAAGGCTTGGCCAAGCTTGAATAGTATCTATGTGCAGCTGTACGTTCAGATAGTGTGTGTGTGTGAGAGAGAGAGAGTTGGTGGGTGCACTGTCTAGGGTACTGTTACAGTAGAAGTGTGCTTTTTCGTGCAGTGTCTGCAAATTGAAGTGCGTGCCCGTGTGCATTCTGGTATTGTGTGTTCCAGTTGTATGGTGCGCGTGTGTGTGTGCTCTACATGGTTTTGGGGGGGGAATCCTGGCTGTAAAAGGGGGGGCTCTAGGCGTGACATAGAGCCACAGCAGAGAAACGGAGCTCTCCCTCCTCTCGCTTCATGAAACCACGACACACCGTCGCTGCATCCTAGAGAGAGCGAGAAAAAAAAAACACCTGAAACTTCCAACTGCACGGACATCACCATGAGCTTAGCGACATGTGAGCACATAGAAGAGCTACCGCTCCGGTCAGACAACGGAGGTAGCAGTGTAATCATTTGTGATTGACAGTACCATGATGAAGGAGTCATCTTTAGTGGCTCCATGCTTTACCGGTCCATCCACGCGTCCATCTTAACCACAAAATGACCACGTTAGACACTGGTGGAATCAAAACACACGTGTACTGTACACACACAAATACACACCCAGCTCATGAAGTTGTCCGTCCACATTAACAAAGGTGATGAAATGGAAGTTCACATTGTCTGCTTCCACCTGAAAGACAGAGAGACAGAGGGAGAAGCTATGTTAGTTTGAAAGAGAGGGAGTGTTTAGGTGTGTGTGTGTGTGTGTGTGTGTGTGTGTGTGTGTGTGTGTGTGTGTGAGGGGGGATCTTACCCTGCACTGGCCTTGTGCTGCAACTTCCTCATGTGCCTCTTTGATCGCCTGACAGAAAAAGATCCAATTACATGCATGCTCTCAAACCATATTGAACACATTTTACAGACATACTGATGCCATATAAATGCCTGACATATCAGTAACAGCAAGCTTTCACAGCTATCTGTGGGGAAAAAAAGGGAAAAAAGTAACTGAGTCATGGTTCATAACATTGGTAAATGGGTGTCTGGCGCCCTTTAGTGGCTAGAATTAAAAGTGCAGGTGTCCAAAATGCATTTGGTTGGTCAATTTTAGGTATGCACACCTGGTGTGGAATTGTTCAGGTATTTTCATTGGAGTTCATTTTGTTTAACGTGTGATACCTTATTTTTCTCCATGTGTTTGGCCCGTTCATCAGCGCTTAGCTTAGCCGTCTCATCTAGAAACTTCTTCAGTGCTGAGTCACTGTCTGCAACATGGCAGACAACAGCTTTGAGTTTGCTTCCCCCCCAAAAAAAACCTTGGGTCCCCTGCTGCTTGTTTGGAACTAAACATGGCTTCATTAACAAGGTGCATCCCAGACAAACTGATACACAATGACATGATCAATACAGTGTTTCCTCTATGTTGATTTTGTCGTGGCGGCCCGCCACGGCTAAAATTCCTGCGCCACAGTATCAGAAATAGGGCTGTACAACATTTTAGGCCATCTATCAGCAGTGATTAATAGAGTGCACGTCGGAGAATGGCACGGACACGTGCTTCACACCGCAGTTGAGATTGCGTGTGTGCGTCCTTTGTTAACTGTAATTCGTAGAGGCCCAACTTATGTTGTCAGTTCATGTAAGCCTGTTATTGTATTAGTTTGGCCAGACTTGCCCCCCTGCTAAAAAAAAACCCTAAAGGAAACACTGCAATATATTTCCCCTTCGATTTGTCTCATGCAGCAATCTCATCTCCATATCAATATCAGTGTGGCAAGCCTGCCACACCCTAGAGAAAAATCCAGTCATACGAGCTCTCCAATGGACCCAACTGTAACTAATGCAGACTTTATAAAAGACAGGATTACAGTTAGCAACATCTGCATCCTCCATACAATGCCCATCAAGTCAAATGTTCAGATGTTACATGGTCTGATGCCTCCATTGACAGCCATTTTGGCTCTGTGGACCCAGATGAAGGAGGTTTCCACTCACCAAACTCCATTTTGTCCTGGTTGTTGCCCACAGCGTGCAGGAGGGCCACTGTGCCACAGGAGTTGACCACTGTCTGTTTCAGGAAGTACACTTCTGAAGCTCCACCCACCTGCCCCGCCTGCTTCTGCCTGTAAGACTCATGCTGAAACACACACAAGATTGCGATTCAGTCACTTACCAGGCGTTTTCATCCAAAGTAGGTAAACCGACTGTACATCCTATACCTACATTCACACACACACAGGCTATTACTGAGTGGTGTGTCGTAACATCATGGTCTGCAATGTTTTGTATCAGTTCCTCAGAGACTCTAAAGATCATACGTCATGTATCTGGAGAACAAGGCCGGCTAGGTGATGAAGCAACATTTCTTGATTGGCAGACACATACTCCTTGCGAAACATCACCAGCAAGGTCACATGACGATGCCCCCTGCCCCACACACACACACACCCCAAAGCCAACTCACATAACACACACGAGCCGCCTTACCTGTTGCGTAAGTGGGAAGAGCAGCATCACAGCACAGCAGGGTGTCGGTACAGACGACAGCAGCTCGGCCTCCAGACCCAGCACGTCCACGAAATGCCAGCTCCCACCCACACCCAGCTTACCCAACATCTGAAATACATTCAAAACCTGTCACCATTCCCTCCATAACCTATTTCACAAAGTCGCCATGCAACTAGGATATACTGTTGGCTTAAGTATGTTTTTGATTCTGAGTAGTATTAATGTTAATTGTTGGACATTTTTTATACTCGAGCCTTCAGAACAATATGTAAATAACAAATTATTCAACAGATTCGCTCAATCATCAAGACTACTTTTGTTTAAGTGAAATATATACAAAAAAAGAGATGCTGCTTTGTTAAGGCTGCGCATGTTCCATCAGTCAGACCACACCCTTCAGGCCAGACACCGGGCAGGGCGCATGGGAAGATACTCATGTCCAGTTGACAGACACACTGGTCGACTGTACAGCATCAACGTACAGTTTACGCTGACTCTCTTCCGGTTATTGCCAACAAATAGTTGACCGAATTGCATAATTTTGTCATCAGACTATGGGGCGAGGTTTTGGCCGCTACAACCTGCTACGCTACCATCCTTCTCGTTGCCGTGTTAGTAATTTGGTTTTAAGTAACCCACCACAGCTTGAATCATGGTCACTTCACACAATGACTCAGCGCACGCACCTTGTTGAGCATCTGAAAGACAGGCAGAAAGACGGACACCGAGGGAGACAGTAAAATAACCGTTAATGCCTTCATATACGGCATGCACTATCAAAAATATTACATTCTGAGCCTGTGGAGCCCTGGTTGTTTACCTACCTCGGGGTTGATTTCCATTGGGTTCCACTCCATCGCGTCAGTTAAGTTTGGGTCTCGCTGTAGGTCTACGGAAATAATCGGAACGATCCACAAGCTTGCAATCAGTCTGTAAGAGCGCATGCACGAGGTTCATATGCCACCGGTCATATTCCATTCGCTGTAGATACACGGGGGTGGGCGCATGCAGAATAACAAACACATACAATAACGCACGTGGCACTTCGTAAAATGTTTGAGTTCAAATACTAATTTAAGATCTATTTTGCAAACACTACTGTGCAATGAAATCGGTCGGTCTGCTGCACTCTCTATTGTTTAGGAAGACGTCTCGGTTTAATACGAAATGGAAGCTTCCAAGCCATGCGCAGAGTCAGCATATTCAATCAAGTTCAAAACACAAATCGACTGTATTTTTCCCATTTAATTCATTCATGCTTTCTGCAATTGAATACTAACGGCTGAATAATATTCTGTGTGCACAGGGATGAAAAACGCATCATGCTATCACACACACTGTAAATTGTGGGCAGTGTGCAGGATCTGTTACTCAGTTTTTATTATTCTAACCTCTCTCGCCCCCCTCTCCCCCCCCGCCTCTCTCTCTCTCTCTCTCTCTCTCTCTCTCTCTCTCTCTAAATGATAAACAATAAATTTAGCTGAGGAACAGGTGATTGGATGCTTTTTACTCATCTTGACCTATCCATTTTGCTGCAGCACTTGCAGATTCTGTAATATGTAAAGGCATCTGTGTGATAAACCCGCTGCTATTCAAGTGTTTCCTTGAGAAGCCTGGAGTTCAGTTTCACGGAAGAAGATTCGTTCAGTGCTGGTAGCAGTCTCCACCTTCATGTCTTGGTCATATGAGTTTAGGTTGTGTTGTTTTGCTAACTGATCCCGCTTGACTGCTTGTCACTCTGTTTTAATAAACTTTCTGAGTAAAAAAAAAGTGTTGTATTGCTAACAAGGTGTCATTAGTTGATTGTGAAGATTACAGTTTATAGGTTCCAGTAATGTGTACCAATAAATGTGTAATTTTGTGTAAAAAGACTATATTATACAACAATCCTTTGACCTAACTTTTAAATTGATATTACCATGAGCTTTTATTTGTTATTTTCACCTATGGCTTTATGCCCATATTCAATAGTGAATCATCTTGTTAAACTATATTGACAATGTTTTGGCATTCATACCCTGTTTGGATTCACATTCTCAACTGTGATTGCCCATGATGTTGTGATTTTGACATGGTTGTGCCTTCCATTTCCACTAGAGGACGCACAAAGATAAGAAAATGAAACTTGATAATTTGTATTTTAGTTGTAATCTTTATTTATTCAGTCTAGTAATTTGAATGGACAATGCCATACATTTTGAAAGACAAATTCTGCACAGAGCGTCTGTCATTTAAGATGTTTAACGTTTATTTACTCAGTCAATCACTTTTTCAATTCGAAGTCAATCTCTCCCCCCCCCCCCCCCCCCAAATGAAATCTGAACAGGCGTGGGGGGGGGGACACAATTTGCAGAGTATTTAATCCTGTTGATAGAAGGAAACCCATAGTAATAAAAAAGTGTTAATCACTGTGCTCATCAACAATACTCAAGGGGGCAGGAGAGGTTCACCAGAAGTGATAGAATGGCCAACAGTGGCATAGACCTGGATAACTGAACACATCCTAACTGCCTGGGAAAGCATTCATAATTCAAGGACAAGCTGTCCTCAGATGCCTCAAAGCATCCAATAAAACCACACTTTTGAAATATATATAAAGGCAAAAAAGGTGTTCTATTTTCAATACTGTGTGGCTTTAATAACTAGTTTTGTAAGAAAATAGAAGAGAAATGGAGCAATAGAAAAGACAAAGCAAGGAGTTTTCTGAAGAAAGAACCAGTAATTGCTGTCAGCTGAATTAATGTCTTGGATCTGATACCAGTGATAAAAACATGCTTACGCTGGTAAGCAAAGTTAAGAAAGGGCAATAGTAGATAGCATCGGCGAATAAGACATAGAGACCAGTTTTTAATCTGTACAAACAAGAAGACGATACTTTTTTCGAAGCTTTGTATGGTCAGTTTCATCCTTGGCAAAATACTTTTTAACACAATCAGTTGTCTGTCAGTGTTTTTTCTGTGTCAAAAATACACATCAAGTCAAGATCTAGAAGATAGATGTTCGACTTACAGAAAGAGCGTGGAGATACATATTTAGTCTCTCTCTCTCTCTCTCTCTCTCTCTCTCTCTCTCTCTCTCTCTCTCTCTCTCTCTCTCTCGTTCTGTCTCTGTGTGTGTTTATATTAAACTCACATTAACTGTAATCTCCCTGATACAACCCATTGTCAGTAGAATTGAAACAATATTCTGATGTCTCTGTGGAGGCATATTACACATATTGGTAATCATTGTCACTGTACATGTTCCAAATAATTGATAATTGTAGTAGAACAAAACAAACTGAAAATACATTGATAGTGGTTACATCACAGACTCAATGAAGAACCATCCAACTATACAAACTTTTCAAGAACAATCCAACCAACCGTCTCAACACCAATATACCAATAACCCATTATTTTACTTTATGAATGAATTCCTTGTACTTCTATATTTAGTACCTATGATAGTGTACTGTCCAGAACAGCAAACTAAATGAAAGTGACCTTGGTTGAGAGCAACGTCTTGCAGGAGGTAACGGTCGAATAAAAAGTTGTTGTTGTTGCTGTTGAGTCTGATGGTGGCAAGCCAATCACTGGGGACGAACAAAATGTCATCATATCGAGCGGTTGTGCACACACACACACACACATGTGTACATGTACACACACACCACACAAACACTCAACACACACACACAATTCACAACCACCCACACACACGGGAGAGGACTGAACCCCCTGTGTGGAAGATCCCAGATAGCTCGTCTATCACAGGACACCGCTGCTCTGACCGCTGAAGGTACAGCCTCCTACCCACAGATCAATGATGCATTTGTCTTATCCTCTGTAAAGTTGAAAACCTACTAGGATATCACTGGTGATAAAAATACAATATAAACAGTGAGTTTAGAAATGATGAAAACCATATTTGCTAGAGAAGAAAATTAATTGATTGAAACGCTTAGATGCAACAGCATTATAGTCTGCATTATTCCATGTTAAAATGATAAACTGCTATCTAGGAACTAGGATAATGACGTGATTTTCCAAAGTTGTTGTGGTGTACATTAAAAAGACAGACACCCTACAACATAAAAAATCTAGACAATTACATTGTGTGGCGCATGTAATAAAGAAATACCCAGACTAGCTGATGAATTACACTCATAAAATACCTTGTTCTAATGTTCTAAATCCTTTTAGAACACAGCCACTAAAATATCCGGTTTGTGCATTTCTATGACAGCCTGACTATGATTAAAAAAGCGTTGTCTATCACATAATGGCAGACAATTGTCTCAGGTTAGGGGGTCGAAAACCGCATGAAACATACACCCACGAAAGACAGACATAACATTACTTTAATACACAAAAATGTATAAGAGAAGGTGTACAAAGTTGCATAAAAAAACAAAACCTCACAATTACACTGAGTTTCAAACCACAAGCCGCTCACACAAAAGAGAACAACACCCTGTTCCACCGGCATCAGTTAAGAGAGCGAAGCCTCGTGGGGTGTGGCCTCCCCGCTGTTTAATGTGATAGGGTAATCCAGGGCTGGATGGGTTCGGTGACCAAAGGTCTGGCTCCCCTAGATTGGAGACATTCACGGCACAGAGGGAGCACTCTGGACTCAAGCTGGGTTAAACCTTTGAGAAAGCCTGGCTTTCTCCAGTCTCTCTAGCTAATAACCAGAGCTAATCCTCCAAAATCCCCAAAAATGAAAAGCCATAAAAACAGGCACATTTCTATATTGCAGTTTATCTGCTACGTTATGTGTAATAATAGGCCCAGCCTGAGGCTGAGCTGACCTCACTGCAGTGTCTTTGTGGGCTGTCTTTTTTCTGTTTTAGCATCGTGTTCACTGTCAGACTGTGGGGGGCCAACTGGTGCAGACAGACATAGACAGACACAGACACAGACACAGACACACAGACACGGACACAGACAGACACACACAGACAGACACAGACACAGACAGACACAGACACACACAGACACACACAGACACACACAGACACACAAACAGACAGACAGAAAGGACAGACAGACCCAGACTGACACAGACAGACACAGACAGACAGACTGGCAGACAGATAGACACATATGCACACAGGCAGACTGACAAACACAAACACAGACAGACAGAGAGAGAAAGACAGAGAGACAAAAAGGCACAGACACTGCGAGGAAGGCAGGGGAGGAGGTGACGGCAGGTGAATTCAATATTCTACAAACTGTGCCTCGGGCAGACAGGCTAATGGAGTCTATAGCGTCTCCGTCTTGAATCATTTGCCTTTACATTTCCACGGAGCAGTACCACAATGCATTGCTCCGGTGGGTTGTGAAGGTTGTGCTATCAAAACATCAAGTTAAATATCAACATCTACTCACCCATGAAGAGAAACCCCAAGACACTTGTCTTGGGTTTCAGTAATATAGGTTATTAGGTTAGCATAGGTTAATATGTGTATTCGAGATTTAGTATACTCATTGTATATTATTTTGTATACTAGGTTTATTACATAATATTTTAGTTTATCATAGGTGTAATCTATGTTCTGAGTACTCATATGTTATGTTATGTTATGCCAGGTTGCTTTGCGTTTTCTTGTCCTAAAAATGTCAATGCCCAATCCGACCTTGTGTCATTCTGTCCATCTGACAATAAAGGCGGATATATTTGCAACCATTTTCCTAATTGAAACGTTTCTAAATATCACTAGTTTGGTCAAAATCAAATCAAATGTATTTGTATAGCCCTTTTTACACGCAAGCATGTCACAGAGGGCTTCACATGCGCCCATAGAACCAGACAAGTGTTACAGTGCTGATTTGCACAACGGTCCCGCATTTCTCTGACTAGCATGTCTACAATTTTAAGTAAACTCCATTAGCAGCAAATGTCGTTTGATATCAGTGCATAACACTACTTGCTTTGGAGATATCGATACGTGCTAGATGAGGTACCCGTAACCAAGTGGCGTCCCATTTCTTAGGGATATGTAGCCCTTACCCCTCAGTTTCGAGGGCCAAGGGCTAGGGGTAAACTAAGGGCTATTGGGATTGGCCCTTAAACTTGAATTTTAACAATATGTACAGTCCCAGATCATAACACAGCAATGTATATGTAACTACAACAATGTTTCTATAGGTTGCTATTTACAGCACTGCCTGTGTAAAAAACTTGAAACCGAAGGTAAACTGTTCTCAAAATAGATAATATACTGTAGAATAGAATATTATAGAGTTTTTACTCCGAGAGTTTTCTTAGTTTGTGTGCCCTGCTTTCATAATCTGCCCGGAGGCATAATTTAATGTAATGCCAATCAGTGTGGAATTTTATGACACAGTATCACATCATGAGAGGCTGGATGAAGTCTGCATCAATGTATTTTTGTCAACCAAAAAATCTGTTGTCATATCATAAAGAAGGGCGTATTTGAGCCAAATGTTATTTCTGGGAAGAGTTGATGGAGCTTGGACACAACATTGGGAATGTTGCACAAACCAAGAACAGAACAACTAGTGCCGCTCCAGAAATAGTTTTTAAAAAGGATGTGAGAAAGTATTAACTCATTAGTGCTTGAACTTGTCATACATCATGTGAAGACACTGTCGAGAACCTCCATTAGTGTCAATGTGAAGTATGGGGTGAAGTGTGCATTAATTCATGTAAATGAGAGTGTTTGAATAATATTTGAGGTTCATTGATGCCACAGTGTTGGCAGTTGAACAGTTTACCAGAGTTAGTTTTTGTTCATGATTTAGAAATCAATGATAAAAAGCAGCAAGAGAATCTTATGGATGAGTAATTCACACGCTGCATTAGGTTCCCAACTACACACACTATTTAGGATTTCTCTATATTTCGTAACCAATATAACATTAGTGGGCTACCTGTACAGCAACAGGGGTTGAAGAGAGAGAGTGTGTGAGAGTAAGGCCGAACAAAAAAGAAGGCGAAAGAAAAGAAAGTACTCAATGTACTCAGAAGCTTCTTGCTCTCTTTGAAAAAGCAGTCATGGAAATGCACAGGAATGGAGTGGTGGAAAAAATATGGACAAAACCCCCCCCCACTGAAGTGGTGAAAAAGCCTTCATTTGAGAACGACTGGAAGAAAGGTTTGCTCTTTCATTACACGCCATTACAGAAACCTCTTTACAGCCCCGCCTGTGGTAGACTCAAGCCTGCGATGAGAGAAACATTATAAACAGTTCTTGCACAACACTGTAAATATGTGACTGGGAAAATGTATGATAACCAATGATTCACATGCATAAATACAGTATGTGTTAATATACCACAGTGGCCATACAGAGTGCTGCTGACAGACATTACGAAACACCTGTGCAATGTAGAGAACCACTATCTAAAGTTTTGTTGTGGATGTAGCATCGTGCAAACGTGTGGATTTCAACACATAAGTCCACAGGCCAATACCCAGTGCTATGAGCAGACAAGATTTACATGCCCTTCAATGTAATTAACGACTTGTTTAACCACACACCTACATACTTTGAAATAGGACGAAACATAAATGCTGAAAAGCTGACAGGTGTGGTCTGGAATGCACAGGGATAGCAAGAAAACAGCCGCAAGATGTCTGCGGCACATAACATTAAAATGTTTGACATCAGCAAAAAATATACAAAATCCATGGATTTTTAGCTGAATCTATGCCTTGAAGGTCAGAAATCATGAGCATGTGACACAGCTGTTCATTTGGAACAGGTGTGTTTTGGTTTATTCAAAGTGGCACACCAGTAAAATCAGTAGTTTTAGATGTTTAGATGACCAGTTGAAATATGACATTTGTCTGGGAGAACCTCACAATGTGACACCAGCTGAATGCTTCTTTGACACTTGTGTCGAAAGAGAACCCGATCCTAAGAGATGCTTGTACATGTCTAGCCAGAAGTGATGAAGAAGGGAAGGAAGAGTGGATGACAGTCAAACTGCCAAATGTAGTTGAACCCAATGGCTTGATTGTGTGCACCTTTCACTTTCCCTAACCTATGTTGCGCTCTCTCTCTCTCTCTCTCTCTCTCTCTCTCTCTCTCTCTCTCTCTCTCTCTCTCTCTCTCTCTCTCTTTCCCTCTCTCTCTTTCCCTTTCCCTCTCTCTCTTCCCCTCTGTCTCTCTCTCTCTCTTTCTCTCTCTCTCTCTCTCTCTCTCTCTCTCTGAGTCTGTGTGACTCATCTCCCTCGTACTTCCTGTCTCACTCTTACAGATCGTGCCTCAGGCCAAAATACTATGACAAAGTAGGGAAAGGAGGGAAGGATGAAGAAAGAACGAGTGGGAAAAGAAAGAGGAGATAATAAAGGAGAAGGAGACGATGAACACAGAAAGACAAAAATATAGATTTTTTTCTGAAGAAAATGTCAAGGCTGACATGTTTAATCCAAGGAGGGCGAGAGAAAGATGAGGTCTGATGAGGTCATATAATCTTCTAAAGAATGACACGGTCAAAGAAGCAACCGCCCTGGCGCCCAGATAAATACGACCAATCCCAAACGAGCAAGATGCCAGCAACAGTGGATATTTTTCATGTCGCAGAGCTGCTCAATTGAGCATGCAAATCTATAAATATCCTGTAATTAATCCACTGGAAAGGATGATTACCCTTAGTGAATAGCAGCATTTCGCTCAATAAATATCAGATGAATAGGAAGAAAACAGGGACTATTTGGGGGATGAATGTAGAAAGACTCTGGGAAGCTAATGGAGAAAAAATACAATCATTGTATGCATAAAATAACTCCATATTGCCCACATTTCTAGGAATAGGCTTTACTGAGTCAATGAGCGAGTAAAGCACTATGTATGGATTTCACACACACGAACACCACACACAGACACGCACTTCCTTTAACTACAGAACAGATGTTGAAATCGTTTTTTCGACTGATCGGAACACACGATCATCTGGGCCAATCTGAAAACAGATAGGTTTCTAGATTTTCAGCCAATCAGGATAATAGTGTAATTTCAGTGTCAAGTTTCGCATCGTCTAACACCTAATCTTCTAACAAATTTAGATTGATCACAACCCTATGCTTCTAAATAATAAACATCACCGTAGATGTATTTATTCCACACTTGCTCAGTTCATATTAATACCATTAATGTGAAATTTCATTCCAGTGTTCAGTCTTGGATCTTCTAATGCCAAGCCATTTACACTGTCCCATGATGCTCATTCTTTACAAGGCAGTCATTGCACCATGCTTTTATAACTGATTAAGCAGCAGTTGGTGTGAGTAACACTTGTTATCGCAGTGTGTCAGACTCTATTAAGGGATATTAAAGTGATGGGGAGTGACAAGTTGGGAGAAGGTAGTTGTGCCAGTGTCCCTGTGTTCCCCAACCAACTCTTTTGGTTTAGTGCCCTGGTTTCTTCATCTTCCTCTAGACATAGACACCTGTACAAATTGAAACTGACACTGTGTTGAAACTTTCAACATGGCTCATCAGTGGAATATAGTTGTTTTATATATAGAGTTTTTTCAAAATGTTCTAACCCAAACTTAACCCCAACTTGAATTGTTCAAGTTTGAATGCCTCAATGGAGCAGATATAGGAACTACTCAATCTAAAGCTTCTCAACTGGCTGCCAGCAATTGTAGAACAGAAGGATTGTTTCCTTTAGATTCAAAAGTATTTGGGAGTTCAAAGGAATAGATTTGTAAAGAGTTCCTGTTCCTTGCTTGTAGCATGGCCTTTCTGACAGAGTTCAGTGCTTTCCAACCAACCTTCGAAAGTCCTGTGGTAAACTCAAATTGTGTTGTAGTTTACTAATTAGCAAAGATTGATAGGCAGAACTGTGTGTTTTGGAGCTCTACCAGTGTCCTCAAGGTACCTCATGCTCCTGGTAAGGTTTCAAACCAAAAGCCGTAACAGTTGAGTCTGTGTGTGTGTTTGTGCGTGTGTACATGAGTTATGTTCAATGTTAGCGATGGAGAGAAGGAAAGAAAATCTTTATCATCATCATATCAGGTTTTAACACATGCTCAATTATGTGTCTGGGGATGTGTCTGTGTGGACTCCAGCATGCTTCTCAGAGTCCCCGTAGATCCTTGGAGCCCATTCAAGCTGGCCCCCTGAGCCAACATCAACTGGGGGAAAGGGCCAAACCGTAGCCCCAACCTCCCAGGTCTTTGCTCCGCACCTAAGTGAGAGTCTGCCTCGTGCTTATCGCTATGATCCACATACCAGCGGGAGAGACGAGAGACAGACAGGCCATCCATCTTCAGCTCCATCTATCCCGAGGATTAGAGAAGGACCTGAAGGGAAGAAAAACAAACATCAGAACGAGAACGAGAGCACGAATTGGAAATTGGAAAGTGTGGGGATGAAGGACTTGGGTTCAGCCGTACCTCGAGTTCGGATGGAACTGGAACTCTGTTGAATACAGTAGGGTCTTGATGACAGAGACTTCAGAACTCATTTCATCGACTGAATACTGTGTGTTTGGCTTGGGGACAGGAACTCATTTCATCGACTGAATACTGTGTGTTTGGCTTGGGGACAGGAACTTCTGATGAAACATTACATTGGTTCTGTATCAAAGACCAGTGTTCTTTTCAGTTTTCATGGTCTGTGCACGGTCTAGAAAATTCACCTTCTCTCCTCGTCCAACAAAGATACTTGAAATACAAATTAAACGTATCTACCCAAAACCAAACCATAGACAGTTGTTTGGAAAAGTGCTAGCCTCTTTGCTCACTGACAACACAAAATTGTCTGTGTTTTCAACCGATAAATCATGGTCTCTCCTCAATACAGGTTACCATGGTGCAGTGTAATTAATACACCAACAAACACACACAAATGAAAGAGACCAAAAGTAGATTTTTTTGAAGCTGATACAGCCTCTTTACCCAGAGTACATATGAATTATTGATTTGACAATTGGGGCTAATGCGCTAATTGAAACTAATGGATAGGCCTCGAGGGCAGGGACAAAAAAGGTTGTCGGAGGAGTGCAAGGATAAAAAAAAATATTTGAGCAGTGGTTTCTGTGCTGCAGTGGGCGTAGGAAAACCAACTGGCCATCTTCCGCTCTCATTCCTGTATGATGGTCTGATGGGATTGTGCTTCATTGTCTTGGTCGATTACAGAGAGCTTCTGGCTGTTCAGAATGTGAAAACAGGAGGGATTTCTGGAGAGAGGGACAGTTAGAATGAGGGAGTGGGAGTTCAGTACCAACTGGATTTGGAATTATGTTTAGTGAAGGTGGTTTGAGTCTAAATTGAATTAGAGGACTGGTAAACCGGTTGGAAGAGGAATGTGTGTGTGTCAAGTTTTTCATGGGGTGTGAATTAATAGAACTCAACTACTCCTGAATATGATTTGAGAATTACAAAGCAAAAGTCAGCACATGCATGCATACCTGTGTATCACACATCCCTAATACCTCCAAGGTTTCATGCCATTCTTAGGTGCAAATGTGTATCTAACTTCAGTCAAGGCAATTGCATTCCACTAAAATGTTTTTTTATTATTATTCTTAATTATTCTAATTGAACAAACTTTAATAAGCCCTGGCATGTTCACAGGGCAATCTTTAAACCTGAACAACCATTGTTTTGGTCAGTGTAAAAGAAGATACATTTGTGATATTGAAACTCCACATTAAATATGTAATTGGAGAATCAATAGTGTGAATGTTGCAAGAACACTGGACCACTGTTAGTACTTTACTGTATCCAGCATCCAGCTCTGTGTGTACCAGTGAAATAAAAATATTCTGACTCCGACAACGTGCTCTGAATTCAACTGAAACATGCAGTCAAATTGAAACACAGGGAGCTTTCAAACATTTAATGTATTTTTTGTGTCCTTTCTCTGAAAGGTTTTGCCTCAATACATTCAAGTTATTATATTGAAAGGTGGAAATGTGGGCTGGTTTCAGTAGGAATCAAATGACATGGTACACTGGTCAAAGTGTATGTTTTATGGATTTAGTCGAGGCAAGCACAGGCATCAAGAAGGGTTCCAG
Organism: Hypomesus transpacificus; assembly: GCF_021917145.1. Lineage (NCBI taxonomy): Eukaryota > Metazoa > Chordata > Actinopteri > Osmeriformes > Osmeridae > Hypomesus > Hypomesus transpacificus. The sequence continues at coordinate 1,173,796 of NC_061081.1, read as the reverse complement.
TCGATGCTCCAGAAACGTACCATAGTCGCTGTGAGGTTGGAACAGTTGAAAGTGTCTTTTTTCCTGGCATTTCCTTCCATGAATGTGATCACAAACAGAGTGAATGTGTCATTAAGTACTTTACAGGCAGAATGCACAGCTGCTCATGATCTCAGTTTCTATCATGCCTTGGAGGCCAACAGCACTGCAATCAGAAACGCAGAAACATTGCTGCATGTTAAAATAAAAAAGTAATTGGACCTAATTCTCTTCTTCACTTACAGCAGCTTGAGCCACCAACGGCACTGATATCTGAAACCTCTTTATCCGAGCGTGAGAATCATTTTTCCAATTTAATCTGTTTTTTTATAATCTATTTGCCTTATCTAAAAACCGGCAAAATTAAACCTCTGTGGCTTCAAACTTTATCAGTCAAATCCATACCAAGGTTTCATGCTACTGTTAAAATCTGTATCACTGTGTAATGGGTGCGTGTATTCCATTCCATCGTTTCTATGCACTATGTGACAACATATTGATATTCATAAGATGGAGGTCAGCAAGATGACAGCTAAGGAATTGATGGAGGTGGCAGGACGTAATGAGTTTGACAGTAATCAGTGTTAATCATGAGCTCAGCTGTGTTACATAAGAAACCGGTTACAGTTATTAAGAACCGGACGGCAGGCTCATCCTCTCAATGCAGAGACGCACAGGTACGGCCAGCGACATTCGGTTGAATCGGCCCTGGACAATTGTGCTGATTAGTGAAGAATAAAAGATGGGGGAAAAAAACGAAACTATGGTGTTGCTAATGGTGACTGCGTCACTTCACAGTTAGTCTAGACTGGTCTAAAGAGTCACGAGAGAGGGAGAGAGAGGGGGGGGAGTGAGAGGGAGAGAGAGAGACAACTTCATTTACTATAGCCTCCCGCCACTGTCCAAGATACAACTATTGTATAGCAAGATTGCTGTTCTGGCTTTGTATGACCAACAGCAGAAAGATAACTGTCAGGGTAGATGGTGAATGAAAGACCATACATTGTAAGTGTTTACTGCCAGCAGTGCTCGCTTGCTGCTGGTAGTGCTAGCTTGCTGCTGGTTAGACTCACATTGCACCAGTTTTCTATCAGACCCAGTAATACATTTCTGGCTTTCCTTTACCTGACGACAATGAAAAGAGACTTGTCATATAAATTGTTTGAACAAGACTCATTTACTCACTTTATCTTTTTCATACAGAAAAGCAACGCGGTTTTCACAAACTTGTCTCTGTTCAAAGAGCACAAGCCTCTCTTCTGGCTCAGATAAAAACCCTCAGCAAGGAATGCAGGAGGTTCTCAATAGAGGGCAGCAGCCTTTGCCAATGGCAGAGCTTTTAATACCAACACACCTTCCTCGTCGTCAGCGCCTAGCATCGCTCAGTGACCGCATATCAGATGGTCGCACACTCAACCCTGTTCTCAGCTCTCTCTCACTCTAATAGAGTCCTATGTTAAAGCCCAGGCTTATTAGCGAAGAACCTGCACCTGCCATCTGTGTAATGAAGACGCCTAAATCACTGTAATCAGCTGTCTCGGCACCAAAGTGATATAATCCCCCTCTCCTCCGCACTCACTCAGACACAGAAGTGTGAGTTCCTGCATCAGACACACACGCACATGCACGCACACACACACACACACACACACACACACACACACACACACACACACACACACACACACACACTGCCACCATCCATGGTTCAATGCCTGCTGATTGACGTGGTAAATATTGGCGCGTCAGTGCCGGAGGGAAGGTGTGGTTTCACACATCACTTTGTCAGTGTCACTTTAACTGTACTAATTATGATGTCTCTCAATGGGGGGTTGGAGTGATTGGACAGATACAAAGTGAGGAAGCGAGAGAGAGTGACAGGAGATAAAGATAGTGTTGTCAGACACAGGGATCTGTGAAATGTGACCATGAAGTAAAGTGTGACAATGTCCATTTGGCTGCTACCATAACATGCCAAAAGAAATTGCAGGGTACAGCTCAGTGGTTGAAGCATTTGACTGCAAGTAAAGAGGTCTTAAGTTCAAAACCCCATTGAGTTGTATGTCATATTATATAAACATGTCTTCTAAATGAATACATTGTTGTCCAGAGAACTTTATTGAAATACTGTTATGATATATTGGAGGTGGGCAAAGTAAAATAACATATTTCTTACTTGTCATTACTATTTAAAACATTATTGATACAGTAAAGAACATTAAAAATGAACAGTGAAATTGCACTGTCAAACACGTATATTGCTACACTGTCCAAAGTTAGCCTATAACACACAGCATGAGCTTGTTAGTGTAGTCTAGGATTTTGAGTTAATAAGAGTCTGGAAAGTCTTCAGTTGTCATGATTCACTGCTTATCTTGCAGGTGTCAGGAATCAAACCAAAAGGTTCAGATGTGGGGAAAAATAACACACTAAAAACAGCTTTGAACTCTTATTCTGTCGACTGAGGAGCTTAGTTAATCCAATGTGCCGCTTACGCAATAATCAAGTATCCTGATAGTTAAGTGACCAATTTTGTAAAATGTAGAGATAGAGAGCATGCGCTAATAGCCACATGCACTCTGCCAAACAGCGCCTCGGGCATGCCTCCACCCAACACTCTCATTAGTCTTCTTCACTTTCTGTTATTATTTGTGTGATTTTTAAGTTTTCCAAATACAGGAATGCACTTAGGCCTTTCAACTAGTTTCTGACATTGTTTGTGTAACAGCATTGGCAAAAATACAAGTTATATAAATACGAGTTTTGATTGAGTGCGTGACCAGCCGTGTTTGAAATATCATTAAAACAGAAGAAGACAAAGTATGTAAGGCTAATGTAACAGGTATGCCTTGAGGACTCCTGGAAGCAGGGGAGGATATCAAAAAGAGAAGTGAAGCTTCTGGGCTTCTGTTGGTACCAAGCCTGATCGGAGAGAAATACATGGAAGTCAATGTGTTCATGTCTATCCACGCAGAATGTGTATCTCCTTCAATGACCTTATCAATCGTTGGAAGTGTCAGGTTCATTTGCCACTTCCATCAGGTACAGGTTGGAATTTTCTTTCTGCTCCTCTTGACAGTTTCCTAACGGTTAATCTTAACCTATACATTATCCAAAGCTGTGAGAAATAAGTCAGAATCAATATGGCAACTATAATTATCGGCAATGCTGAGAAGATAAATACATGTTTGAAATATTGAATAACACTGAATAAATCAACCAACAGCTGAAAACAACCCAGGTGAAGTAGAACAACAAGACTAAGGAAAGCCTATCTGTTTGCATAAATAAAGTGTCTTGGACTGCTGATGGACTTCTACTTATTGAGTATGCGCAGCACCTGGGGAAAGAACCTAGGACCTGTTTTTTCTTGTTGGACTCAGCAGGTAAACTAAAGCTCGAGCAAATTAATATTTGATGAATTAAAGGAAATTAATAAATGTCACTTAGATTCCTCATCTCCCTAGATCAACTCTCATCTCTGTAATGACCGATGGCTATTGTACAGGCAGGTGGTCAAACAAAACTAATCATCTTCAGACATTACGTTACCACAGATCTCATTTCTAATTATTTTATGCTGGTGAAAGGGAAGCCTCGGCGGGCCTCTTTTGTTTCTGACAGGGAAGCAGAAAGGCTTGGTAGACAAAAGATGGCAGGATGTCAAGGAGCAACAACAATACAGTTACTGTTAACAATCATTTGAACGTGAGACCAGATTCCTGTCCTTGTGAACAGAAGAAAGGAATGCTCATTTAGAGAGGGGCAGCGGGATTGAGATTAGACGTTGTTGATGACCAATCTGCTCCATGTTGTGAACAGAATTTTTAAATATTAAATAATTGGGATCTATCATTTTGGGTAGGTTGAAAGGGGGTGTGTGGTGACACAAATGGTCCTCTTTCTCCGTAACAGAGGAATTCAGTCGAACGAAAGACAGTAGATGGTAGAAATACCATAAACCCTAAATACCATAAACTACTATCGCTAACTTCCTAAAAAAAAAATGCAACAAATCGTTGAGAGCCTCAGTTGGTTAGGGTGCAGCTCCAGTTGAACCCCCGCGCTGCAAATGACATTTCCAGTCATCTCTGTAATGTGATCTGAGAGGAAGGGAATGCTTTGCTGAGGATGAGTTCCCACAAGCTTTGACTTGACCTATGACCTCCCCCCCCAAGTGGGTCACCCAGGCATCCTGTAGGAGTTGGTCCGCCAGGGGACGATGGACAGCTTCAGTGTAAACAAACACCCGAGGCTAACAGTTAGCCTTTCTCCCAGTGAACAGTAGACACCTTAACAAATACAGTGTTGTTGGGAAATGGTCCCTCGGTAGAGAATGGGGTGAGCAGATAGAGGAGTAGAAAATGCTGCCTCCCCAGATGATGTCACTTTTCACTGATTGCTTGCAAAGAGGATGTGACCAGAATGCAAGAGATAGAGACAGAACATATGAAATATGAAAATATTACATAGATTTTTAGGTTGAACTAGCAGACAGATGGGAAATAATTTGTTCCCGAATATTTAGCATTAGTAGTGTTATGGCCACTGTCTTCACTGTAATCAGAACTGGTAGTTCAAAGGTGGCTGAGCGACAAGACGGGATTGTGGATCCACAGACACATTATTCCTAAACCGTACTCTGAGTTGAAACAAAGCCTTAACCTCTACAGACAGCACACACAGTATAGGGGCAGGGAGAGGGGGGATTCTCTTTTGGATCACTTGGTGCCTAAGAGATAAAAGCCATCCTGAAAGAAATCCTTTCAATGTGAGAACGAGACGTTTCCTTTATTAAATTCTTCAACTCCACTAGCTGCCTGACTCGGTTGATCTCAGACGCAGGCCTTGTGCAAACACCTGTTACACCTCAACCCTTAGGGTCTTAAGGTGCAGAAGAATTCTGCAGGATACTGCATTTAATTACACACAGTGACTGGGTTTCCTGAGGTGCTTGTTTGACTGTAAAAAGAAAGACCTGCTGTTTAACAATGAACTTTAAGAACAAAGAAACATACAAATTCAGATCTATAAATATTGGAAAATACAAAGTGTCTAGAATTGCATAAGCCATAACAATCCTACTCAACAGTTTTCACTGTCACACATTACAATTATGTATAACTTTTTAACATTTTGGAGATGTTTACTTAGTTACTTACAATTATTGTACTGCATTCATCATACTTTTGTTCCAACTGCCTCCGCAGACACTCAAACTGGAATTGGATCATTTTGTGCCATTAAGCTTATTTGTTTGATGAAGTAACAGCACGTGAAGGGTTCCAGCACTCCGAGGGATGCAGGAAGGAGCTCAATAAAACGTTATGTGCCGAAACCAAAGCTGGAAAGTTACAAGTGGCCTGGACCTCTGGCTTGTGTATCTCAAGCCCTCTGGCTTGAATTTTACCATCAATTCATTTTTCGAAGGCAGCCCTATCTCCACAGGGGACACCAGCCTCTAACTAATGAGTCTAAACTCAGCATGGTATTCAAGGTCACCATGCCACCTGAGTGTAAGGAATCCCAATCTCTCTCATTGGGATCTGCGCTATTTAATCAATAAAAGAGGTGTGATCACTAAAAAGGCATGCAAAATGCTGCAAGCAGGTTCCTACCATTGGGTTTTCCTGTTTGACACTATGTAATCATTTTTGAATGAGGCTTTGATTACTGTGCACTTCAGAATGTTGCCCATAGCAACCCATCAGTGTCTCTTGTAATCAGTTGTAACTGCTTAAACTTCAGGTCAACAAGACTGTCCCCATCATGCTCTCACCACCATCCTCTGACATCATTTTCGTAGTCTGCTGTAGGCTTTTCTACTTTAATCATGACATCTCTTCTTTGGACTTAAGATAAATCCAGTCAAAGCCCATGTATGCACAACAATCTTAATATTGTCACTAGAACAGGCTGAGACACCAAGCTAAAACAAATAAGATGATTTATTAATACCAACATCAGTCCTAATTTAGTTTCAGCGGTATTCAGGTCAGAGGGAGTCAAACACAGCTAATGCTCGTCCACAGTCTCTGTTATGTCTACCTATAGTTTTGAATAATGTGATGGTTGAAGGGAGCTTCACAGAAAATATAAAGTCCAACATTACTTTTACATTAGAGTTGGACTAAAAAGGATATAGGATGCTGGCTGCTAAAAGTTTATAGTATGATTATACAGCCAAATTATTGCAGAATAAAGTAAATGGTCTCAGAGTAATTCAGGCTGCAGGCTGTCTTGTGTAATGGACCAATGTTCAGCAAGACTTATAGACAGGGGAAAGCTCTTTACAACAGGTTTTGTGAACGAACATACAACAGTGCCCCATTGCACTAAATCACTGCTCTTTCTTGGTGGAGGAAATGTTATCCCTTTGATGCACTAGGATGTAAATCAGCTTTTTAATCAGGCACATCAGGAAAGCACAGCGGGGTCCTCGTGAGGAGACAGGCCACCTGTCAGGCGTGTCTGAAGAGAGCTGCTGCTTTTGTTGGGGTGTCCTCAGTCTGAGGCATCCATCACGTCAGGGGACAAACTGAGAGACAAGCTCAATAAAGCCATCCCAATAGTCTTAAAATATAAATCTTTCTTTCCTCACATCTGACTCATCTGAGTAACTTGGGGGATTACAAAAATATCCCTGTTATTTACATGATTATTACATGTAAGATATTCTGCTTGATGATTTCTTGGAAGGACTTGCTAGAAGAGCTTATGTTGATCAGTCTGAGTACTGACTGGGTAATAGAGGTGAACCGTGTGGTGTACTTGGAGGTCTTCTCTTGGCATGCCACCCCTGTGACAGCTGCTCACATACGTTGAGCTTTCTCTGACACATTACAATGTACGGTCTTCCTCACCCATCAAAAAGCATGCACAGGTACTATATCCCAACCTTTCATCTTCATACGGATGTATATCTTCTCCCTCTCACACAGATTCAATCACACATATATGCACAACCGGTACCCTACATGTCATCATAGTACAATGTCCCACGCCCTTTTCCATGCATATAAATAAGCTACATTCAACACATGTCACTTCCTGATATGTTTCACAATCCCTGGGTTAACTTGTTTTGAAAACCATTAAAAACCAAGATGCATAAATCCCAGAGATGGGAAGTAACGAAATACAACCACTTTGTTACTGTACTTAAGTAGATTTTTCTGCGGTTAGGGAATCGGGCTGGTAATCAGAATGTTGCAGGTTCGATTCCCGGCCGTGACAAATGACGTTGTGTCCTTGGGCAAGGCACTTCACCCTACTTGCCTCGGGGGAATGTCCCTGTACCTACTGGAAGTCGCTCTGGATAAGAGTGTTTACTAAATGTAAATGAAGCCCTTTTTTGTGTCGTGTGTGAATTCTTTGTTTCAAATATATATTTTTTTGAATCCCCAACATTTTTTGACTTTTCTTTTCGAAGGGTTAAAACAATATTTTCGACAAAGGTTTCGAAAAAAAGGTTTGTAATGTTTTTTGGTGTGTTGTGTATGAAAAAAAAGTTTCTAAAGGTTGAAGAAAAATATGCTAAAAAGTTTATTATAAAAAGTTTTGAAAGGTTGAAAACATATTTTAAAAAGTCTTGATGTGTGTGACACAAGCATATAGGCAGTGCCCACTGTCTGTCCTCTCACTGTCAACTGATCGTAGTCTCTCTATTGCCATCTGTTAGAAAGATGTCTCTAGGCTCTCCCTCTCTTTGATTCTGCTTGTCCCCATTAATGTGTGCTGACTGAACATCTTCTCTCTGTCCCCCCTGGTCTCTCTCTCTTTGTGACACTGATGACTATCGCTATGGGTCTTTGGCACTAAGTTTCTCACCTCAGTATTACTTACAGACATTGGAATTTACAGTTGTGTGTGTGTGTGTGTCTGCATGTGTGGGCCTCTGTGTGAGGTTTTGGCAGTGTTTGGCAGGAGCGGTGATGGTGGAGGGGGAAGGGTTGTACTAAAGAAGCTCATGCTCATGCGTCAAGGACATGGGCTGAGGCAGGTTACTTAAAGGCATATTATTGGCATGCTAGGGAACACTGCCGGGAAGCCAGGAATAGGGCGTGGGATGCGTGAAGTACTCCATTCAGCACCATGTCAACATCGAAGCACCCCAGGTGATTCATATGGCCTAGGTATGGGCAAACGCACGGTAAAGTATGTGTATGTGAAATTTGCTGAATCAGTCTTGAATCTCACTCTATTGGCAATTACACTCTGTTCAATAATGAATCTATGAATCCCGAGGAATGTACGTGCAAGTATCCGTTACCAATTTGCATCCTCTACAATGTGTTTAACGCACTGCAAATCAAATCAAATTCAAAATCAAATCAAATTTATTTGTATAGCCCTTTTTACACGCAAGCATGTCACAGAGGGCTTCACATGCGCCCATAGAACTGCCCCTCAACCAACCTAAACCCTCAAGGAAGACAAGGAAAAACTCCCAGAAAAACTCCCACCGGGAGAAAAAATGGAAGAAACCTTGGGAGGAGCAATTCAGAGAGGGATCCCCTCCTCCAGAGACGGTTGGTAAGAGAGAGGAGCAGAACACAAGCTAAACATAGTCATACAGTGTCAATGGGTTTTGAAACACCAAAATCCATTGTTCGGCTTTATAGACGTTGGATGGGACCGGGAAACTCGCTGTTGGCCGTCATGGAGACTGGATTCCGGGTGACGACCTGGTTCAGCGTTGGCAGACCGACGACCAAGCAGGTCCTGACAGCTCAAACCCCCCACACCACAGGGAATGTGTGGGGGGGGGACAGAGAGGAGAGCAGGGATTAGAGAATGCCAGGAGCAGCTAACAGTTACAGTCAAAATAGAATGAGATCCCCACCGGTCAAGTGTGGACTAGTGCAGCAATTTAACAGAGCAAAAAGGGTATTTGATGCAGCCCCACACACCAAAACAACGACAGCCCCCCTCAGTTGGAACATGAAATCTGTTCCAGGGGAAAGAACTCTAAAGTAGGTTATACTTATACGAATAAGGATGAAAACAGCCAGTCCCCCGTTGTCTCCAACTAGTAATAAAAACTATAACAGTAACAATATACAGCAACGGAGCTATAATAATAATAATACTAACAATATACAGTAACAGGTTTACTTTATTTGTAACATCTAGCTGGGCAATGTGAACATAAGCTATAATTAAAATTTAAAAGTTACATGTGATACACACATAGGCAAGCACACATCCCAGGTTTACATAGAAAGTACACACATACTTCCCTTTAACAATCATAGAATTGACTAAACAAGAACGTTTTTAATCTAGTTTTAAATGTCGAGACAGTATCAGCTTCCTTAATTGAGATGGGTAATTTGTTCCAAAGAAGAGGTGCTCTATATGAGAACGCCCTACCTCCAGCAGTTTTTTTCTTAACTTTGGGTATTACCAGATAGCCGGCATTTTGAGATCTTAGAGACCTTGCGGGGCAATAGGGTGCAAGGAGACCGGAGAGGTACAGTGGTGCCAATCCATGCAGAGATTTGTAAGTTAGTAGTAGAACTTTGAAATCAGCTCTGGCTTGGATAGGGAGCCAGTGTAAAGAGATAAAAGTCGATGATATATGATCAAACTTTCTAGTTTTAGTCAATAGTCTAGCAGCAGCATTTTGCACCCGCTGTAAGTTTTTTAGGTAGGTAATTGGGAGGCCAGAGAACAACACATTGCAGTAGTCCAATCGGGACGTAACAAAAGCATGTATTAGTTTTTCAGCATCATCCTTTGAGAGGAATTTTCGTATTTTGGCAATATAACGTAGATGGAAAAATGCTGTTCTGGTGATTTGCTTAATATGGTACTCAAATGAAAGGTCTGGGTCCATTGTGACTCCCAGATTTTTTACCAGCTGGCTTTGAGATACTTTGACGCCGTCTAAGTCTAAGGTTAGATGGGATAAATTATTTCGGTGTTTTTTCGGACCAAAAATTTGAACCTCGGTTAAGGAAATTTGCAGTCATCCAAGTTTTCAACCCGGAAACACAGGTTTCCATAGCATGTGGAAATTCTCCCGGCTTTATAGACATGTATAGCTGAGTATCATCTGCATAGCAGTGAAAATCTACCCCAAAACTTCTAATTATGTTTCCTAAAGGCAACATATAGAGTGAAAATAACAGAGGGCCTAAAACTGAACCCTGTGGTACTCCGTATTTTACAATGGAGCTCCTGGATGAGCAACCATCATAGTGGACATATTGTGATCTATCAGATAGATACGATCTGAACCACTGAAGTGAAGTACCAGAAATCCCAACATAGTTCTCCATACGTTCCAGGAGAATCTCATGATCTACAGTGTCAAAAGCTGCACTTAGGTCTAGAAGAACAAGGACAGAGCTAAAGCCCGCGTCAGAGGCTAATAATAGATCATTGACTACCTTGGCTAATGCAGTTTCAGTGCTGTGGTGAAGACGAAATCCAGACTGGAGAGGTTCATAGAGCTGATTTGAGGAGAGGTGCTCAGTGAGCTGTTTTGCCACAGCTTTTTCCAAAATTTTGGAGAGAGATGGCAAATTTGAAATGGGCCTGTAATTGCTAAGACAACCTGGATCCAGGTTTGGTTTTTTAAGAAGGGGCTTGATAATAGCTTGTTTGAAATCGTCAGGGACTTGTCCAGTTACAAGAGATTCATTAATAATACTAAGCATGGGCGGTCCAATAATATGGAGAAGTTCCCTACAAAGTTTGGCAGGGAGGGGATCGAGAAGGCAGCTAGTGGGTTTCGAGGAAACCCACTACCACTGCAATGCTGTATCTACTGGTAAGAGGCCAAGAACCATAATGTATTACAAATACCATTAATTTCATGGTCCTGTTGATTGGCTTAAGATGTTTCAAGCAAAACATACATCTTTCACAACAATCAAACTACAATCAAGAATGGGAACCATGTGAACACATTAAAAGTCTAAAAAACATATGGCTCAAAGCTCGGAAAAGCAAACGGTAAAAAGCATCCAGAAAGTTAAACACAAAGACACCATTAAATCTATGCCAAATATATTGTGCAAACTTCCCAAGCTGGCAGAGTAGACGTTAGGGATGATTGAATAGAAGGAAGAACATGGTTGGATGGGTTCAATGAAGGAACAGATTGTGTTGGCTTCCTACTGCATTGCTCTTTGCATCAGCTCTGTGGTGAAAGCTGGTTAACTTGTTCTCCGATTTGACCAGTGGATAGGCTGTCTCTAAGCTTGCGTGCCACTTGAGTGAAACGAACTGGAATAATTATACTCCTGAAAATAACTGCCTTTGAATTTGACAAAGCCAAAGCAACAGAGTATCCGAAAGTGCCTTAATGCATGTGAAAAGAAAAATGAAGCTCTAACTTTCCAACTCGTGGCTATGGATACCAGTGTCGCTGCTGAGGAAACAACGATAGCCTTAGCGGTCGTTGCTAACTTTTAAACGGAGGCTTGACACACAGACAATGTGTGCTGTTTCATCGACACTTCCTAACAGAATTTAAATGGTGATGTGAATTCGTCTCCATGAACTTTCAATTTGAAAAGGGCCCAATTTCGCCCAGAGTGAGACCCTCTTGAGGTGGTTGCCATGACAGCACTTTCCGGTTCCATCTAGGGCTGATTTGTGAGTTATTCTGACACGTTCTGATGGGTGGCACTGGCATCGCTATTGAGTAAGAAAACACGTCAAACATTTTGACCTTTGAAGGTAACGCCTTTTCGTAAATACTGCACTTTATCCTTCCATTGTGCTTGACTATTGAATTAACGACTTCTCTTCTCCGTACTGGAAATGATTTGACACTACGTTGGCTCTTTGAATAATGGAAAGGTACCATCAACACTGATGAAGAGGTGGCAGCTATTTTCAATTGCATGTCAGTGAGAACATCATAACAGTCGTCCTCAGAGATTTTCTGGGCAAAGGCTGCAATGATTTTACCTTAGGTTGTCTTGGGAGATAAAGTCACAATGTAACCTAGAAGAAACATTCAATTATGTACAGTTCAGGATGGATTCAGGCATTATAAAAGCTGGGAGAAGACATGAATGAATGGAAATGAATAGAAGAGAAGGCAGAAAGAACTAGAGAGATTGAGAACTCCTTGCCTCGTGATTATAATACTGAAGCGGTTCAAGCAGGGTGCCAGCCAATGATGTGGTCGTTGTCAGGACCTAATCCAACTGACAGGATGAGGGACTGCAAGTACAAGCTTAGTATGGCAAAGGGTGTACAAGGTTGTGCGTGTGTGTATGTGCTTGCGGGTGCGTATGCGTGTGTATGACTCACTTCCCTGTGTGCTGTTTACAGATTCTCTCAGATAGATCTCCACAGTGTCAAACTGACACCACCAGAGGATGTGACATGACTTGCAAAGAGGCTATGTTTCTTTGCGTCAAGACATTATGCGAAAACACCAAAAGTGCTCTTCGGCATTCATACATCTTCTATGAATGCACGTCAAGCATTTTTTCAAGTGTGTAAACAGGATGTAAAGTAGGCTAGTTGACTGCACAGCAATAGAATATGCAAGAATAAATTATAAGGTGCTACTAAGAAACTCAGTCGTACTATAAACTCAGCACTGACCATATACAATAAGTTCATGATGCTTGAGATCTCTGTGTGTCCTAATTCTGCTCCTCACCTGAGTTCTTTGGCTTGATGAAGTGACTCGTTTGAGGGTTGAGGACTTGGAGTGTTGGATCCCGGTGTGTTTGCGGTTGCTCAACAGTACTAAGAGCAGATCAGGGAGGTCCATAAGGTGTGAGCCAAGTGCCATATAGCCTCCTTTCTGAGATGCTGGGGGAGGGGGGGGGGGGGGGGGGGGGGGGGGGGGGCTTTTCCACACACGTACACACATGAACCAAAAGTGGATTTGATTTTGTTTGACTTATGAATCAGTCCATCCCACAAAGTTAACACACTTTATGCTAGAGTCTCAGAGTGGGGAAATTAAGTTTGAGGTTTGATGAATATGATTTACACTCCAAAACTGAATGGAGAGGGATTACAGAGCATTATTAGAATGGATCCCTGTGGAATATCACTCCATTATCGCTATGACAAAAATGAGGTGGCAAACATTTCAGTTTTTTATTATTTTTTGAAAATCCAAGAACTTGGGAGGACTGTGGGAGATGACAACTTTTCAACAACACACTTTGATGAAACAGAGAGCCAGAACTCACGGCTTTGCTGCTCTCACACACACAGTTACTCAATTGGAGTATGTGAAAATGAATTGTACATTTGTACTGTGTGGCTATGCCAGGACAGAGTTGGGATTGCTTGACGTTTGGCTCAATCATAACATTGTCATCTTGTCCAGTGGTCTTCAACTCTGGTCCTCAGGACCCACTGTCTTGCATGTTTTAGATGTTACCCTGCTCCTACACCTGATTCTAATGAAGAGTACTTCTCGGCTTCTAACGACCATTCATTAGTAATCAGGTGTGATGGAGGTTGAAGACCACTGGTCCAGTCAAAGCATGAGCAAAGTCTACTGCTTGCATAGAGCCTAAAGCCGTCACGTCTGAATAACCATATCGGGAAGAAAAAACCCTCTTCCCTAGCAGAGCCACGGAATCAAACAATGATGAATATGCTGGGATGGCAAGCCAAAAATGGTTTAACGTAGTTTTCAGCTATTAATCCCCCAAACACATCTGCCCCCCCCCCCCCCCCCCCCCCCCCATCAACACATGCTTTCAAGCCACCCCCATTCACATCACTGTAATGTACATGCACTATGTGCAATATTGTGGGATTGTGCCTTGAGCATGTTTGCATCTTGAAAGTGAGCACATAGGCACGTAGTGGGCACATAAGTCTTTCTGCTGCATTATTTTTGAGGGAAGATAATGACTAACACTGACGGTTCAATATTGTGCAAAAAATATATATTTTGGGGCATTTTTATGCTTTTTGGAATAGTGACTATTTGAGAAAGACTGGAAATGCAGGGAGAGAGGGGGATAACATGCAGCACAGGGCCAGGGCTGGAACTGAAGCACTGTGTTAAGGCCTCAGCACAAGTGTTAAGGCCTCAGCACAAGTGATAAGGCCTCAGCACATGTGATAAGGCTTCAGCACATGTGATACACGCTGTACCTGCTGAACCACCGGGGAGCCTCAAAGTGACTTTACATTTTTTATTAAGTCCTTTACTGTACATTAAATTTTCAGATTGTTACTGAAATTATGATCAATGCTGCTTCCAGCTGTAGTTTAATGAATACATGGTACATTTACATTTAGTCATTCAGCAGACAATCTTATCCACAGCGACTTACAGTAAGTACTGGGACATTCTCCCTGAGGCAAGTAGGGTGAACCAAAGTTGGAGACAACAGCATGAAAACCATACACATTGTATGACAGTATGGTCAGATTATGAGATTTCCTGGTATTAAATAGACCACCCTGTTAATGTTGGTGAGGGTGATAAGATGTGCGTAACCGGATGGAGCTGTTGACGTCTGACGGAATGCCTATTTATTTCATTCACCTCTGAGTTGATTTTGGTTAGCCATTGGTTCTTTCTAATAAAACACACACACAGGCACAGCTTGCATCAGACATGTGTAACTTCAATTAAGTCATTAAATATTACAAGGCATCATTCCCCACCTTAGCTGTAGCTCGAGCACATTTGGTGGTTACAATTACGACCAATAACCAGCTGAAGGTGAGCAATCACCCCGTATTACGTACATTAGTCTCAAACACACCATAATGGTCACTGGAGGTAAGAGTGATCGGAGGCTGCACCATTGTAAATCAACATAAGTGCCGGAAATCAATCCATGGCCTGCAGAGGCATTGCGTTAATGAGTGCAGACATGCAGAGATGGCTCTCTTCGTCGGACACCAGTCAGATCCACATGAATTGATTTTCATATCAGTTTCTCAATTTTTGTTTTCAGTTTTTTTCTCCGTTCTTAGGGGGTGATTTTTGTGATGTGCCTTGTGTGTAAGACATCACTGACAGGTGGATAACATTTTAGGGGAACACAATATTGTGACAATGACATTTCATCTTCATTACAATATGCTTAACGATTATAAATAATTCAAACATCCTGGTTCAGAGGACGTTGTGCCATATATGCAATACATTTCCTCCCAATTGCTGGAAACCTAATGAGAGTTGTACTGGGACATGGTTCATTTTCCAGAGAGGGCTCTCAAGGCAGTCTGCTTCTCTGTCCCCAAAGTTGTGAGGTATGGATGGCCCTGCTCTCCTTGGCAGGGTTTCCCAGATTCGTTAAGAAGCTCTTAACGCTAAGAGCTTCTTAAAAGTGTTCTAAGAATGCTCTAGAACACTCTTAGAACGCTCTTAGAATGCTCCTAAGAAGCTCTTAGCGTTAAGAGCTTCTTAATGAATCTGGGAAACCCGGCCAAGTCAACTGACACACTCACGGCCCTTTTTTAGAAAGTTTAGAACCCACTGTAACACTGTCAACTGGCACCTACAGAGCTACCAATAAACAGAACCATAACAAGCCCCAACGGGTCAGTTCTTTTGGACAAGTCGAGGGGGAAACGAGCGGGATTGCGATGGCGATGATGGAAGTGTTACGTGTCACTTTGAAAGAGAAAGGCAGCCTATGTGGGCTGAGTGGCCATAGCAACAGAAAATAAAAAGGACCGACTAGTTTCATGGCTAAATAAATGAGATAGGGTATTTCCAATGTAAACAGTTAAGGATCCAACAGGAAGGAAAAACAAGGTTTGTGTAATGGGATTAGTTTAACAAAATCAAATTAAATCAGAGGATTCCAGAAATAATCCAATTAAGAAAAGATAATATGTGCACTATTTCATTTTATATATATTTTATTTCATACAGTGCGTGGAGCTCAGCATGCAACTGTGTGAACAAATCCTACTTAATTGTTTTTGTGTTTTGACAGGGCACATATTTCCCTTTGTCCCAGTGTGTATTGCTGCAAACTATTGATTTGTTCTCTAACATTTGGACGAGAAATTTGGGTTGATTTATTTACACGATGCATGATATATACTCAAGTATAATAGCTGAAAGCACTCAATCCATCTTCAATGTCAAACCAATCATTGATTTGATTACATGGTTAAGGAACAGACTCATAAGTCAACAATTTAGTAGAAAAACAGATGTTGTTTTGGAGAGCATTTCACCAAAGCCAGCTGCTAAGACTTAGTGTTTGATGTCTGATGTTCACAGTGCATGTGGATTGAAATAAATAAAAATCAGCATGCTCATTAATTAAGGGGTCATTGATTGCGAAACCGATTTTACCTTGTCATAGTTAGAACTGTCATAACAACAATTCGGTGGGTAAAATGGACATACAGTGAACCTCAAAGTCCATTGACACCTCTTTTCCATTGACATCTAAATCTCACAACTTGAAACTGCAGCTTTAAAACCATCGGTTTTGAAAAGGCTGTATTTGTGACGTCACAAATATAGCATCACCTTTGTCACTCCCCAACATTTACATACAGACCAGCCCTCTTATGTTCTGGCCCAGGATCTCAGACACTAGTTTAGCTGTGCGCTGCTCTGTGTACTTCCACTTGAACAACAAAGGAGAACGTTTGAAAGTTTTTAAAGTGTATTAAAAATGGACCATAGTAACTGCAGTGTTCCAGGCTGTACTGGGAATTCTGACACTTTTTTCCATGTCTTCCCAAGGAACCAGACACTCTATGGGTATGGCTGATGTTTTTCTATGAGAAGATCACTGTGAAGTTCGATACTCATTTATTCATTTGCTAGAACCATTTCACCAAAGACGGTTTTGAAAGAAAACCTTGGACAAATTAAAGAAGGATTTGCTAAGCCACTGTTGCTGAAAAGAGGTGCTGTTTCAACTATATGCTCATCACAAACGCAAGCTGTAAGTATGATTTTGTCGCAAACAGTTAGCCTATTAGCAATGCTAACGTCTCCTGTATCAAGCTTAGGTAGAATGCTATACAATAGATTTATTTGTACGTTTTTATTTCAAGTCTTCACCTTCTTGTTTCAGTGAGTGCTGTTGGCGGTTTTGCGTCTTTGCTCTGCAGCTTCACTCGTTGTAAACCAACCAATCAGCGCGTAGCTCATCTACATATTCATGAGCATACCATATAAGGAGAAAACCTAGCCTTTTTTCCCGGGAAGATTTCACTGGATGTATAAGGGGGCATTGAACAGCACCCGAGCCATTTTCAGCCCAACCAATGTTACATACCCTATTTGGAGACCTTAAGGAACAGTGTGAAATACCCCCCAAAAAACTGTCAATCACCCATTTAAGGTAATTGTGGACTCAAGTTTTTTTCACCATTCCAGACTTCTGAAGTCCTTTAGTGACTACTCTATTACCAAGAAGAAACTCACAGGGTACTGAGAAGGATGATCAGAATCCTGTACTGTTGACAAGCCATTGGGTCCTGCCTACCGTACAATGGTTCCAAAGTTGACTTCTTTCCAGCCCTAACCCTAACACTTTTGGTATGCATAGAGCTCCTCCAACCCCCTAGTTTTTCCTTACTTACTTTAAAATATGTATCAACGTGTATTACCAAGTGTTCGCAAAAGTAATGAAAACGCAGGCTAGTGTTCCAACTTGCAATTTACTTGTATTATCAAGATAGGAATAATCTACAGTAGAATGGCTGTTGAATTATTCACAAGGCTGTGGAAGTACTCAGTTTTCGGTTAGTTCCCTTTCTTCAGAAATACAGCCAAAGTAATGGGATGATGGTGTGCATGTTTTCAAACGATTCACCGATATACATTGTGTAGCTCACAGAAAAAGGTAACTTGGAAATGTGGGCACAAATTGCGGACTCACACTATAGAATGTGCAATGTTCCAGACAGCAAAAATGTGCTTGGGTTGCTTTCATGTGAACTTGTTGTCCAGTGAGATTATTAGTTGCTGTGTCACAGAAGGCTTTTACTGGCTTCAGATGTTCTTTCAAAACGTTTTGTCCAAGGTCCAATGTCTTCAAAATTAACTGACCCCTAAAGTGGCATTATTTAAAGTGACATGAAGGAAATCTATCCTTCTAACCACATATTCAGCGTCTCTCTGTTAATAGATTAGTAATGAGAGTAGTGCACTGCGACTGATTTAATGTGTGAGCCAACCATATGAAACTCAGTGTGAAATTCCTAATGAGATATGTCCCAAAAACAAATAGTTTTTCAGATAACTGTTACTAATTCCATTTGAGGTGCATCTGTATGTTTTTGTACTTGACATGATGAATATATGAAAATAAGATTGAAATAAGACAAGGTTGCCTTTTGAGGTGAACAGTAGATGAACGTTAACATGTTTTATGACTGTGAATCCTGCCAAGCATCGAAACGTTGAAAACATATTCACATCTTATGAACTTGCTATGGTCAAATAAGCTTTCCTGGCATCGCAACCTCTCAGTTCAGTTTGGATTTCCAAGGGACGTTATCAACGCATGTAGATTAAACTGCCTCTGGAAGCAAATGGATGGAACTGGATAGATCCAACCAATAAAAGTTACAAAATGTAATGATGGTTCGTTCATCGTTGACTTCTCTGCAGTCATCATATTAAACCCACCCCATATCAGATAAATGATTATGAATGGCCAGACCAGATTCTGGTCGGAGGGAAATCTGTTTGAATGGGAGGGTGGCCAGACACATCTGCCAGAGCAAATAAAACACGAGCTGGCAGATTCTTCTGGTTCCCAGGTTACAAATAAGCAGCATAAACAATTGATTTTAGTCTTTGTGAAAAAGCATACTGAAATAATATATTTGCCCAGACAGTAGCCTAATTCTGGATCAGGTAATCACCTTGACTTAGCATGGATAACCGTGAAATACACTGTGACTGCCTGCACATTCTTCCTTCCTCGTTCCGATCCTGAGGACCATATTTTAGAAGACTTAATTCATTTTACAGACACATAGTTGTCTGACAGGGACAACTATTCCTGGGAACGCTCATTTAGAAAAACCGCAATGTCTTGTCGAGCATTAACAATCTCACAGACGGTACGGTGTCAAATTATGCAGGGACTCCTGTTCCAAACATCTTAGGACTCGACTGTGTGTGGAGGATGAACCGCGATGAAATTGCGACTGTTTCTCAGGTCTCTTTTTTAGCAATTGCAAAGACAGAATTCATGTGCTAATCATTACTGTCCGTAAAGGCCTGAAGTTTGCCAAGCTAAACATGGCTGTCATTGGGCAACCGGCAAAGGGACTAGACAACCGGAAGCAATCTGAAGTCATGGCAACATCGCTATGCCATAAACAAGGTTGCGAGGATTAGCAGTTGGTAGAGCATGGGGTTCCTGGCAGATCATGTGTCATGTGAGTACATACAGTTAAGATTCATCACACCAGCCGAGCCCCTCCACTCCTTAAGCCCCAGAGTTGTCCAAATATTTGTGGGAGATGGATGCTGTAAGCCACTGGCTGCTGGAGCTTATGGAAAACTCTGCACAAGCAGCAAAAAAGATCACTTTTGCAAAGACATTAAACGCTTGAATTGAGTACAACTGTTATGACTTGTCTCGTGTTAGAACTGAATTTGTTATTCTATGGATTCATACTCTTTTAAAGGGCCCTTCAATTTACTGAAAGCCAGACTCCGCAAATGAGTGGAAATTACATTCTGTGTTTGGTCTATGGAGGAAGGCTAAGCCACAGCCTGTGTATATGCAATGAAATGAAAGTTAAGACAGCAGCTAAAATACCTTATTTGCCTGGAGGTGGTTTAGAGACAAGATTGTTTTCCCACCTTTTTTTTTCTTTTGACATCCTCTCATTTCCCAACACGAAGCTCCACTGATCTCACACATACTCCTCGTTTTTCCTGAGTGCTGCTCATCTCTCATGTCCTCCCCAGTTGTCTTCAATCCAAATCTGAAATGTGAGTGTTCAAAACAAGAGGAGAAAAGAATGAACCAGTCTACACCTCCTTCCCTTTGTTTATTTGTACTCGCTTCTCATCCCTTTTTACTGCAATCAAAGTCATTATTTCTGGTCTTATCGAAAAGCCACACTTTTAATTTTATTCCAGACACGCTGACACATTAGGTTAGCAGAACACACACTGCTAAAAGAAGGCATGAAACCTTTCTCTGTGTCTCCGTGTTTATTTCATAAAGAGGATGGCTGTAAACCATACAAATAGCATTGGTAATCAGTTGAAGAATGGACGTTTGTCAGTAGTATATCTTTGTGTCAGAGTTGAATTGCTTGGGTTAGGGTTAGTTGGCTGTAGATGTCTTTGTCAATGAGATTCGGTAGCTGATATTTATCTTGATTTAGTGGAATGCCACTTGTTGCAATTAGAAATAGTTGCAGTCGACAAAATCAATAAAATGCTTTTGCAAGGTATCTATGGAAACTATACTTTTGAACTTTTGAATGTCAAATATCACAGAAGAAAAAACAAGAGCTGCATTTTCATTCTCCTGGCCTTATAAATATGATAAAAAAAGGACATACTTATTTAATGTCCCTAAAGGACCTTAAATGATAATGTCACAGCTGCTTAGATAAAACCATATGTTTGCCTTAGGAGACTAAAGTGTCTGATCTGATGCCCAAACCATTCACTGAACAAAGAGTGGTGCTACATACAAGATGCTCATCCGAGGATACTGCATTTTATGCGTGCATGAACTCCACTACTTAATCATACATCCTTCCCACACATTTCGATACGTTGGTTAAACCATTCCTACATTTCCAGTAGAGGTAGGGACTTTTTTATTTAACATTTTCCACGTTTCTGGCCAAGGATAACATGGACATGGACTACACCACTGTAAACATCCTCAAAATTTTTATTGAAGGCGTGATGTAGGGAGATTGTTCATTTAAATTCAACCTTTTGGCACAGAATGAGATCCAAGAAATCAATTTATGCATGTGTTTTTCCCCAAGATATATAGTCTTTAGCATGTAGCTAAAATACAGTACAAGTTACTTTGTTAGTAATATTTAGGAGGAATTGTGAACACGGAGTAATTACGTAACATGTTAATTAATAACATAAAGCCTTTTTTCATACTCTGACTCACCTGTCCAAACAAAACAAAAATTATGTTAAACTAGCTCAAAGGTCTCATTGGAGCCCAGATGTCATCAGTACTGAAGCTTTGAAGTCATTTAAAATGAACTATCCTCCAACCAAAAAGGGAGATGGTTGCTCACAAGAACCATCCAGAAGAAAAGTCAGACCATGAGAGAGAACATTGCAAAAATGTAAAATCCAACAAAGCTGTGTTTTGCTTGGCCACAAAGTTTCGCAAACGTATTTGAACAGGATTACTCGAAAACACAGACTGTAGTGGCAAAAGAGTTGGAAAAAAGCGAGTGGTATAGTATTTACCTTCTAATGTCAACTGTGATGGATTGTATAAATGGTGTACATGGACTCGCATTACTTTTAGAGCAGGTGCCACTGCTCTGGTCAGTGTTGAATACTACTTTTACTCCGGTAAACTGTCCTCTCTTTCTCCTTCTGTTTGACGTCCATCACCAAGTCATCAGTGCATCTTTCCTTTGGCAGGCATTTCTCTCGAGTTGTTTTCCTTCTATTTTATGGCTAAGGCCTCTCTGCATTAACCTGATGCTTTAAGGCAAAGCCCCCAAACTCTGGGGATGTTTATTATCTTGGCTGACACTGTTCGTGGCGGAACCAAAGGTTGCGCCCCTGTTGACGTCTCAAGTATTTTCCCACAGCTAAAGGGTTGCGGTGGGGAGAGGGATGTCCCCAACCCTGTTTGCAAATCTACCATCTGAAAAAGCTGCAGAGGCTGGATCAGGAAGAGGGGAAGCAGGAAGAGGAGAAGGAGGAGTAGGTATGGAAGATGGTGTGCACTACCAACTCCCATCAACTTCCTCAAACTCCTCTTGTTTTCACTAGGCTGCTCCTGTATGGGTCCGTGGACAGGAGTTGCAACAACCCCATTTCAAGAGAGGCAATGTTGTCCCTAAGGAGCGTGAGGTCACTCTCTGATAGATTGTACTCTGTGCTCTTGAAAGGTTCTGTTTCAGTTTCCCCTTTCCGAGGCTGGATCCATTTTAAAATAATGTTCACGCGAGACCCCCACCCCCACCATACACACATACACCCACACACACACTGCACAGCGGGGAATGAAATATCTAGTTAATACTTGAAGGCTCAAACATTTCCTGTAATTGAATGACAGGATAGAGTAAACTGTATTTGTGTAATATACATAATCAGAGATGAGCTAACTTTTTTCTAAAGATAAGCAGGCAAAGACAAGAAAAATTTTATGTAAGAACAGAGTTCTCCCCAGACGTCAGGCTTCAGTACTTTAAACCAGATTAACACTTCAAGTCATAATGAATTGTCATGCTGAAAGCATAATAAATTATAATTTACAAGCCAAGATGGCTGGAAAGGTTTAAGCTATGAAGTGGGGGAACATGATCTGTGTTGTTTGATATTTGGAGAGAAATTATCGCGTCTGTGTCTCCAGGTGACTGCAAGGCCTAGAAAACCTTCTCCAGATGAATGGGGTCTAAGCTAGGCCAGCTGAAATCCAGGTTTCAAACTTTTTGGCATCTGAGATGGAGAAAGTGTTTTGATCTCTCGGAGACTCCGTGGTAAAGCTCTTATGTCTCTGTGTGTGTGTCTGACTGTCTGTCTGTCTGATCAGGTTTGTCTCCCCTTGCCTGGTTTCTGTCTGATAAGAGTTAAGTTGAAAACCATAGCAACTTAACATAACAAGTTTCTTGTTTGGGGTTAACAGTCATGTGTAGGCCTTACACTAGAATGATATTAGTCTGCCAGGATTCCAAAACCCCCAATGGAATCATCCGTTGTCACATCTAAATGACAACAGCATAAACATTAACAAATGTACTGCAGCACAACCATATGTTGTGAATGGTTTGCTTTGGCACATTACCAATGTTTTCAAATTCTTCACCCTTGTGTCCGAACGAGTCGTAGCATTTCAGAACTGCACTGCAATCGCATCCCTTCGCTCTGCAATTGCAATCACACCCCATCCCAAGAAAGTTGATGGAAGACTTTTCTCAGTCCCATCATTTCCACCCACTGCTGAGGTGGCTCTGACTGCATGTCATATCGGCTTTGCTAAGCACCATTCCTCCCTCTCCATAGGTTCTTCAATCTCCAGGCAGTACCGTAGCAACCTGCATTCTTTCATTCAGTACCTCCCACCAAAACCCACCCCATATTATTTTTGTTTTGCTTTGGCATTTCTACCACCAAAGCAGTGATGCCTCTATTCTCAGTTCCTGCACCATAAACCAGAGAGGACTGGAAAGAGGATTAGACAAGATGCCAGCACGCGGCGTTCCTTTCGGTTGTACAGTCATCTTGTGAGCTTCATCCCCAGGAGAAAAGCTGTCTCTGTCTTTTTTTGTTCTATACATTCCCTCCCCTCTCTCTCTCTCTCTCTCTCTCTCTCTCTCTCTCTCTCTCTCTCTCTCTCTCTCTCTCTCTCTCTCTCTGTCTCTCTCTGTGTCTCTCTGTCTCTCTCTCTCTTTTCAAATGTGCCCCTGTGTTTCTCAACATTCCATTTGAAATAAGTTTGTTTTGTGTTGAAGAAAACAATGTTGTTTTCCTATTTATTTCAATTAAAGCTGTTGGTTTTGTGATGTGCGAAATCTGTCTGGATTCTGAGTATAGCCAGGGTCGTGTGGGACTGCACAATCTAGCTGGAATTTGAACGTGAAACCCAACCGGGAGCTAATTCCCTTCACCTGAGCTGGCTGAGACACATGTCAGGGCTCTCAAGTCTCACACATTCGCCGTGAGACTCACAAATTTGAACCATTTATCAAGGTCTCACGCAACACCTTGTATTTCTCACTCTGGAAGTAAGGGATAACTTGTCCCGATATATACAATTACAGTAATGGACGAGGCGGAGTCCCTTTTCTCTTTACCTCTCCTAATTTGCTCTTCTACCATCTCCATTACTCCCTCAACGTCACCCTGGCACTTATCTCTTCACATCTCATCACCTGCAGCAAATTGAATTAACGTCATTCTAGCATTTTTTGGATTGTTTTAAGACACTGTAGAAGCTGACTGAACACTGGGAAAGACTGGTGAGTACAGAGTGCTGTGTCATGGTGGGCTGAATGATGAGTTTGGTTTTCTCTCTTCCTCTCAACACAAGCAGACACGTTTCATCAAGATATATACATTGTTATGGTTTTTTTTTACAGAAAACTTTCAAGAAAAATGTTCCTGCATTTATAATGCCATGACTGCAGTTCTAAAAACAGTTACAGTAATCAGAAACACTTTGGACATTGCTTGGTCTAGATTAGAATTTTGAGACTTGACTTGGCAAGTCAAGTCAATTTGTTTTGCTACCTGACAACCCATGAGTGGTGAAGGTTTATTTATGATTCTCACTTTAATAAGATTTACCCTCTGGTGTGCCTCTAGAATGGGAATGAGTGTGTGTGTGTGTGTGTGTGTGTGGTGTGTGTAGGAGGGTGTATGTGTTACAGGCTTGAAGTTGTTTCTGTGACAGAAAAGCGCAGCCTGTGATAGACCTTGAAGTGAGTAATTGCACAAATATTTCACTTTTATGTTTCAGCGTGGACCTAAACATCGAGTTTGCACTTGTTGGTTTTATGAGCATAGCAGAGGCAAATGTGTGTGCGCGTGTGTTTGAGACATTATGCTCTGTCTGTGTGTTTGTGTGTGCTCACATCGGCTTCCTCGACACACCCCGTGCCGTTATCCACTGCTCAGCATGTGGACGCTGCTTAGACCATGCCTCTGGGAGTCCTCTGTCCCAAATAGCTGGGTTGTGTATCCTGGCACAGTGCCAGGGCTTCTAGTGGCCTCCTCCAAATTCAGACGCAGACCACAGACAGGTGTTGCTGTCCCTTGATCAGTCACACAGAGGATCATTAGTAAGGGGCTCTCTTGGGTTAAGGCCGATTCACATGTCTGATCAGCTGACCCTCCTCTGTGAGAGAAGCCAGGCGTGGCCGACAGGAGAGGGAATGGGTTCCAAAATGACACACACACACACACGTCATTAGTTTCTGTAAACTGTGGGCAGTGTGCAGGATCTGTCTGTTTCTCTGTCTTTATTATTCTATTATCTCTCTCTCTGTCTCCCAATATAATCTCCCAACTCTTTTCCTCTCTCTTTTCCTCTCTCTTTTCCTCTCTCTTTTCCTCTCTCTTTAAATTTCATTTCCCCGTACCGCACCTGCTGTGCGTCGCAGGCATGTAGAATCAATGATTTCACCATTCAGTTGAAGGCACTCTGGACAAAGCTGTGATGTCAATCCCTGTGAAAGGACTGTCGGTGCTTCCAATCAGTGGGGCAGTGATGGAGTATGGACGATATTCAGCCACAACATTTTTTGGATGTTTCTTGGCAAGCAAGGACAAAATTGCTGAATCTAAGCAATTTTCCACTGGGCCTGCAATTAGTCCACTGGGCTCTCATTAAAATGAAGCTCAATTATGTTAATACTGTTTTCTGCTTACACCCCCATCTTATGAGGAAGAGAGGTTGCACAGGTGACATCTGCACCACATTTAAAGACTTGATGACAGATGCTTTGCATTCAAGCTGCCCCTACAGTCAACTGCTCAAACTAAGAATTTGAATGATTGTTTCACTGCATACCTAAGAGGGCCATTTCACAAATCAGTGAAATATTTCTCATTATGGAGGGTAGTATGTGCTTATGAAACATAACTTTAAGTAATATTCCATAGACTCACAGTGGCACAATTACAATGACGTTGCCCCGAAATTAATACATAGATGAACAGTAATATAAGCATAATGGAAGACTTCTGGCACTCTCTTTCAAGTGATGTGAAAATAAAGCCCACATGTGGTGCACCAAGCCTTCCTGAATCAGATGATCAAAGTAAAAAGTGAGAACAAACATCTAATTTGTCGAGAAGGCACAACCTTGTGCATTGAACAGAGTGTGGAAATTAAGCTCTAAGTACTGCCCCAAGACAAAGACTTGAGCAGTAGACAGATCTCAAATCTCAAATTCAATTTTTCTATGAAGTGTGACGGGGAGAAAGGGAACAAATATTTATTTTCACAACCTCTCACTGTCAGGGGCTCCGTGAAAACATGATTCATAATTGTTGACAGAACTTGTTGGGAAGTTTGAGTGTGTGTGTGTGTGTGCGTGAGTGGGTGTGTGCAGGTGTGTGTTCATTACGTAAACAATCCAGATATTGCCAGTAACAGCAGATATTTACAAGTAGGTGACCTATGGGTCAGGTACAAAACTCTTGTCAAGAGACCAATCCATGGAGGAAGAGAGAAATAGATAATAGGAAAGGAAAAGAGATAAAGACAATAACATAGCTTTTGTCAATAGAGTGACAGTAAAGGCTGCTCTGCTAGCGGCAAGCAGGCAGGCAGGCAGACCGACAGGCAGGCAGATGGGCAGGCAGACGGGCAGATGAGCAAACAGGCAAGACGGAAAGACAGACAGACAGACAGACAGACAGACAGACAGACAGACAGACAGACAGACAGACAGACAGACAGACAGACAGACAGAGCAAGCACCACAGGCACATAAATCCTAATTAGAGATATAAAACATAGTTGTATTTCATGAGCTGTCACACTGTAAGTTGAGAGGGAAAATTGATTAAACGAAAGAAACAAAGAGAACAAGATTGATGATGTTTTGGAGAATATAGGATAGACCTCAGCGATTCAATATAGTACTGTAGTTTTCTTAGTCATCTGTTGTGAAGGCTGTTGGTATACATCTGTATAGCTCTCAACAGTTTCTTGCTCACAGCAGGATATATATCATTTTTTAGTCACTGCTTTAAAACGATGGTGTTCTGAGCGTGGCATAATGTTCTGTGCCAAAACACTGCTGCTGGAGTTCGTCTCACTGCTGTAGAGAAAGGAGAGATTATCAATTCCCCCCGTTTCTTCCTCTCTCTCTTTTACGCTCTAAATCTCGCTTGCTCTCTTACTCATTCTCTAACGTACTCCCACTCTCTCTCTCTTTCTCTCACACGTCCCACTCTCTTGCCCGTTCTCTCTCTCTCTCTTTCAAATATTCACACTCTCACAGATCCCTTTCTCTCTTTCTTACACACATACAAACTTTCCTTTTACCTTTCTCATCAATCGGTCCCCATTGAACCCTCTGTATTTTTGAAGAACTAGTTGGGGGGGGAACAGTCTGGACTGCATTACGTCTGTCTAAGAGGCCTCGGGATGTGGACTAGTCAAACACGAGGACTCTCCCTGGCAGGGACATTACCACACCTTTGTGTCCTTCTATTGTTGCCATTCAGCCTGCATCAATATTCTGCTGGTAACTCAGAGTTGGTGCTTCTGTCTGAGCCTGTCATTTTTCATTTAACACACTAAGAATCTACTGAGGCATTTATCTATTGTTTTGATGCTAACACGGCTACTGTAAAATATGCATGGGCGGCAGAGTGCCTTTTCAGAAATTGAATTTCGATGAGTGTCTTTATTTTTAGAATTATGAGATTGGACTGGCAGTTCCCAGTTCCTGGCCTTGGCAGACTGGACGGTCGGCAGGGATGCCATCAATCCAAAGGGAAAAGGGAGTCTGGCGAGCAAGCAATCTGTACTCTGTGAATAGAAGATGAATGGGCATTGATGGTCTCTTACAGCAATCAAACCTGACCTCATGATTCGATATTGAATGTTTTTAGCTGAATTAGCTGGAGCCTGGAAGCCAACGCGGACCGAGACTAGCTACAAGACCGATGATTTATAATGCACACCTACACACGGTCCCCCACCGGAACCTATCTGTATTTGACCCCTGATAAAGCAAGAATACTGTGTACTCCTCGTCTCCGGAGGTCTCGAGGTGAGACTGAGGTGAGGTGTTCACATTCAACCCACCTGTGTCAGGTTGTGTAGGGAAGCAATACAGACACAAACACACATGCTGGCACACACACCTTTGAGTGTTCTCCCAGGCACCTGCCAGCCTGCCTTCCTGTATGTCACTGCCAGGCTACGTTAGTAATGACCTGTTGCTCCAGATGGAGGCAAATCCGCTGGAAGCAGACGGAGACGTAGCCCCCACAGGGACGTGTCACACACCTCCTTCTGTCCTTCCTCTCTCCCCTCTCTCTCTTCCCCTCCTTTTCTCACTCCGTCAGAGGCATGCCAGCTTAAACAGAAAAGACATGCTAGTGTACTTGCTCCTTCTTTATACCAACCCTCTTTTTGGGGGAGGGCACAGCAGGGGGGGCTTGGTGTATTGTTGGGGTATGTTACAGTAAAGGCTTGATCATTTCACAAAGTCAGTGTACTGATGGCAGAGTGAACAGTTACAAGTGGTTGTGGGACAGGTTACTTTGTCACCATCAGCAGTTCTGAAGTGAGTCACTGAAGTGAAGCCTACCTTTTCTCTGTCATTGCGGTCTGTTACGGAAATCTGGAGATGCCTCAAGCCCCCCCCCCCCCCCCCCCCCCCCCCCCCACACACACAAGCACACACCCCAGACTGAAGCTTTCCATGCTGTATCATCAAGAAGAAAATGAGTACACTTGAGCCCCATGCGTTTGGGAACGGCAAAGTGGATTATCTAACAGCAGGGTTATGTGAACTGACCTGGAACACCATCATCTCTGAGGACAAAACAGAGACAACAAAGGTTTTTTTATGTTTGTGTGCATGTGCAGGCTGAGGTCAGGACAGAGTAATTAGCATGTTTGTGTTTGTCGTTTGTGTCGTCCAGCAGAAGAAAACAAGCTGAGTGCGGGAACCTGAGGAGAGGGGCATGTATTTCCCACAACAGCTGGAAGAGGAGGAGAGGACGGGGGAAGTTGTTCAGTACACACGGCTGACATGCGTTCTAGAACGTCCGCAGCCCAACACAAATTATGCAGACATGTTGGTGATCGTCTGAATCGAGAGCAGTCTTTTGTATGAGGGTCAGTTAAGGAAATAATTCAGACTGTTCTTACACAAACGTGTGAAACCCATTCACATGTGAAATCTGCACACACATTCATACTACTGAACAGTCACATCCACGTATGTGAAATGCTCTTATTGATATATATAAAACGCATTCACGTTCACATGTGAAATTTTCAAATGCATTCATACAACTGAAGTAATTTTTTTGCAGAGGCTTTTATCCAAAGCAACTTACAAGAAAGAGCAAAAACATACATATGAAACGCATGTGAAACACACTCACACACTCATATGCAACGCTCAAGTCTTATTAGGATGAGTAAGAATCTTAGAGAATGTAAGAGTGTGAGCACATTTTGACTACATCCAGTCATTTCAGTATACCCGAAGGCATTTCACTATATCCAGAAGGCATTTCAGTATACCCAGAAGGCATTTCACTATATCCAGAAGGCATTTCACTATATCCGGAAGTCAGTTTTCAAAATCATTCTGAAGTGAGGAAAACAGAATACACAACAGCATTAATGCACCCTCTGAACGTGTGATGTTGGGATGAATACGTATGTAGCTGAAGTTGTTAGGGAAAGCTTGGACGCATGGTTCAGCACTGTGCACTATAGTTGCATTCCCTAGTGTGACTGGAAATCATGGGTCATATTTAGAAAAGTCTGCCATTGGTACTTTACAGCTTAAACCCAGGGAAAGTTGGCAATGCTTGGTTCTGGCTGCAGGCTTGTGTGGACGTTTCATCTTCAAGCAGACACCCTCCAAATACCAGTCCTATAACCGCTGAAGCGTCGCACACGTGCAGTCACACTCTCTCACACACACTCTCACACACACACATTCACATACAATGGGCGCACACAGAGACTGGTGGTGTCAGATTGGGTCACTCCACTGCCCAGTTATGATACCTTGAAGGTTTGTAAGGCTGAAGGATTCACAGAGCCAAGAAAAACTCCAGCAGAGCATGTGAGGATGCCCATTCAGTCGCCTGGACGCAGGACACGGGACGCTTTTCAATCACTGGCTTAGATTAGGTTGGCCAGACCAAATATCACAGTCCCACAGTGTGGCTCTACTGTCACTTGGTATATTTTCAAGTGTTATTGATCTGGTCTGTGGTGCATCGACATGGGCATCTAAAGGATGGCTCATCTTAGAGAGGCTTAGCAATTTTGGTCTACCCTGGGACTCAGTCAACCAGTCATTTTAAAGGTTGATTACTTACAGACCTTTCAGAAACATGACAGCTAAGTGGAGTACTTATATCTCTAATAGGTCTTTGACACTTTCAACCACCTGTTGCAGGGACAGGGAAAAGCAGGAAGACAGGATCAAAAGGAACGGAAGAATGTATTTTTAGATATCAGGAGCACTGAGGAGATACTCCCATGTCTGAGGGGCAACAACTGGCAATCATAACAGTCATCACAACAGGCAACAGCTGAGAGATTGGTACGAAACTGTAGCACAGGGGACCAGGAATCAGGGGAGAGAGACAAAACGAGGACCAGAATACACACCCAGGGAGACAGACACAAAACACAGGGAGGCTTCTTCTCCTTCTATCTCTCTCTCTCTCTCTCTCTCTCTCTATCTCTCTCTCTCTGGTCAGCCACCCGGTGGGTGAAACATTTGACTGAAAACCACCACAGCACCATTTAATTCTCCCTGCCTTCAGTAACCCTCCCCAAACAAACTCACTGCACTGCGATGCTTGCTCCCTCTCCCCCAGTATTCTTTTACTAACACATAGTACCTGGATCTCATCAGGATTTAGATTATCCGCATCGTGACACAGGCCTGTTCTTTTCTCTTCTGCATCACGCTATCTTCTTCTCCCGTCTCCCTCTCCCTCCCTCTTTTCGCTACCTTTCCCACCCCCCAAACTACATCCCTTGCTTCCCACTCTGCAGATGTGCCATCTGTTCCTGGTGGTTCACATCCAGGTTCCGACAGAGCCTGTCATCTTGTTCAGCCCTGACGCTCAACTGTGAAGTATGAAGCCTTTCACTCAAACTGTACGAACAGGGAAATACTGTCACTGTCAGTCTAATATTTCTCCCGGTCCAATCCTGTTAGTATCAGAATATGTTGCTGTGCTTCTCCTACTCTTGGCAAACAGTACTGGTGGATGTCCCGGAGATATATACGATGGGAGTCATTTTACAAATTGAAATGCCACGGGAATGAAATGAATCATTTGAATTAGGAGCAGCGAAGCAGTTAAGGCGAGCGGATAGAGTCTGGGGAGCTCTTCTCTGATGATCCGTTATTCCATCTTCATTCAGACAGGCTTTCGTAGTTTCCAAACTAGAGAGCTTCGCTGCGGAGCTACACATCACATTACTTATTCATCATCAAAATGAACGAGCGAATCAACAAATGAGTCAAAGAAGGAACAAGTCCACAAACTGATTGAATGGATGAACGCATAAGTGAATGATCGAAGATAATTAAATCATGAATTCTATTGATGTTGTGGTACTTCACTGAAACTGCACTCGATGGTGTATGGTCACACTAAACAAGAAGGATGTCGCCTTGCATTGAAAAAATTGTGAAACACATTTGGCCACTCTTTCACTCTTCACAAAACATGATTCCTCCCTGAGCACTCCCTGAAATACTGTATATCTGCAGTGCCCTGCAAAATGCAACAGTTTACAGTATGACTGCAAGCACTGAATATCTTTTGTACTGCACATGTCTCCGTTAAATGACTGTCAACATGAATACAAATGTATTTTGATTTGTATCCCCGCACCCCACAATAAGCATCAGCCTTGAAGTGGTTGTGTTCACACTCTGTCAGACAAAGAATTCATTATACAGGCGTTTACTTGGCACCATGTGATGAAATTTGGAATAGGCGCTTGGAATGTTGATAAACTGTCAGTACTACTCAGCAACAGTTTCTGACTGAACCTTTGGTCATGATAAGTAAAAACTTGACCACTGATCTCCGAGCCACACATTTACGGTTGATAACCTTAAAAGGAGCTTTGATTCCAGGGCATTGTTAGTACAAATAAAGCTATTATTACTGTTCTCAACTTTTGCTATTAGCATCAGTCTAAATTTGTCCAGCAATTAAGAGTTTTGGAAACGTTTGGGTTATGTAATAACATAAAACCCCTGGGTGAACTGTTGCATGTGGTTCCCTGGGTCTCCCCTGTGCAGCCAAAGTCAACAAATTATTTTGTGGTCTGTCTTGCTCCGAGTAAAACAAAGAAGGTCCTATGCCTGCCCTTTTTCTGATTAACCAAAAAACAACACAATTTGAGGCTTTGCCATTTATTGTTTCCCTACAGTGTAGCTTTAATACGCTTAATGAGTGTAATTACATTGAAAGACTAATTAGAGCATTAAGAGCTTGTGCTCTTAACAGAGTGTAACAGACCACCATTGTAGCTTACGGAGAGTGCGTTGTGGCACCCAGGGAGCTTGCTCCGGGTTTGACCTCTTCTAATGAAGACACACCCACATACATGGATGGTTTAAGCCCCCCAAAAAAGGCATTTGTTCAATAAATAACATCTTTCAAGTAAGGAAACACAAAATCCTCCTTGCTTGAAGAACTCTCCAGGGTGCAGCTCATCGAGGTCCTGACTTTTAAACCTGGCGACACAGAGTAGAGCCTTTCCTGCTCCTTCAACCAAACTCCCTGATCTGGGCACAGGTCGGCTTCAATGCTGTACTTCTCCCCAGTCAGCAGACGAGGTGCAGCTGTGCTCCTCGTTTGCTGGCCATGGATCGGGAAACAGCAACATCTCTCTTGTATCACCTGACCCCAGAGCTCCAGGGTGGCCACAGTGTGTGTGTGTGTGTGTGTTTGTATGTGTTGCAGCACAAAATGCATCACTAAATGATTCAGACAGTGGAATCTGCCACTGATCTCCAATGAGTTGGTTTGGTTTTGTATTTATTAAAAGACAGGAATTTTCAACAAACTGAATTAGAAAGGAACCGGTTTAGTGGTGCACATTAACCAAATGGGACCTTTAACCTGTTCCCAGATTGTCATTCTTCACCCAGAGTAACACTCCCTGGCCCTTATGAATAAACCGCCAAGGTTGGAACAATCTCATATTTATGAGTTTGTTTGACCTTTGACACGTGTCGCCTCCACAGTTCAGTGAATATGGGTGGGCCTCTTCAAACCAGCTAAGCAAACCTAATCCAAACTCGCTTCACCCCTGTCATCACTCTAGGTTCAAGTGTGCTGTGTGTTTGAACCAATCCACAAAGTTAAGCCTGTAGTGCTAGTCTATGTAGTGGGAGTCACATGGCTGAGCGGTTAGGGAATCGGGCTAGTAATCAGAAGTTCACTGGTTCGATTCCCGGCCGTGCCAAAGGACGTTGTGTCCTTGGGCAAGGCACTTCACCCTACTTGCCTCATGGGAATGTCCCTGTACTTACTGTAAGTCGCTCTGGATAAGAGCGTCTGCTAAATGACTAAATGTAAATGTATGATTTCTGCCCAAAGGCCTGCCACCCGGCCAGCTTGCCATGAAAGATGTGTTAGAGTTAGACAGACGTGAGATTGAGAAGTGACTGTCTTGGATTGTAGGGATGTTGGATTTGACTTTTTCGGTTGGTTGCCTGGACCGTACATTGTACTTATTCTTAACTCCAATGGTACTGATCACCCACATAATCTTAGCCAATCATAAATCATCACATGTATTTATTCAGCAGTACATTATTAAACACACATACTCTATATTTGACAAATTGCTTATTTTATGTGCACACGCACTATTACGCAAACAATCCCAAACACTCCTTTTGGGCAGATGGTTATTTACACAGCACCAATTAAAGCAGAAAGGGTATGGGTATGCCTTGATTGCATAATTGCCTCAGTTGTTACAGCTAGACTTCCATTGAGACCGTTTTGGCGGGATGTGAACTAAACAAATCTCCACATGTGACACCAGCTGGGAAAGGCTTTTAGAAGCCTTGCCAAATGAGCCCCTCGCAAGCTCTGAGGTGACATTCAAACAAAGACATTCTAATCTTTCTACAGATTTTGTACCAATGTACAGCACATTATGCTACTTTGTATGTCGCTTTGGATATAAGTGTCTGATACATTATTTAAATGTATTATGTCAATGTACATTACTTGTGTTATCTGTACAGTCAACCACTGTATCAACCACTGTAATACTGATGTTCACTTTCATACTTGACTTTAAATGAATACACGGACATGTTGATCTGACATAGCTTTCAATGACATCAAATAAACCCAACATTCTGTTCATATATTAAAATGTTTTACAATGACACAATGGATGTAAAAAATAAATTAATCTGTGGTGAGCTGATGCACTGTCTGTCGCGGTTATTTTCCCCGTTTACCCATCACACCACACTGCCAAACGCCTGCCCTCTGTCAACCACACATCTGTGCCTACATTCCTGTCTTCCTCGTTGCTTGTCGGTCTTCCCTTCATTTCTGCCGTTGTCACAAAGAATGACGCTGTAAAAAAAGGATGGACAAGCCCACGGAACAGAACAAGACCCCCCCCCGCCATCACCCATTCATCCCTCCACCCCTGCCTCCACTGCCTCCACTGCCTCTTTAAAGTCCATTAAGGCTGAAGTGTCCTGAAAGCATCTTCAAAGAGGATTCGCAATCAGTGGATGCCTCAGACAAATGCACTCCTGACTTTGCATGGATAGGTAGATAGAAAGAGAGAGAGACCACAATGTGACGAATATTAAAAGAAGGGGTGACGTTACATGAATTATAGCCATCACGATGGGCATGCCACTGCCAAGCACTAGGCACTAGACGATTGGATCATAGTAATTTCATAGTGTGAGTAGGCCGACTGTAGATCCATACATGATGACCTGAGGATTCAAGCAGACCAGACAGTGGAAATAAACGTGTTCTCACAGTTCATCTTTGGGTAACGCACTTGTCACTTTTTGTTGGTAGGGGAAAAGGGATATATTCTCACAGGCGGAGTGGAATGGAATGATGAGAATGAGTTTCCACCAGAGGTGCCGACCTGGGTAGGAAGAAAGGCGGGCTGGGGTGCTGGTGGAGGAGGGGAGGCAGGGGATATGGGGGGGGGAGGGGTTGGCAACAGACATTTTGGTCTATGAAAAGGAATGGTTGGATTTCACGGGTGAACAAGGGGTTACCCGGGATAATGTGACTGTGTTTTCGCAGTGGGGGGGCGGGGGGGGGGGGGGCTCCTGGGGCTCAGGGAGATGGAAGCTGTTTGGGGCTGGAAACTCTGGTCCCCCCCACCCTCCCAACCCCCCACCCTCCCCACCACCACCACCACCAGGATCACAAAAAGCTCTTAACCACACGAAAATAGGTGTCCAGGCAAGCACATGTGGTCCGTAACCCTGACACATGCACACACATACGGGTGTATGTACATATCAACACTGATTCATCCAAACACACACACTCACAGATGTGTGTGTCCAGCGTGAGAAAAGAGCCTGTTGGGCCCTTGTGCGATGGGAGGACACACACAGTACACGGAGCGAGCCCCCGGAGAGTTCTGTCTGTGAACTGGGTCTCTGCTTCACAAGTGGGAACGACACACAGTGTCAACCAGGGGCCAATAGGATGAGCGTGCGTGTGGGGATTGAGTGTGTGTGTGTTTGTTTGTTTGTTTGTGTGTACTATGTGTGTGTGTAATAGATGTCAAAGTTTAGCTTTTTGACACCTGCAAACAGCAGTTAAACACTAGAAAGCTAAAATCCAATTGTGGGATCGGGCCAGATTCCGGCAATAGGACAGATTCTCGACACATATAAGACCATCCCTAGGTAGACCTATTCATAATAATAATAATAATAATACTGTATTTATTTGGCAGACACTTTTTTCCAAAGCAGGAGATTTGAACCTGAAACCTCTTGTACTGTCATGTCATCAAAACACAGAGTTATACCCTAATTAGCTCAGAAAGTAAGTACTGTTTGAGTGAGTGTTTGGATTTTAAGTAGGTCAAATACATGTAGGCCAGTGTATGCCTGTGTGTCTGTATGTGTGTGTTTTATATTCGGCTCAACAGAGTTAAATGCAGAGCTAGAACACAGGAACCCTTACTAGCCAAACACTATAAATACTTAAACACAAAAGCTGATCCAAGTGTGATCATTTCAATTATAGCTCATATAAAATAAATTGTTATTATACCCATTCCTCTCTCAAATTTTCCCCAATTAATTGAAAAATAAAATGCTGAATTTTTTTTGAAAGATTTGTGATGAAATGAGTATTCCAGCCCCTTATCTATACACATCCGCCTGATCTTGGTGGAAAATCTTCTTGGCGGGTTGGCAAGGCAGAAAAGGTTGTGTTGACATGTGAAAGCCATGAAAATTGTGGAGGCTCAGCCCACCATCTGTAGAATATTGGGGCTCTGCATGCGATAGCACCACATGGCTGAGGAAAATATATCCAACTAAGGCAGAAATCTCTGTGTGTCTATGTATGTTTCTGTTTGTGTGGCTCGATTTTCTAGAGTACTGGAGCTGGGTATTGTATGAAGTTGAAATTCTGCAGGTGTGTTGTTTGGGATCCTATGACAAGCAGTGTTGCCTGTGAAGTTGCTTGGATGAGCAATTTGCGTTCATAAAAATAAAAATTGATCTATAAATATATAAACGCTCTCCCCTCAGTATGCTAAACGCATTTAAAATGGCACTCAGGTGTGTGCACGATATTAATCCTATTTTAGATCAACTGGGGGATGAAACAATCTGCCAGCAGGGCTAATTAAATATCTTCTTTGTTGTCGATAACATATTAAAAGGGACTTTATCCTCTGATTTCGTAATACCCAGCCTCGTGTTTCTGTGAGGGGAACGTGTGGGTACACTTTAATCATGATGATCCTCTGGGTAAAACGGTTCTATGTTAATGTGTTTGGAGAGACAACCTGAAGGACGAGGTAGTTGCTGAGGTGGGGTTCCAATCCACACTGGACTTTTGGGAATATACGACTCTAATGACTTGTTTCGAGCAAAGGAAAAGAGCCAAATACAACATATTCAAGCCCTGAGAATCATCACTCATCAGTTTGGAAAGTTGTTTCATTTTGCATGTGACTCACCGGTCTACTGTATGCCTCATACTGGCCTCACCGCGACGACCTGGGTTCGAATCCAGCCCAGGCCCTTTTACTCATGTCATTCCCTCTCTGTCTCTCCCACATTTAGTTAGTTTTACTTTTGTTCTGTTGAAGCTACTACTGCATCCATAACCCTAACTAGGCTCTGCAGTAAAGTTTGTTTATCAATGGATTTCCTGTATGTTCCTATCCTAACAAATCATGGTGAAAGAAGGTTAAAGATCAAGATACTACTGAATCACAGGCACCACAGACATCTCCACTGTTTCGCTCATGCGGTCATGCAGGGTAAAATGTTACATTCCTCCTTACAGACATGCTTCTAGAATACTGACACTGATCATCTCTATGTTGCCATAACCTTGAGAAGAAAACGCTCGCTGCTGCGTTTTCATCCTGCGTCATCAGTTTAGCACTACTGAAGCTTTGCAGGTTTTCAGAACCCACTAGCCCAGCAGGCCCAAGTGTTTTTGGAATTGCAAGATTATACCTTATAGGAAATGAGGTTTGTGCTGTGGTTGGGGGTTTATAATAATAATAAAACTGTTTAGTTAGAAGATGCTTTGATCCAAAGTGACATGCAGGGAATTTGAATCTCTTAATCTGCAGTCAAATGCTATACTTTACCAATGATCTATACCTGAATCCTTCAACAAGGAAACAACGCAGTCAAACACAAGAAGCCAAGACTGACATTGAGAGACAATATACAAATAATATACAGTACCAGTCAAAAGTCTTTTGACTGGTACTGTATATATATTTTTTTCTTTTAATGTTAATGCTCCACTTGTAAATACCTGTATTTTGTATTTTTCCAGTCCTCCGTGACAAGTAACACATTCAAAATTGTTGTTTAAAATAATTTATCCTCTTCAAATACCTGCCTTATTTTCTATTATTTCCACGTCTATTGTAACAGATAATTGCTTCTGGGCACAGATTCTCATTAGTAACCGGCTAAGGGCTGTTTTTGCAAACGAATTGCCAGCATGTGCTGTCATTTACATTTAAGTGTTCTATGTTGGCTCTCCAATGGCTTTGGGCAGTGGGGGTCAAACTCTCTGTGGACTGTTTGTGTTGCTTGGCGATGGTACCAGTTAAACAACCTGCTCTATACTAATCTTCCTCTGTGTGTCTGGCACTGCCCACACCTCCTAAGTCATTTGTCTTGAGGGCACTGGTGTGCGTAAATCTGGTGTGTGTGAAGAGAGAGAGACAGAGAGAGACAGAGAGGGTGAGAGAAATTGAGTGATGAGGAGAAAGAAAGACAATTACAGTATAGATGCATTTGTCCAGTGAGACCAGCTTGAGTTTGATTTTCCATTTCCCAATAGCCAACCGTTTCACCCTGTGGGAACAGCCTCTGAGATTCCTGGCAAGTCTTCCACTTCAATATGTGTGAGCAGTATGTGTTGAGATTAGGTTGTTGTTGTGTAGAGAGTGTTTATGAATGTGTGAGTGAATGACGTATGTGTGTGTTTGTGCGTGTGTGTGTGTGAATTCACATGGTGGGCATGTGACAAACTCACTGTATTTAGACAAATCAACATAGACCTGCTTGTTCCCTGACCACCATGTAGAACCATTACATCTTCTTGGGGTTGCTGTTACATCTTAATTTCACTTTGAGGATGATTAAATCTCTAATTGAATCCAATCTAATCTTATAAATCAATGTGCAGTTTCCAGAAAATTAGTTTTAGAAGCTTTTAGGTTTGACTTAGTTTCGATTTTTCCCTGACAGCAATCCAGGCCAACCAGCAGTTTCCACAATCTCTAGCTAACCAATCTAGATAGTTATCCAACTAGCAAGCTCTACAATGGTGGTGTGGGACCTACCACCTCCTTGTAACTAGCTGAGTGCTGTTCTAGCCTTCAGTATCAAGGCTGGTGCTGATGTCGGGTGGTTCTGGCTAGTTTCAGACCCTGCGCCGGGCTCCCCCAACCTCTTACACAAACATGGTAATCTCACAAACAGCCAATCGAGATAAACAATCACAACACAGTTTACATTCCTTCCAGCCATATGAGCTTAAATGCTTATTTTCAAAAGGTTTTAGGAATTGTCCTAAAACAAAGTCAAACCCACTGTAAAGACATGCAGGGCTGCCCTGTGGTTGTTTTAGCGAGGGTTTGACCCATTGAGAATTTGATAGTGATAGCAGTTCAGAAAGTGTGATCTTATTATAGATTAATCCAAGTAACCACAGTGTGCAGAATATATGCTGTAGGAGTGGGAGCCATGACACATAGCTGCCCTTGCAGAGACTGATAAGAAGTAATAATAATAAATAAGAAATAAGAAATAATTAAATACAATCTTGTTTGTATTCAATGTATTCTGTTTTATTCTTCGTTAATCTCCCACCCACCTAATCAGAGTCTCATGCCGGTGTGAGATAACCAGAGAACGTCTACTAGGGATGGTGTATAACTGTCTTTTTAGAATAGAACAAGGAACGTTTAACATGGATTTATTTGACAGCCTTATTTTCTGTACAAAATGTTTTCATTTTGCCTATCATTTCACACCATTACCTAAATATCAATAAATGAGGAAATCAATCACCATCAGTTACTGTAATGATCTGAATGCCTTTCCACCCTGTGTCAGGCAGGGTCAAATCAATGCCTTAGGTGATGTAGTAGACTGCCAACAGAGGGAGGCTAGAATTCCCTAAACTAAATGTATTTAGTCGGGACTGCACAATTAAACTGAAATGCTAACATGCAAAGAGTCAGAAAGGTAGTAACATCTTTCTACAGATGATGGATGTGAGACCAAATGAAATATGTATGAAGAACAGTCACTAATCTATGGTGTTTAATCTTCCACCTGCATCTTGTCCACCGGTCCTCTCTCATTGGTATTAATGGCACGGCCGTAAGGGGTGATACATGCACTCACCTCCAAATAGTTTAGACGTGGCCTTGAATGCCAGCCATTTAGTTCCCCTGGGATCTAGGTGTTTTTAGTGACCACTAAGATGAATAATAAGACAAATGCTTTTCAGGGCAGGCAAGTAATAGAGGTGGCTAAGACATTTTGCTGGTACGTTAGGACTGAGGAGTCTGAATAAGATTTGCAAAAGATAATTAATGTAGTCTTTCCCTGTTTCACTTCCATACTAGTTGCCATTGAATAATTCATATTTGTTTGGTGGGGCACAAATGTCCTACTGCACATTAACTACAACTGCAAGTTTGATGATTTGTGATGACTTGTGAATGTGTGTGCGAATGCAACTTGCTAACACCCCCCCCCCCTCCTCCACACCCACACACACACACACAGACACAGACACTCTGAGAGAGCAGGGTTAGGAGGCTTCTTATCCAGTGTACATTGTTCTGCCAGAGGATGTGATGGGGACAGAGGCCAACTTGTGAAAAGCCTGACCCTGTGGGCTGTAGCTTCCTACAGTATGGATTACAGGCCCAGCCTCCCCTGTCCTCCATTGTCTCCTCTCCTGACTCCTTCTTTCCTCTTCCCTCCTCTTGTGTTCCCTCCCATCTATTCTCTCCTCTCCTGACCTCTTCTCTCTTCTCATTTATCTTTCCTTCCTCTCCTCTCCACCCTGGGCCTTGGGGACTGGTTTCACCAGCCTTAACTGTAAGCCTGATCTTATACGGACTTCCTCCTATTGTCGTGTATGTCTGGGATCCTCCCTGGAGGAACAACAGTGCACTGACTGTACAAGCCCAAACAGTCATAGCTGACAATGATGTACTTACATACTGTCAAAATACATATCAGGTGTGGTCTGGTCTGGTCCAGGACCTTCTAAAAAGAAGGACTGCTTAAAACTGCCATTGCCATGAGCTATTCCTCCAACACAGAGTTATGTGAAATGTTGATTTTCAGTTTCAGTTTAAGAATCAAACTGCCGGTAATAAGCAGTTTGTTTGAACTATCTTGATAATCAGAAATGGAAGCCTAATAAAACAGATATTTTGATGGAACAGAGTTTTTTTTCCTCCTGTTAATCTGACTTCTGATTCTGCATCATTCTATGGTGATCTACAACAATCAATGGAAAAACCCATGGCAACCTTTTTACTGATAAGTAATTAAATATATGTTTCTGTTATTATTGTTTACACATCTATCTATCTATTAGTCCTGAGAAGATGTTGAATGAGATATGAACTATGAACATCAACAGAAAACCCAGTGGACTTTTAATGCTATGATTAAATCTGAATTGTTGATGTTTCATGTCCTCAGATCGAAACCACCCCAACAGATTATCAAAGGAAATGCCAGACGTATCTGACAGAGGACAAAGGGTTGCGGATGAACTGAGGCTGATTAAAAGGATGACAGAGAGACAGTCAACACAGGAAATGACACGACCCCGGCACTAATTTACATGTAATTTACATACATTCTAGACAATCATCAAATGAGTCATCGAGGATGGTCCAACTCAGCAATCCTCTGAATGTTACCATTTTTGCTTTACATAAATGTTTGCCCTGGCCAAATCACCCAGATAAAAATATTGCAACATCATCGGGGGTCCTGAGCACAAACATGACAGTATGCATCCAGAGTAAGTGCGTCCCTTTGTCACTTCTTATAAAATAAAAAGTATTTTAGTTTGATGCCAGAGGAGGTACAGCTGAACACACAAAACAGAAACTAGGACTAAGCAGTAGAGAGCTGTTCCTGAAATTCTTTCCAATTTCACAGGGTGGTTATTCGGCATCAATCGCTCTTTTCAAATAGTGAATGTGATTGAAAAAAGTAATAACAGATGATTTAAGGTGGAGCCAAACAGATGAAGGGGAAAATGCACCTCATCTGCTGCCTGTTTGTCTTGTTTTATGTTTCAGGTGAACAACCAGGAATGGCTGGAGAGAAGCTTCTGTAGATTTGGATAGGAGCAATGTTACTATGCCCTTCGGTAAAGTGCTCTCCTAAATAGCATTAGTCAATATCCCACCTAATAATCAGACCATGTAGAAAATGAACTCACTGAGTCCTTTTGGCGTAAGGTGCCTGTGAGGAAATACTTTGGTCTAAGTTTCATGGATACAAGTCAACTTCTAAAACAATTTCTTTAATTTCCCCGTCTTTGTTACCCTGTGACCTGAGGCAGATCAAATAAACCAAGTGCAAGCCTTTCTTTGTGTTACAGACTTCCTATTTATCAAGCGGGATTCAGTGTGTTCTCACATTGTGATTTAGTGCGTGTTTTTGTATCCAAGTTCTCCATGTGACATACTGTAAATGCATATTCACCAGTCACCACACATCAAGAAATGATAAGCTATTTGAGTGCAAGAGTGCATGCAAACCCTGCAATCCAAGTTACTAAAAGCGAAGGGTTGACGTCATGTTACAGAATAAAGCACCCTCAATCATGGGGTATAAGAGGGACAGTAAAAGTGCTGGGTGATTGACACGTTAGCATTTAAATCTACATTAAGTTGCTGGCAATAAATAAAATCTCAGTGGACTGCCTTCTCTCAGGAGTGGGGCCAGTTATCAAACCATAATCAGTAATAAGAACAATTTAATCTGTGTTTATCTTCAGGAAGCAGAAAAATATTAAGAATTGTCTTACACTTGACCATAGGGAATTCAATACACTCATTCAGGCTATCACAGGTCTACTCATGCTGTCAGTCACCCACAATCTGTTTTTCACAAGAGCTGCAACACAAAATAAGGATGTGGGTCTGTGGATTGGGAGCAGGATGTGTTTGGGTGTATCGTTCATTGGGTCCAGCCAGTGGACAAAGCACCTCCCCCCCGTTCTAGAAGGTTCAGTTTTCCCAGAATCCGCTCTTCCACAGCTCTGCGTTGTCTCTGCCACCCCCCACCCCCCTCTCTTCACCCCCCTGGGGGACCCACCAATGGCTCTTACAGCCTTTCCCTCTGCTCCAGCCAGCTGATGTGTTCTGGGGGCCCGGCAGCTTTGTAGCTTCACTGGGGGAAACTTCACAGCTCAGTCCCCAGGGCCCCGGTGTTTAGAGGCCAAGAGGCCAGATTTGGGCAGATGAGGCCAGTCAGTGTTTTCGTTTGTCAGTTTGATGTGGGCAAGTGGGTCCTTAACAGGGGTGGTGCTGGATCAATGATGCTCTCTATTCAGTAATGGATACAGTAAACTTTTTTTTCTTAGAAAGTGGATCCAATTGAATCTGTTATTGGCACAAATGAGTAACTCTGAGAATTTGGGATGCAAACTTGCAGGACTTGAATAAACTTCTTACGTAATGTAGGCAGACACGGTCCACGGATATGTGATTAGTATACATTAGGCTACTCAGTGGACTATGATTTGATTCATTTGCACTTTACTGACACTTGTGTAAATTAATCCGGTAGTATCCACCTCATGAAGTAAATCGCACTGATATGGTAACGCTCGTGCTGTCTTTTGACATGGGGTCAGGTCAGGATGTAGAGCCCTCTTGTGGACTATTGAGATATAGCAGGAATGATACGACGCGTCATTACATCCACTCTCTGAGGAGGAGTGTGACTCTCAGACGCTGTTGTCCGAGCTGCGACTCTTCGTTTTGCTCTGGAGTTCTCTGGGAGGATGCAGACAGTAGAATACTGTCGCTTCTATCACTGTGATATGCAACAGTGTATACCACGATTTTACCATCTTTTTAACTGAAGAATGGGCTACTTTGCTACCTCAATTCTTTTTGGACACCAGGCATTCCTCTTCTGTTTATTTTCACAAGTGTGATTTTT
This sequence comes from Hypomesus transpacificus, assembly GCF_021917145.1. NCBI lineage: Eukaryota > Metazoa > Chordata > Actinopteri > Osmeriformes > Osmeridae > Hypomesus > Hypomesus transpacificus. The sequence continues at coordinate 1,130,002 of NC_061081.1, read as the reverse complement.
TTTCTTTCGTTTTTTTTAAATGTTTCAGTGCGTCCTGTTCTGAAAATTAACTGATTAAATGTTCTGGCTCTTCCACTCTAGTGGTAGGGTATTTCTGTGACAAGCTAGTTGGTGACACATTCCATCAGTCGAAATCTGAAACATCGTTGTTGTCAAATAACAAGATGCAGGATACATTGATTGGAATCGCACTCTGAAATGTTCTTTATGGAGTTTCAAAATGCCATATTCTAATTTGAAGAACGAAAGCGATGATGGAATCTATTTTGAAACACTCAATGCGTCTTTTACGGACCAAATACTCCCAAACATCAGCAATACGACCTGCAGGAACATTGATATGGACGCTCAGATCATCGGGGTTGGAGTCTTTTTGTCTGTATTTATATTGGCGGCAATTGTGGGGAACATTTTGGTTATTCTTTCTGTGCTGTGCAATAGACACTTACAGACTGTGACAAACTTTTTCATTGTCAACTTGGCTATAGCAGATTTGCTATTGAGCATTATTGTGCTACCCTTTTCTGCGTCTTTGGAGGTCCTGGGATGCTGGGTTTTTGGTCGGATCTTCTGTAACATCTGGGCAGCCGTGGATGTGCTCTGCTGCACCGCATCTATCCTCAGTCTCTGTATAATTTCCATAGATAGGTACATCGGGGTTAAATACTGCTTAAAATACCCCACCATAATGACCGAGAAGAAAGCAGGGGTAATTTTGGTGGTCGTGTGGGTGTCTTCTATGGTCATCTCCATAGGACCTCTATTGGGATGGAAGGAACCGCCGCCTTTGGACGAGAGCATATGCCGCATCACTGAAGAGCCAGGTTATGCGCTCTTTTCCTCGCTCTTTTCTTTCTACCTCCCGCTCATGGTCATCCTAGTAATGTATTTCAGAGTCTATGTGGTGGCCCGAAGGACTACTAAGAGTTTAGAGGCGGGAGTCAAACGAGAAAGAAATAAGTCGATGGAAGTGGTGCTCCGGATACACTGTCGGAGTGTCCTGGAGGACACGCGCTCCGCTGGCTCCAAGAATAAAAATCACCCTTTCCGAAGTTCGCTGTCTGTGCGCTTGATGAAGTTCTCCAGAGAAAAAAAGGCTGCTAAAACTCTCGCTATCGTTGTTGGGATGTTCATTCTGTGTTGGCTACCGTTTTTCTTTGTTTTGCCACTGGGTAAGTGTCTGTCTTCTTTAGTAGGAGTTGATAGATTTGTTTCATGTCGGAATTATTAATTAACATTTCTCTACCATGCTTAATGCTGATTTTAAATAGTTGAAGTGTGAAGTTTAGAAAATTATGTTAAATAAATTGTTTTTTTAATTTAACACAATTGAGAAAGATCCGTTTGGCGGTTGTGAGTGCATGGCGTATTTCGTTGAAATGTGATGGCAATATAAAAAAAACGTATTCGTGTTTAAATCTGTATCTGAAATATGATATAGGCCTATATATGCCTCATCAAAGATGCTAGGAAAGCGTTCGACTCTAGCTCAGTGTCAAGCACCAAAAAGATCCTGCACTTTTATACCACATAGTGATTAGAATATCCAGTTAGTTATGTAAAAGTTAACTGCACAACTAAGGGATAATCCGTTTTCTTCGTAATCAGGCATATAGAAGTTAATCCATACATTTTGAATGCAGGAAGGGTAATGGTTAATGATTTGAATGGTTCTTACAATGTATAGGCTTACAGTCAGCTGTATGGAAATGCTGCAAAAGTGCATGGTCGAGGCAATATTTTATACCAACCAGTACCAGTACAGGTGGTACTCCTGTCCTTGTACACACAGCTGGACCTTTTGATGTCAAAACACGTCCAACTGCGTATTCCGAGAACTGTACATTGAACATGACCAAAGGTCAAATTCATAAACAACTAACAGTACATCAACACATACAGTACATGACACTCGCAACAGCATAGAGGCAACTGTCATTCAGGTCGTGCCTTAACACAGGAAAAAGACACTTTGAAATCATACGTCCAGAAAAGTGTTATTTTTTTGTCATTGCGGTTCATTGGAGGTTGACTCTTCAAATGTAGGACTCTCTCACTTCTCTTCTACAAGTCTTTTAAAGCTGAAATGGCCAAATGACTCTGGGATATCTTGTAATGCCCAACCACCCTAGCTACTCATTTAGCATGGCGGTACACACACAGGTGAAGTGCTTAAAGAGCACCAAGCATCCTCACCCAGCCAATGCTAATGACCAAAAATTGTCTTTAATGTGAAGATGGGGTTAGCTGTTATGAAGCGTAGCGCAATGAAATGCAACTATAATTATCTCTGGTAATGTGCTAGGGGAAGGGAAAACGAGGAAGACCAGACCCTGAAGAGCCATAATGATGAGAACACATCGAACACACATCCACTAACATCCACACCCACGCTCATAAGCGGAGACACTCGCATACGCGTAACCATACCCACACAGAAAATGCAGCACCACATCAACTTATCAGCTAGTACGGTACACACACATGCATGACAGCAAAACACAGATAATTGGCCACTGTTTCATTCATAGGAGCACACCCAATAGTGTTCTGACGTCAGCATCGTGTTCTTTTCTGAACAACTGAACAACCAAACTACAGTATAGGTTACTAAGACCGGGCTAAGAGATATGTGTGAAGGATTGGGAAAAGAATGTTCTCTACTGCTGCTTGGGGAGTGTAATAATGTAAATCACATAGTTTGAGAGATTTAGATCATGTGCTCTCACAATCATTATCTGGTGAAACTGACAACATGTATATTGGAGATTGCTCTTAAATGACATAATTGGGCAATACATTACATTAAAGTTACTTGAAATAACCTGTAACTAGCAATACCTATGGTAAAACATTGTAGATGCATAGGAATTTGTAAATAATTAAATGGTATCAAGTGTTAGTAGTGGGATAGCCTTTGCCACTGTACACTATTTGGTAATGATAGGTTTTTCAAAATGGTAAGAAGGTACAGTATAGGGGATTTTTTATTTATTTATTTATTATGTAGTATGTCCCTTTCCAATATATTCAACTAATGTGCAATATCATTATACTAGAAGCCAGTCCTTTATTTTAGCCCAATATGACAGCAGACCTTCATGGTACACACAAGACATAATCACAATTCAAAATCACCCAGAGCTTCTCTCTTGTGCCAAGTCTCCAGTCCTTTATTGTGATTGCCTGCACAGAGCATGACCGTTGGCTCAGCTGATAGCATCTCCTGGCCCTCTTTCAGGACGCACTCAGAGACGTGTGCTAGGCGATATACACCACCCCACCCCTCCATCCCTCCAACCCTCCAGTTGATCCCTCCCCCTCCTAAAATACCCAGTGATATCTCTATCCCCCGCACCTCTTCCTACATAGCTTTGCCGTAATTGCATAAAATGTTTTTAGTAAATTAAGTTCAGTAGACGTTACGCTAAATAGATACAATCCTTTTGCAAACCTCTCTCTGCCCTCCCCTCCTAATCCAATGATCTAAATCTCCAGTGCCCCAATCACGGCAGTGATTGCCGTTAAAGAGAATGTTTTCCATCTTTGTCTGAGCCACACACACGGCCACACGTTCCTGAGAAAGGGAAGGGAGGTGAAAAAGGGACAAAAGGGGAGGGAGGATGGTAAAGAGGGCTCAGTTCCAAACGTACAATCCTGCTGACTTTCTCTCCCTTTCTCTCTCCGTCTTTCCTTTTCCTTTCTGTCTCTGTCTCTGTGCTGTTTGAAACAATTGAGGCAGCCTTCACTGTGGGAAAAGGCCTGGGTACTTGATAGATCAACCTGGGATCAAACCACTCAAATGTTTGGCGGAGACCAAGTTTTGCCACAAGCAAAACACAAAGAGCATTTATCAAATGCCTGAGATGAATTACCCATCGACATGATGCAAACACAAGGTCAATCCAAGAGGCTCCGTCCACAATTCATATCAGGGATTTTGTTTGACACATCCCCGCCCCCCCCCCCCCACCCCCATACTCAAATCTGGTCAAAATGTCCCCCCAATATATTGATATAAAAATACAAATACAAATATAAATGTGGTATGCTAGGACAGGCAACCACGCCCCTTTTATGAAATTATCATTAAAAAATTTACTTGTCCCCCCCAATGTTGACTCCATGGCTACGGCCTTGGTTCATGTTATGGCAGAACTGAGACAAGCTGATGGCAGAAGACAAAGTTAATGAGCCGTCAAGCTTAGCATCTTGTTCCAAAAACATTGAGTCAAAGCTTGTTTCCAAAGCAGAAATAAGGAGGAAATGATCAATTAAGATCCTACAGCACAGCATCTGCCCCCTAATGATAATACCATCCCCAGAAGAAGTCATGCGTAGCGTCAGGTGACTGAAGGTTGAATAAACTGCAGTACCCTGGAGGCAAGACAAATATGAATTAATGCAATGTTGTTACCAATAGTTAGTAGACATGCATGTGGAATACTAAGCAGCTTAGAGATAACCTAAAACCTTCGACCAGAGGTGTTGGTTCAGTTGATCCAAATGGCGTCTGATGTTGGGAGAAGGACCTGAAACAAACTCCACCTGTGCTGAGGGAGCTTGATTCATGCTCTTTGCAAACTTGGGCTTGGAGCGTAACAAACTGCACTGCTCCACTAATATGTTTTCAGCTTTATTCCCATGCCACAGTGAATAGTCCCAAAGTGCTTCACCAGAACTACCGGGAGAGAAGGTTAAGCTTGAGGAAAAGGAAACAATTAGCTCTGAAAAACAAGGCAGATGATATCTTTAAAAGCATTTTTTTTTCTCTCATTCTCCATAGAACACTTTGAATGCTTTGGCTAGAAGTGAGAGGGAAACTGGCAGTTTATTTTTTATTGCTTTGAAAAAAAAACTTTTCGACTACTTATTTTTTGTCAATGCATGTATTGGATTTCAACATAAGAAGGCTTGACAATGACTCTCATTTAAATAGTGACCTTTTTTCAAATACAATACATCTGTTTTATGGATGAAAGGTTTTATCTTCTCTCTGGTTCCCGTCACCAAAGCTGACTCAGAATCTATCCTACGTTTTATCACAGCTGCGAATGATGAAATAGAAGAAATTATTCTCACGTCTGTAATTACCTAGCCAAATGGGGTGATGTCCATGCAGACTTGACAATGACTAAGTGAAATGTCAGTTTCCATTGAGGCAGTCGGGTGTCTTCTTGGCATTTCCTGACAACAACTGTCAAGTCAGGCTTGCCAGTGGGGTTGGACTCACGGCAAATGCCACCGACACGGTTGTGGTCTCCTGGCGACTTAGGGGAAGCCACTGGTGCCGGTTGTCCCACAGAGTTGAAAGGGAATGCCCAATCAGAGTTGCTATTTATAGTGATTCATCAAACCACTTTCTTAGAATGTCAATGATCCTCCACTGTGCTGTTGTGTGCTTCAGCCCTACAGACATCCATTCTTCCCCTGTCTGGACCCATGGTACAGCTGTTCCCCCACCTCATTCTGGAATGACATATAGATATAGGAAATACTTGGAAAAAAAACTTTGAAATAGTATCAAATAGATTTGAAAGATTCTTTAAATGACGTTCCGTCTTTACATTAATAATAACTGTTGCTATTCCAGTATACCTAGCTTAAGCTCCTAGATTTCCCAGATGCATCTGTGAGAGTGGTTACAAGCAGAGGTCGGTGTTAGTACAGTAGTAGGACCGTGTTTCACACAAGAGATATTACTCAATATATCTCCAAGAGTTAGCCTAGATACACAGCAGTGGTGTGTATTAGGCTCAGGCTTAGCTTAAGCTTAGCTCAGGCTTTGAATGTCAAATAGCCCGGACCAAGTCTGTGTCAGACCGATGTGTGACAAAGTACAAATATTTGCAGGGGGCACATCGCGTTAGCGGACTTTAAACGGTCCCTCTCTCCTTTCTACTCCTCTGTTGCAGCCGAGGGTTGGGTTACAAAGGGAAGGGGTGGAGAAGAGGTGGAGAGCATACCCAGCATGCCATCACAGTTGAGTGACAGAACGCCCGTCTGTGCATTCTAAACTTCTGATGCAAGGTGCACTCTTAAAGGCACAATATATCTCCGGATGGTAGCGCTCACACTTTAAAGTTTAACCCCCCACCTCTGTCATTGTCAAATACTTTATTAGTTGCTTGGAAGCAGACAGGGACTTTGGCACCCAGTTGTCTTACCTCGTACTGCAACCCTAGAAAAACCCCAGTTTTATAAACATTTCCAAAGGCTAGATGGAAAAGCTTGACTTAAAAAACATTAAAGACTCTGCTGATCTCTTAAAAGTGGCAGTAGGCACAATGAAATACAGTTTCCATTTCACGTCATTATGGTAACAACATTCAGGACGTCAAAGTGCTGAATAACTTGACCAACGCCTCAAGTTGGTCTAATATTGGAAAGAGTCACTTATGATGTCAACGCGCCAATGTGAATTAATACAAAGGAACCGGTACGATCCTTAATGGCCTGTCCTGATTCATGATTAGTCATGTCGATGCTGTATTAAATGAATCCCTTAGCTGGAGAGAGAAATGGAAGTTCTGACAGATGAGCCATGACTCATCCTGTCTGGCCCCGCAGGAGGATCAAAGCCAATCTTGAGTTGAGCAGGAGAGGGCAAAAAGGGGTAGTTTGTGTTTATACAACAAATCCAGACACACAAACACACACACACACAGCTCTGGACAAGTGACATGTTCAGGTTGAGGTTGAGCCTGTGTGTAGAGTACACATAAAAAACACCACAAACACATATGGGAGGGGGGAGGACGAGCGGTGGCCTCTTTAACGAACGGTGTCATCTCCAAGTACAGGACAGAGTTTATGATGAAAGAACAAAACACAGAATGTTCCCTAACAAGCACTGTCAAACAAACACAAAAAGCTTCCGTTGTGGAACGCTCGCCCGCCGCCTTGTTTTAACATTTCCTGTCTCCAAAGGTCCAGAACTTCCTGCTCCATCGGTGGGTCTCGGCCCATTGCAGGCACTCCCATTACCCATCTGTCCTTAAAGAACTGTCCTTTCATCTCCCAGACCAAATCACAGCCAATTACCTCTTCTCCGGCCGAGAGAAGGCCATTGTGATCCATCGTCGCATCATTAATACTTTCAAACACCTTCCTACTTTCCTTTCCCCTATGCGCCCTTTCTCCACTTGTGGGTGTCTTTCCTGCTATTTATAACTATGGTACTTTGATGACAGCACCTCTGAACCAATGAAAGGTGGAAAATTGCAAGCATGTCTGTGAAGGCTATGTATGTGTGTGAGAGAGTTAGTGTGTGTGTGGGAGAGAGAGAGAGAATGTGTGAGAGGACAACTATAATTTCTTTGGTCTGGCACAGGGTTAACACTATGAGGGAGTTCTTTGACAGAACTGTTAATTTTCACAAAAAACACATGCACTCTTGCAAAGCAAAATAACGACTCAAATAAAAAAAACTGCAATTCACATTTTAACAAACAATCTCTCTCTCCATCTCCCTGTAGGCTCTTTCTTCCCAGCCCTGAAGCCTTCTGACCCCGTGTTTAAGGTGATCTTCTGGCTGGGCTACTTTAACAGCTGCATCAACCCAATCATCTACCCCTGCTCCAGTAAAGAGTTCCAGCGAGCGTTCACTCGCCTCCTGAGGTGTCAGTGTCACCGGCGCCGGAGAGTCCTGCGTCGCTTCTATGACCAGCGCTGGCGGACCGCCGTCAAGGGCGCCACCAGTCGGGACCGCCGAGACAACTACCACCCCGGCTTCGCCATCCACGAGTCGTGCGGGAACCCTCTCTACTATAAGGGCAAAGGTCGCCCAATCAGCTTCAAGGGGTGGAGTCTGTTCTCACCACTGGACAAGTCCTCCTTCCAGCTCAGGGAGAAGATGAACAACCTGTCCAATAAGATCAAGGGGGGCCCAGTCAAAGGGACCACGCCCGCACTGGGACGGGCTGAGATTGACACCGTGTCCATGGGGATCTTCAACGACTGTGCCGAGCAGAGTAGCTACCAGATCTATGAGCTGTCAGAGTGTTATGGTCTAAAGGAGACTGATATTTAGAGACTTGAAATTGCCGTCCAATGATTTCTCACCTACCGGGGCCATGTGACCAACAAGAAATCTGCTGAGGAAATATGTCCACTGGAGAATAAAGTAAAGATTTTTCACAGTCATTGCCATCAAAGGGTTTCAGCCAGTTTCGGCAAATAGTCTCTTTGATCAAAGCACAAATTGGTCCAAAATATGATATCAAACCTCTGATGAAAGTTACAAGAGGATTTTTCTTTTTAGAAAGAGGGAAGCTTCCACTCTGAGGAAAAAATTATTTGAGATAAGCACTGTGGAAGTCACGCGTTAGAAAAGGTGTGTCAATATCTCGCTCTGGTCAAGATGAGCGTCTCAATGTTGAGAAGGATGGAGTGTTAAGCAGTGACTGTGGCCTTCAGTTATTTCAACCAGCTAAAAAAGCCAGCAGAACCACAAAGATACCACTTCTGACGCTCAATTTCCTAATGATTGACTGGCAGGAAGACAAGTTTTGCAGCACACCTTTAATGTAAATATGATATTTGCAGAGGGACTGACTTGAAGCTTTTGGACAATATTCGTTGTTGAAAATCTGACTAACCATAGCAACTGATTATGCAGTAATGAGAAAGACTAAACAGGGATGTCCTGACATGAGCTATCCATTACCTATGAATTTTCCCATTTAAACAGCACATGTTGAGCACTTCAGACAAACTGAATAACTATTGACAGATTATTCTTTTACCTGAGTTGGCCGTGTAAAAAGACACAGACGAAAGGTAATTTGCCTTTGAAAGGACCACTGCTGAGCTAAAACCATAAACCCCTCCAGGTGTCTTGTTAGCTTTGCCCCCCCAAAAAGGATTTTTGGTTTATTGTTTGCACTTGCTGATGTCATGATGTCTGTCACTGTCCAAAATAAAAAAGAGAAATTCCGATTTTGTAATTATTCTGTATCCCAGTGCTTTTTACTCTAACAATACAATATTGATTGACTTGTCTCTTAAAATGGGCCATTTGAAAAAAATCCTAACCCCCATTACGGAATCAGCCATTCAAGAATATTTTTACGGCAAAATTCTTGGCACATACCTGTCATTCCCAGCAGATGTCACTATTGATGGTGACTGTTTGAAAAATGCATGACTTATTCCTAATTTATAATGTATCAACACACAATATTGATTGATGATAAAGAAAGCGTTACACCATGGCTAACAACTGCACTTCCACAAAAGTATGAGATTACTCTCTGTCTTCTTGGGTTATCTGCTCATGAATATTGAGACAAAGAGAAGGAAATGTGCACTGCGAAAGTCAAAGATAAATCATAGTCTGAAGTATGACTCAAATGTTGGGTGTCGCTGCCAAATTCTGAACTGGAACACAAAAATGTCAGTAAGGAACAGCTTACTAAGTGGAGTCTCTGTTTTTCTCTAACTCTCTCTCTCTGTCTCTTTCTCTCCCTGTCTCTGTCCTTCCCTTTCTCTCTCTCTTTGTATCTCTGTAATTTTACATTTCTAAATGTGTTCTTATGTTTCTAAATGTATGTAAATCACTGAACCAAACTTGAGTCAGCTAATAAATGTTTGTTCAACGGTCTTTTATTAATACACATTTCTGACATCTCACGAAAAACAAATATGAACATTTTGTCTTTTAAAAGGAGTTCATCTTGTTCAGTAAGTTGGTTGTTTTTGGCTTAAGTTTTGCAGAAGCTGTGTTGTCATGCATGACAGTATGTTCTACTTCACATATTTCCGTATAGAAATTTTCAAAATGCTACTCATTTAATTAATAACATCCATTGAACCTAGACAGGAATGAAAAAACGTCAGTTTAATAGATCAGTCTCAAGTCAGCTAAACAGCAACAGTTGCGACAAAATTCCCTTATCAGGCAAGGAGCCAAGTCAGCAAACAAACAAGGAAACCGTGATACAAAGCAGTGCTCACACCGCGTCAACAGGTGCAAGTGGAGTCTGTCTAACAGTGTGTTGTTCAAGGTGTTGAGGAGAAGCTCTTCTGGGTTCTGGAGAGGACCAAACTGTCGAATTCTTCACTCCACTGTTGTGTCAAGCCAGCACTCTTTCGAATACCTTCCACATCCTTTTCCTCTTTCAAAAAACCCAACCCATGCAGCGTGATGCTTATCGTCCGATTAATTACACAGAACGGGAGAGGCTGAGCAGTATTTTTCCGCTACATTCCTACCAGACATTTTTAGCTGAGATCTGTTGAAGTCGAAGTTCTGTTCCATTTGAGCAGGTGGAGGTGGAGGCGGAGCTGATTTGAAGTAGAATCATTTCTGATGAAGCTACTTTTTATTCTACTTTCTCCTCTGTCTCTACCATCCGTACTACTGTAGGTGAAATTAAAAGAACAAGAAAGGTCCTGTGGCAAAGCAGAAGTTGTGCTTTGCTGCAATTTGTTGATTTGAGTGTGTGTGTGTGTTAGGGTGTTTGGGTGGGGATGTGTGGGGATGTGTGTGAATGTCTGGCTGCCAGGATGTCTGAGAGAGTTTGCTTCCTTTTGCAGAATGAGTAATCCACCTGTGATGCACACCCCGTGTGGGATGGTGTGTGTGTGTGTGTGTGTTTGTGTGTGCGTGTGTGTGTGTAGTGAATCTCTCTGAGGGTAAACATAAAGCACTCAGCAGGGTCTCACTCACAAGCTGGATGGATACCATAAATATATAGAGAAATATAATGGGTTGGTATTCTATTTGAAGTACATATTGTGAAAACATGGCTGTTTTCTTAACCATCTAACCAACCTCTTGATTTTGTTTTTAGATCGTTTTTTAGTTTCATGATCTGTTTCATGATCTGTTTTTCTGCTCTTTCAAAATGTGAGGTCACAGTGCAGGTGAGAAAGGTATTTACGAAGAGGTTTAGAGAGGACATCCTCAAACCATTGCATTTCCTTCCTCTTCTGCACATTGTTATCAAAACCCTTTTTTTATTCCTTTGCTCTCTCTCATTCACACATACACACACACACACATACACACTTTCTGGCCCAGTCTCCTGAGGTTCATTCTCTCCCATATTATTCTTACTTGCCATGGCTGGACGGACTGGTGCCAGTGTGTGACCCCGTCTGTTCAGCTAAAGGCACTAATCATTTCATAAGCACGGTTTAATCAAAACATAACCATATTTCACATTCTATTTTGGCTCCAGCTATTTCCTCCATCAAATATAGTCTTGTAATCACGTTGTAGAGGACAATTAAAACAATCACAGCTTGTAATACAAACACAAACAATATGTGCATAGGCAGCTAGGTTGTGTGGCTAATTTAGGGCAATAAAGCCTCACAGTTCTTTAAATATTGGATCCAAATCCAATTTGCTTGTTATTAAAAGTAAAAGCTTCCTACTTCAATCGAAATCCAGGAAGTGCTCTGTACAATGATGACTTAAACAGAGTATATTAATTTAATTAAAGGTTATACTTTCTTGTATAGGCCTGTTCATAATTTCAGCCAATAAAGAATACACAATGTGCCCAGAACAGTAGCAGCCATTTAGGACAAAGTGCAAACAAGCCGACATGACATACATTTATTTTGGAACATTGAGGCTTTTATACAAAGCAACACTGACAATGTATTTATTTACAAAGCTAGAACAACATTTACTTGAGGGCATTCACATTTTTGCCTTGGCAATGCTGACCCAAATTGTGTGTTTATTTGCACGCTGTCATTTGGGCTTCCGGGTTTCCATTATGTTCATTTCCACCCTTTTTAACCATCAAACAGAAAGTTTCTTTCACATTGTTGATGTGAATATGTCTTTCAAAAACTTGATCATTGAACAAACATGATCCCTTTGGATAACCAAATTTACTGCACACAGTTCAAGTTGAAAGTGTAAACCATCTTTGTAAGAGACAAACGTCCGTAGCTAAAGGTTGTTTTGGTTTGCCCTGAACCATCTTCAGTACTGTGAACTGCATTTGAACAATCTTGGGTAACTTTAAAATTGTGTTTTTAAACCTTGTAAAATACCTTTTTCTACCTAGTTCTTTGCACTATTGGTTCTCAGTGCGTTCGTTGGCATCTCTCCTAGAGTGTGATAGGTCCATACCGGCTGAAGTCCCGGGCAGGCAGAGCCTACAGCCCATGATCATGAGGAACGCCCTCCGGAAGGAGCGATTAAAGAACCCGTAGAGGAAGGGATTGAGGGAGGAGTTGACGTAGCCCAACCAAAGGAAGATGTCCCAGATCACCTCCGCGGTGGAGTAGTTGATGAACGGATCCACGATGTTGACGGTGAAGAAGGGCACCCAGAAGAGGAGGAAGACCCCCATGATGATCCCAAGGGTCTTAGCAGCCTTCCTCTCCCTCCTCATGGCGTTGCGGTGCCTCTGCTTCTTGCTGGAGTCCTTTCCCACTCCAGACGCCATCTGGCTCTCCATGGCGCTGATCTGCATGGCCTGCCTCTTAGCTGCCTTGTAGATCTTCCAGTAGGCCACGAGCATGATGGCCATGGGGAGGTAGAAGGCCACCAGGGAGGCCATAACAGCGTACACACGGTTGACTAGGAAGATGCACACGTCAGGGGGGAGGGGGATATCCACGCCGACCATGTGGAGACCTAACAGGATGGGGCCAAAGGAGATGAGGATGGGTACTACCCAGCATATCACAATGAGCATCACCACACGGCTCTGGGACATCTTGAGGGAGTAGACCAGCGGGTTACAGACGGCGTAGTAGCGGTCGAAGGCGATGCAGCTAAGGTGGAATATCGAGGCGGTGCAAAGCATGACATCCAGACTGGAGTGGAGCTTGCAGAAGAGGGTGCCGAAGAGCCAGCAGCCCTCCACTGTCCGCACCATGCTGTAGGGCATCACCACCAAGCCCACGAGGCAGTCTGCCACAGCTAGCGACATCACAAAGGAGTTAGTGGGCGACTGTAGCTGCTTGAAGTAGGCAATTGCGAGCACCACCAGGAAGTTTCCCACCACCGTACAGACGATGCCCACCGTAAGGAAGGCGTACAGTGCCACGCGGAAGGCCCGGTGCCTTGAGCGGCCGCACAAATTCGAGTCGTTCAGGAGAGAAGCGTTCCCTTCCCCCAGCCAGCCCAGGCTGCTGTTATCCATGGCTTGATCTAGATCTGTCGAAACACAAGGAAGTACACGTGGTCATTAATGAGGCTTTTGCCTAAGAAGCATTTGGTGAGCGGTTTCAAAGTACCCCCGTTTGTTTAAAAAGCCTCATTGAAGTTTATTTGGATGCTCAAGTAACTCTAGAAAGCATGCAAACCACCCAGAATTTGGTCTCTGATAAGGTTCTGAGGTACTTCCTCATTCGGTAAATACCCAGTATGTGTGTTTTAGCTTGATTATCCAGCTGTTTGCTCTGTGGCGCTCAACCCTAACTGGGCTGCAATCTATCCATGGCCTCAACTGGACTCAATGAGAAAAACCAGAACCCCTCTTGAGTTTATTTACACACCTCACTAACCTGATGAGAATGACAAACAAAAATCTTTGGCGTGTCTCATCTGAATGAGGCCAAAACAACCCAAATAGAGAGCTACATGGTTTATAAGGACTTGGAGGAGGCTGCTGGTGGCAGTCATTTTGGAATATTGACAACCATAATAAAGATATTTGACCTGTTCCTGGGTTAAGTCTCCCAGGGGAAGACTTAAGAAATTCTCTCATGGGTAAGCTGTCATTAGTTCTCTTGGAGTAGAACTTGTCTGGCTCGCAACATCATGAAAAACTGACAGGCAGAACGTCTTCCACTGCCAGTGGGGAGCTAACACAAAGCTCTGGTTTTCTCCTTGAATACAGCATGGTGAGAATTTTACTTTTCATGTGGCTTGTTCTGAAAGGTAAGAAGTGCCTACTAAAGAAGGATTGTTGGGGCACCTTGGTGGCTCACAAAGTAGAATGCGTACCAGCTTCAGACGAGGCCCTAACATAATGGCCCAGGTTCAACTCAGTTTGGGCCAATTCTGCAAACCTCTCCCACTCCCTCTCCCATACATTTCCTGACTATCTGTGTCCAATAAAGCCATAAAAGGCCAAATCTTAAAAATAAAAAGAAGAATTATACGACAAAACAACAAGGTTCTCTGAGCTGTTGCGACAGTGGGGTTGCTGTTGCACGCTTCACAAACTCTTTAGATTTCTTTTGAGGGACGGTGTGATGACTCAGATCAGCGGAACAAGTGTTACTCCAACTGTGATAGAAGCAGCTGAGGGGTGGAGAGCCGAAATCAGAAGCAGCATAGAAAGATGTTATACTTGAGTAAGAATGGCTTTTAATGAGCACCGAAGGGACTGTGCACTTGTGCAGAGACGTGGGGTTTGGTAGAACAGAGTGACGTGTCAGTCCTTGTCCCATGTCCATGTCAGTCATAGTCCTCATTGTCATCATCATTGTCAACATACTCCTCGGAATTGTACTGATCTTCATCACCCTCATCATCAACAACGCAAATGGCTGTAGTCTCTAGGCAGACTGCTCTTTTTCTCCATGCACACAATCACACATCACTGCATCCATCCAAGTATACGTGGTTTTCCTCTTTCCCTTTGAATCCCTTTCTTCACACTTGCCAGGAAAAACGACACAAAACCTGTGGAAAACACCGACCTTGTGGTGTAATGGCAGGTCGACCCAATTCTATCAGACATCTCACATCATCATTTCTATAAATATTTATACTGACACTGAATTTTCAAATCAGTCCTCACCCAATAACCTACTTGCATTAGGTGTGTAATGATTTGAATAGAGCTCACAATGTGACACTAAGAATGTCCATTTAAATGTTTACAGTGCTACAAGTTTACACTGTGGACATGTCATATTCAGTCAGTAAATCATTAGGTTGTATTCAGAGAAAAAATGCAAGTCTCGTGTAAAAGGTGTGTGGAAATGTGAGGAAACTCTAGTCTCCCAGATGTGCTTGAGCTTGAAAACCGGTCAGATATACAACAACTCACTTGGCGGAATTGTCTTTGTTGTTTCAGACGGAATGATCCAAGGAGTCTAGGACAAAGGTTCAAAGGTCGGTATCTAATCTCAGAGTTCATCACAATGCTATTAGAGAAAAATTTGTGCTCTTCTACAAGCTTGTCAACGCCTCACTGACCCACCCCGACTTCCCCTCCACTCCCACCCCCAGCTTCTGTTTGACCCACCATCTTAACCTTGCCAGGACAGTGAACGAGGGCTTATTAAGAACAAGCTGCACTGTCTGTGCAGGCAGACACACACACATCCCTGTCATGGAGAACACCATCAACGCTCAAACCATGGGCCGTGCTGTTTTTTCAGCTTGAAATGGTCTCTTTGTGTATGCATGTGTGTGTGTATGTCTCTATGCAGCTGCTGACCTGGGTGGACGTATGTCTGTCTGGGTGTCTGCATCTGAAAATCTGGCTAAACCTCAATAGAAAAAGGTTAATCCATCAAATCTAATATATTGAAATAAAATGAAATGCTCATGATCCCAGTTCTGCATTCAACAGTCAACTCATGAGTGGACGTCCAGAGACAAATACTGTAGCTGCCCTGACTGAGAATGTTCTCTCTTCTTTCAAGTTCACTCTTCTTATCTTATTCTGAGAAGGACTAACAGCAACCCCCCCCCACCCCCACTCCCCTTCAATTTTGACAGTATCCAAAATAAGCAAATGATCAGAGTCAATCTGGTGATTCATACCACTAGTAGACTCCAGCTATGTTTTGACTTCACTTTCTAGGAATTAGGAGCAGGGTCGTAGCTTGGGCTTGTCGCATAGCATATTTTTCAGTATTAAACTGTACAGTTCAGCAGTTCCCCATATGTCATTTCCTGAGGGTAGTATCACCAACTCTCTTATCAACATGTTAGCATATGGCCTCAGCAAAAACTGGAAAAGCTTCAAGCCTTTTATTAAAAGTACTTATCAAAACTGACTTGTGGAAATGTGTTTTTGAATGGTAATTCTATATGATGCTGAAAATGTGCAGATAAGTAATTAATCTACGTCCATGTGGAATACAGTATGTGTTTGGCTGGTGCACATGTGATTGTATAGATAAATTGTGGCGCAGGTATAAATGTTGGAATGTTTGTCTTTTAAACAAAGCAAGACAAAGACAACACTGGTTGGTGAACATTTGATGGATACGCAGAACAACACACAGGTAGGCTATACCTTTTTACAGCCAACTTTAAGACCCCCCGAGTTTAGAATTCATCAATCCTTTATCTAAAATATAAATCCCATTATTTCCATTCATGAACAACATATTCTGCTTGATCTTTGAATGTTGTTTTTCAATCACAAAGTGCAAAGTATACAGCTTTTAACCCCTTACAACTAAAGAGTACACAATGGAAAACACAGTACTAACCTATGAGTGAGAGTGCTGTTCCACATCTCCTTTCCCCAAACCACACTTCAAGGCATAGGTGTATGGTCCCCTTCTGTGTCTCTCCGTTTGAGATGGAGAGAGAAATATGGGAGTACGAGAAAGACTGAGCAGGGGTCTCTAATAAATGCATGCAACACTAATCACGTGAAACAAAAACAGTCGTCTGTTATCGTATGCTGAGGGGAGGGGGATATACAAATGTGTGTCCACGTCTGTGTGTGATGTGCGTGTGTTTGTGTGTGTGTGTGTGTGTGTGTGTGTAAGACGGTGAAAGGATAGACAAGGTTTGGTGTTTTAATGTTAAAGCCTTCATCCTATGGCTTATTTAGAGTAAAACTCTCATATTCTCATAATCTCATTTCAGCACCAACTGCTGCAACATACTACATAAAATCCACTAAACAGAAATGCAATACTGTCCCTTTAAAGTAAAACCCATCTACCTCACTTCACGAATGACTAATTATTCAGCCATCGTGGAGTCAAGAGAAGGAGATTAGAGAATGAAGTGTCCTCAGACTTTCAGGATGGAACCCATCAATCTGAGTGCAAATGTTCGTTTGCCTGTGAGCCACAGCACCAGCTTTGATCCACCAACATTCAATCTCCTACAAAGCACCACTCTGGTAAATAAGGACTGTTATGTAGAAACCTCTGTCCCTAGGGTGACTCTGAAAGAATAAGTTCAGAGTAAAAATCCTTTTCAGTTCAGAAATAACTATTTTGGTTTTCATTTAGCATCTTTTGGGGGTTCTAACTAATCTGAAAAGGATTCTCAGCGTGACCTTCCTTATCTACAAACTGTGGACTTGTGAAATTCTTCTCGTTTGGGTGTCAGACAAGCCAAATTGACAAAAACACATCACAGTTCTGTGTAAATGGGGAGAGGGTAGGGTGCTAATACACAAGTATACACTTCGGAGGGAAAAAAATGGGAAACTGCTCAGGGACAAGCACGCTCGCTCCCTCATTTCCTTTAATTTAAGACAAGTGTGCATCAGAGCCTGGCAGGATCGCTGGCTGTTCTGAATACCTTGAGCCCGTACCAGGGACCACTGACTGTCCCTCAAGAGCAGCCAGGTTGCGTTTTAATTAAACATGGGGGGGGTTTTAATGAGGTCTGGGATAAAAGGCTGGGGCTTGCTCGACTAGTGTTTTTCCAGACTTGTCATTCATATGTGTAATGCGAGTGTCGAGAAGCAAGGAGAAATGACAGGGGCTTCACATCTGCGCTTTTGTTTTCAAAATTTTTTTTTTTTTTTACAAAGGAAGAGGAGGGGATGGATTCCTGGGTGATGCGTTACATTAACTCAAGGGGCAATCATGAGTGCAGGTTTAATGGGGAACATGATCACGCATATCATTAGTGGTCGGGAGCAAACGTTGGCTGTTAACAGATGAAACATGTTTTTGAAAATGTTTTTTCGTCTGTGTTTGCGGGGGAATTGGATGCAAATGATTAAATAATGTAAATTGCTTACCTCAATGAATACAAAAATATATTTTCAGTTTTTGGAGTCTTTGTTTTCTTGAAGCTATTTTTTGGTGTCATCGGGTGTCTGACCTCGGTGGAATCAGGACAGAGCAGTTGCATGACATGACAGAAATGTATCGTCTTTCAAATGAATTAAATTACATTACATTTACATTTACATTACATTACATTAACTTTTTTCTACCTTCTCCACCCTTCTTAACCCACCTCCCCCACCCCCTCCCTCCACCCTGACAGCAGACGACTTCTCCTCTTTCTTTGAGAAAAAAGTCGCCGACATTAGCAGTCGGTTCCCTAAACCCACCCTTCCTACCCCCTCACCCTCCATTTCTGACCCAACTAAATGTCTAAACTCCTTCTCTCCCCTGTCCGAGGCAGAGCTCTCTGACCTCATTCTCTCTCATCGCCCCACCTCCTGTCCCCTTGATCCTGTCCCCTCCCCTCTCTTTCAAACCATCTCCCCCTCTATCATAACTTTTCTGCTCCATGTTCTAAACTCCTCTCTTACCTCTGGCACCTTCCCCTCTGCCTTCAAACAGGCCAGAGTTACCCCTTTACTCAAAAAACCCTCCCTTAACCCTGCCGTCCTCCAGAACTACAGACCGGTATCATTGTTGCCCTTCTTTTCTAAAACAATTGAACGTGCTGTATCTAACCAACTGTCTAACTTCCTTTCTCAGAACAAACTGCTCGACCCCAACCAATCGGGCTTCAAGACCGGCCACTCCACAGAGACTGCCCTCCTTTCAGTCACCACTGCCCTCCAGTCTGCCAGAGCGGCTTCCAGGTCATCCGTCATCATTCTGCTGGACCTTTCTGCGGCGTTTGATACGGTTAACCACCAGATCCTGCTCTCCAGACTTTCTGAGATGGGCATCACTGGCACTGCACTCCAGTGGATCTCATCCTACCTGTCGGGAAGATCCTACCAGGTCTCCTGGGGAGGCAAACTGTCAGGCCCACGCCAGCTCTCCACTGGTGTCCCACAGGGCTCCGTCCTTGGTCCCCTCCTCTTCTCTCTGTACACCACCTCACTTGGACCAATCATCACCTCCCATGGCTTCTCCTACCACTGCTACGCTGACGACACGCAGCTGTACCTGTCATTCCCTCCGACCGATCCGGGGATCTCAGCTAGGATTGAGGCCTGCCTCGCAGACATCTCCGCCTGGATGACTGAGCACCATCTCCAGCTGAACCTTGCCAAAACAGAACTTCTCATCATCCCGGCCAAACCCTCCATCTCCCATGACTTCTCAATCACCCTGGGATCTGCGACGGTGACCCCCTCATCCTCTGCCAGGAACCTTGGGGTGACCATGGACAACGAGCTCTCCCTCACGGCCCACATTGCTGCGGTCTCCCGGTCGTGTAGATTCACCCTCTACAACATCCGGAAGATCAGGAGATACCTGTCTGAGCACTCCACCCAGCTGCTTGTCCAAGCACTTGTCCTCTCCAAGTTGGACTACTGCAACTCGCTGCTCGCCGGTCTCCCATCATGCGCAACCCGCCCTCTTCAGAGAATTCAGAACGCAGCGGCCCGTCTGGTCTACAATCTACCCAGACGCTCCCACGTTACCCCGCTCCTCATCTCCCTCCACTGGCTACCCATAACGGCCCGCATCAGATTCAAGACCCTGGTACTGACCTTCCGAGCAGTGAATGGAACTGCGCCCGACTACATCAAGTCTCTCCTGCAGCCTTACACCCCCACCCGCCACCTACGGTCTTCTTCAGACAACCGCCTGGTGGTCCCACCTCTCAAGACCGCCCGGTCCCAGCACAGGCTCTTCTCCTGCCTGGCACCCCAGTGGTGGAATCAACTCCCCACCTCCATCAGAGACACGGACTGTCTCTCCACCTTCAAGAGAAGGCTCAAGACGCACTTGTTCCGGGAGTACAATGGTACTTAGGAATGGTTTGCTGAATCCAACGCTAGTTTCCTCAAGGTTCACAATGACTCTTGCTTAGACTGTTGCTCTTGTTGGTTAGTGGTAGCTGATTTAAACTGTTGTATTCTTCTTTTTTAGTTAATCCTATTTTTATTGCTTTCCTACAGGTACACCTGCACTTAGAGATCAATGTTGTGTAATTTTAACTTGTTTAACTACATGCTCTTATGGTTTCTTCCCTTTAGCACTATTTTTTGGTTGTCCACAATATGTACTTCTTGTTTTTGACTACCCGCAATGCTGTGGGGCTATCTTGTTGTTATTTCAGTGACCTATGCACTTTGTGAAGCTCTCTCTTGGAAGTCGCTTTGGACAAAAGCGTCTGCTAAATGAATAAATGTAATGTAAATGAATTAAATTGCCACTTACTTCTGAAGCCAGGTCATCCCCCAACATATGGCCTGTCATTGACTCTCTCAAGTTAAAGAGGGATGGTTCTGGACCTACCATTTAATCTCCTTTAACACCACACAATGGCAGAATTACCTCAAATTTGAAGAGTAAAGACCTTTTAGGTGTAGAGTGTTTGCAGCATGTCCAGATATAGGTCCATCAGGGCAGATATATGACTTGCCTCCACTGCTCCACAGCCCCCGACTCACTATGGCTGGGTTAGCTGTAACCAGGGCAAGCATCAATACTGAAGGGCAAGGCTCAGATCCAGCTTTCACAAACCATTAAACACGTTTCTGGTTACATGCACTGGTGTCAAGCCAAAGAACCAAACATTAAGCGTGATAAAGTGTGTACTTTTCCACATCAATGCCTGCAGTGTTTATTATCTTATCTTTATCTTATCTTTATCTATCCAAGCAATATACATCACACAGCCTGTCTAAGACAGACAGCTGACTAACTGACCATAGCTAAACACACGAGAAATATTGGGTAATACAAAATGGAAGCCTACAAATAGCAATATTTAAAAGGACCAGTAGAATACATTATTGCCTTTTCCCAATGTCTCGGAACCAGCCTGTTTCTGCATAATGTCCCTTAATTGCTTCTTTTCGCTTGATACAGTAACTAATGAAATATTCATGAGTTATTAAGGCTTAATTATTTCCCCTTTGCGTTTCTGAAAATTGAGGTTGCTTTAAAAGAACACTTTTTTACATATTAAAGTGCAATGTTCTTTATGAAAGTTTCCAAATGATAAATTAAAAAATATTTCTTCAAAGTAACTGATAAAGTACTTCACAAAGAAGCTATCATATAATTACATTTGTACTGTATATATTTGTCCTAAGCATCCAATCATATATGTGGTCGGTAGAGTTCTTTCATACACTTTAGTTTGCTGTGCACTTAAAGCATTTGAATGTATTTCTTTTTTTGACATCAGCATCTAGTTTGAGTTTTACATTGAAAGTGTATTCTGATGAAGAGAAAAAAGATTAGAAGATCAAATCACAATGGGAGACCAAAGACAATACAAATGACTAGAGCGAAACGGGCAGAGAAAGAGTGAGAGACAGAAAGACAATTATTTAAACTGATGGGAAAAGTGTCACCTTTGGGTGACATTAAGCGTCAGATGTAACCATAGAAGGTGTTAGACAGTGGTAAGCACACCAGGACAGCCCCAATACTGGGAGGGTGAGCAACCTTTCAAGTTCAATGATCTAACCTTTTACTTTTTTATTTCTCTTTTTGTCCTCAAAAAGCAAAGGGTGGTGTTGCATAACTTCACGAAAGCAAGCAAAATTATGATGCTTGGCACCACCTACGGAATCGTTGCCAGTCAACAGCAATCAGCCACTGATAGCACCAATTTACGCCGTGATAGCAAATAGCTCATAATGCATGCTAATGATAATTAGTTACGTGTTTTCCTATCAGGTAGGTATTCTTGCATAATTGGCTAACAAAGAGTCATTTCATGTAACCTCTTTCCCCGAGGAGCATGACTCAGGTATGGTTGGCTATTTGGCTGTAAAAAATAAACAAATAGTTCTCCCATTTGTGTGTGGTTCACTTCAATTTTCAAAAGCATTTAGACCAGTATCTACAAAGGCATTTCAGAGGTTGATTAACAGAAGGCACTCTCCAGAGCTTTTAGCACAGTTTAGATGGTGCTTTTACTCTGGGAGAGAGATGTAGGTGGCTAGGGAAAGGGAAAATTGTATTAGTGCTTTTGGTTACAAACCTGATATTAGTAGTAATATTACAATGGTTTTTACTCTATAAATGAACTGGATCAGAATATAAAATAGAGAACAAGATGTTATTAACTCAGGAGTAAACTGTCAAGGTGTTGACACTGCATTTTTCTGGTGAATAGAGAGGTAACCATTATCATGACAAATAAGACCAATTAAAAATTGTATGTACAAGAATGTTATCTTTGTATTTGAGAGAAAATAATTAACACTTAATTTAGCAAAATAATTAAAACAATCCTAGTATTTGATACAGTGCTTTTCATAAAGCTTGTGTATTTTTTTAATAAAGTGCTTTAGAGTATGCAAAACAACTTCTGAAGGTGATGGGAGCCTTGAAGATATGTCTTGAAATTGCATTCTCAAACATTAATCAGAAAAGTTATAAAGTATTAAAAGCAAAACAATGCATACCGTGACTAAATACATCTAGCAAAAGCTTTAGCAGTAGAACAGTTATTTGTTTAGAAAACTGTAACATTTATTAAATGTCAATCACTGGGGGGGAACATAAAACACTTATCATTTTCAAAGATAATGAAATGAATGCTTCAGAACTACTCTTTATGGTAAAGATACAAACCTAAATCACAATGGAAAAAATAACATTTTCACTGGTGCTCTCCCAAAAGCCAAAATGTCCTTACAAGCCCCTTTCCCTGCAATGAAAAGTGGAGAGAGAAAAATGAATGGATAAGAGAATTGCCTTCAACAAAAATCTGTCAGACCCAAACTATCTTTATCCTCCAACACAGCTGTAATCAGTCAACTAAAAAGTCCTCTAAACCACAAGAATGTTGTTATTTTTTCGTCTGCTTTTGTGGATACTCTTTAAGTGAATGAAATGAGAGAGATAGGAGCTGAACAAAAAGGAGTTGCCCGGTTTGCTTACTTCGTTTTCTCTAAGTCTTACTTTGGTCAGACTAGCCATTAAAGCTGGGATGGGCAGGTGGGGATGAGGGCTATTGCTAAAGTTACAGATTTTCTTAACCATGACTAAACTGTACATGATAATGTAGTTATGTCCACATATCTCCTAACATGCCTTAATTACATGTCCTGTAGTTCAAATACTATAGACACACATAGTAGAGATTAGTAGTGATTGTGCTTGGCAGGTGAGACTATTATGCAGTGGAGGGATGAATAGAAATGGCAGAGAGCTCATGAATGTACCTTCATCAGAATATCCCCCCTCAGCTCACAATGGAATGTCCCAAATGTGTCCAGGAGAGCTTTGGTGGAGCTGCTCACATGGATCTTCAGAGCTGTAGAGGGGCAAGTCACCACAGAGCATTTTTACTGTTATAACCAAATATATATTTGTAATATTATTTTCACAACTTATCCATACAGACATTGTACTTGCAGTCTTCTAGTTGTCATGTGAGCTTACGTGATCCGCACGACTCGACTCGTGAGGCAGTGTTGACCGTGTCCCCAAACAAACAGTAACGAGGCATCTTAAGACCCACCACACCTGCCACACAGGGGCCTGCAGAATTCAGGAATCATTTAGGAATCATTTAGGAATCACATATGAATCATATAGGAATCATTTAGGAATCATTTAGGAATCATGTATGAATCATGCATAAATCATTTGTTGATCATTTATGAATGATTTATTAATGATTTGTTGATCATTTATGAATCATTTATGAATCATTTGTTGCTCATTTATAAATCATTTATGAATCATTTGTTGACCATTTATCACTTTCATCCCAGGTAATAAATGTAACAAATTAATTCCCACTAATGCTTGTTTATTAACACTTAATGTGTGGAGATGGGAGACAGCCTTTTGTGATTGAGGTTATGCTTTTAGAGGTTTCACAGCTAGAGTTGTTTCAGTGTTTTACCTGAGTGCAGGCCAATGCGGACCTTTAGTTGTTGCTGGGGTACGTGTGGGCTTTGGTATTGCTTCATGCCCTGGACCATTGACAGGGACATTCGTGCGATCTCCTTGGCGTGGTTGACACCGTTTCGAATGGGAAGACCAGACACGACCATGTAGGCGTCGCCAATGGTCTCCACCTGACACAGAATGGAGGAAAGGATGAACGGGTAGAGGCTCCAAGGATAATCTCTACAGGCTGATGGATGGAGGACTCTGTTTGCTCATACAAAATGAAGGTCATGGATTTGGACAAGCTTTTGGTTTGTACCTTGTACACGTTGTGGTTGTCGATGATGTTGTCAAAGTAGGTGTACAAGTCATTCAGTACATTCACCACCTTATGGAGAGAAGCTATTTTAAGACCTGCTTGACTCAAAAAGCTCAGACAGTTGCGCAGTCACACAGGAGCTACATATCAATTTTGTCACTCACGCAAATGCGAATACACACGTAACTAAACCAGGAAGTGTCAAACATTTTCCATTGGGATGAATGCAGCTGAGACCTCCTTAAAATAAAGCTGGCAATAAGGCGTTATTTCCACACCGTGTTTGACAACACTGTACCCTGACTGGACACCATGAGTCACGACTGCCTGTGCTCACGACCAGGGGAATTCCACAGCATGCACATTCAACACATACCAGCGCCAGTCACCTAATAATGCCATTTGTTCCCAAGGGGGTATTGTGACACCCGCTACATCACTTTTCCCACAGTGCACCACTGCATAAAGCTCTGAATGGATTACAGAGGTATGGCTAAGTGGGTAGAGCATTTCACTGCATATCAAGAGGTGAAGGATTCAAATTCCCCTCTAAATATTGCTTTAGCTAAAAGCGTCTGCTAAATGAATACATTATTTACTCAATGCTTACATCGTGTCCTTGGTTTAAATCAGAGAGATGCACTGCAATGGAACACTTCCTCTTCAAGAGAGATTTGGTCTGAGTCGTGGCTTTGAGGACATTCTAATTCCTTTGAGACACAAGATTGTAATGTTCTATGCAAACCCCTCCTCGGTTTCAAATCAACTGGACACTCAAACTGGAATCTGTTATTGGCACCCTTGTAGCTCGGAGTGTGCGTACCATGTAGGCCAAGGCCTTACCGCAATGCTCTAGGTTTGAATTCAGCCTTCGCTATTTGCAGCATGTTTTCCCTTCCATTTCTCCCTGCCTTTCCTGTCACACTTCACTTAAAAACAGTCCAATAAAGCATGAAAAATACAATATGTAATATGTTCAACAATATGTATCTTGACGGGTATCCCATCAGAACTTACGCCTACTCAGGAGCTAAAGAGTCTGTTACCCTTCTAGATCTACAATGACCAGAATGTCACAGTACTTGGTTATGCTTTCGTATCCTGCTTCGCTTGTCAAAGAGGTCAGAGATCATGTGGATCACCTGCATGGGTGTGAGACTGGCGGACATGGCGGTGAAGCCCTCGATGTCGCTGAAATAGATGGTGACGCAGTCGTAGGTCTCCGCCCTCACCGTCTTCCCAGCGATCAGCTGCACGGCGACGGACCTATAAATACAGGGGAGGGAGTCACAACACATCGCACCTATGGAAGCAATCCTAGTAGGATCACAGAAGTTATGCAGGAAGTGTTAATGGAGATGGCGTGTAACTTTGATGCCTGATATTTATATACAGGTTTGTGTTACCATTTTGACTGCTAGGTATATGTGAAATGTAAAGACTGGCACGAATAGATGTTAGAGACCAACAGACAGACAGATGGACAGATGGACAGACGGACAGACAAACAGACAAACAGACAAACAGACAGACAGACACCAGCTGAAACAGAGGAAGGTATTAAGAACGTCTCTCAGCCTACTTGAATACATCAAGACAAGACGTCTGCCAGCATCTACTTGGGAGACGGAGGGTTGGGTGGTGTGGGGGAGGGGGGACGACAAAAACAAAAGCTTTAACAGCCTCTTATGCCAACACACACAGGCAAGTACGTTACCGTGGCAACATCTGGGTGAGCAGGCCCTCTGCTCGCCTTTTCTCCTCCAGCAACTGGCCCGTGCGCTCGTTCACCACCTCCTCCAGGTTGGTGGCATACTGCTCCAGACGACTCAGCAGGTTGTCCAGGATGCTCTCCCCACTGGGGGAGGGAGGGAGGGAGGGAGGGAGGGAGGGAGGGAGGGAGGGAGGGAGGGAGGGAGGGAGGGAGGGAGGGAGGGAGGGAGGGAGGGAGGGAGGGAGGGAGAAAAAGGGGGGAGGTAGAGAGAAAAATGGGGGAGGTAGAGATGGAAAGGGGGGAGGCAGAGAGAGAAAGGGGGGAGGTAGAAGCAGAAATTGGGGAAAGCAAATGAATGGAGAGAGGGAAGATTAAGGTTGATGGAATAGGGAAAGTAATGGCAAGATGGGAGAGGAAAAAAGGGTGGCAAGACATGGGGCCCCTCCAAAAGATAATATTTGTATTATTGTTTATTTCAGCAGAAAATGCAGGATGCAAATGGTTCAAACACGTTGGAAGGTTTAAAATGACACCTGGCTGCTACAGAGGGGATTTGTTTCAGTCTTCAATACATACTTCAGTTCCATCACTCTTCTCTCCCTTCCCTCCCTCCCTCCCCCTCCCTCTCCCCCTGTTAGAGCAGGATAAATGACTCTAGTGATGACAGTCGACAGACATGGTCTCCAGAGACTGTTGTGTGCACCGCGTTGCATACTACTATCTCTTTCCCTCTTCTTCTTTCCCTCTCCCTCTCCTTCTCCTTCTCTCCTTCTCTTCTCTCTTTCTAATTGAACCCATCCCTTTGTTTCTTTTTCTCTCTCTCTCTGTCTCTCTGTCTCTCTCTCTCTCTCCCTCTCTCTCTCTCTCTCTCTCTCTCTCTCTCTCTCTCTCTCTCTCTCTCTCTCTCTCCACCATCATCCCTAACTTGAATTAATGGTCATGCTCTCTCCTATTTGTTCTTTCGCAGCACAAGCACTAACGACCCACTCAAAACTTCTTAGGTGTATATATATTTATATTTATTTATTCATTTATTTATGGTGACTCACTAAACCAAGTCTCTACCCACATAAAAAAATTCCCTTTAGTCCAAAGTAACGTACAGGGGGGATTTGAACCTTTAACCTCTTGATCTGCTCTACCACTGAGGTATACCCATCTTATTTATTACACGTCCCCATGTATACCGTAAGCCAGAAGGAACAGAAGGGGCATGTTTGTATGTTTATACCACACAGTATGTTTGTGTACTGACCCACTGGGACAGAGCCTCTTGACGATGAGGCGCAGGGAGGAGAAATCGGGCCGCTCGGCCGCCCTCTCGCTCCAGCAGGATGCCATCAGAGCCTCCACACTCTCCGGGCACACCTCCCGGTCAGTGTGGGGGCGCAGCGGGCTGCAGCCGCCCGCCTTCACGCCTGCCACGATGTCTGGGGTGGAGGAGGAGGGGGGTAAGGTGGAGGAGGAAGGGGGTAAGGTGGAGGAGGAGGGGGGTAGGGCGGAGGAGGAGGGGGGTAGGGCGGAGGAGGAGGGGGGTAAGGTGGAGGAGGAGGGGGGTAAGGTGGAGGAGGAGGAGGGGGTGGGAGGGAGGGAGGGAGGGATTGATCAAGTTTGAAAGGGCACAGAAATGTCGGGTGTGGGAAGATGGAAAAGGTGGCCAGGATGGGAGAAAAACAAGAGAGAGACAGATGTAGGTGAACGTGTGGAACGAGGTGGAATAAAAACGTGGTGGTGTTGGAGGATAGAGAGGTAGATAAAAAGAAAGAAAGCAAGACATTTTAAGAGTTACATCTCCAACGTTATCTAACCACGTTATCTAACCACTATCTGACACACACCCATTTACAAACACACACACTTATACATAAACACAAACATACACGCTTGTGAGTACCTACCTTTTGCCTTGAGGCTGCTGTTTGGGATGAAGAAGGGCCCGTTTCGGTACACCACCTCTTGAACAATGATTCCAAAGCTGTAGACGTCGCCCCTCTGAGTGCCAGCAGGGGGCGGGCAGTCTCTCAGCAGCTCTGGTGCCCGCCACACAAGAGCTGGCACCGAGGGCAAGGTTGGCATGAAGTCAGAAGTTAGGCTTGGACAGTCCCAGGAGAATAATCCCTCCTTCTGCCCCTCTTGTCTTCCTCTCTTGCCCTCCACTATTTCCCTCCCTCCCTCCTCCTCCTTCCCTCCGTCCCTCCTTCCTTCTGTCATCACTTATCCTTTCTCTCTATCCCTCTCGCTTTTCTCAGATGTCCATTGGCAGTTCAAGCCTTCTCCTGTCCTCCACCTCCACCCGTCTCCCACCTCTCCCATCTTTCTCCTTCCCTCTCCCTTTCATCACTCCAGTGAAAGGGACTGGGGCCAGGCCTTTCTCCTGTCCTAAACCTCCCCCTTTCCCCCCTTCATCTTTGGCCTCCTCCCTCCCTCTCCCACTCACTGGTCCAGGGCTCTCGGCTGAGTGGCCGTCGGAGGTCACCGAGGCCGTGGTCGGTGACCTTGAGAACAAAGCGACTGTCCACGACGCAGTTGAAAGAGGACAGGTGGCCATGTGATCGAAGAGGGCTGCGGTGTAGGTAGTCCATCCCCTATGCACACACACACACACACAAACACGATTTGCACACATGTCTATGTGCACACGTGCATGTGCACACATGAAAAAGTAAGTTGACATGCATACATGAACAAACACACATGCAAACATAAATATACATGCAAACATGCACACACAGGTAAATTGACATGCAAATATATGCGTACCCATACATGCACAGGCAGGGTCATGGCCCCTCGTGTGCACACTTAGCAAATGAGCAGTATTGCATCGAATTCATAAACAGTCTAAAATAAAAATGACCTCATCTTGCTGTAGGACATTTGTCTTACTGCTGTAGGACAGTTATTATCTTTACAATACAATCCTCTAGGCTAACTTACAGTAATTAGATTTATGACATTCATATCCCATTAACATATATAACTGATAAGGCTTTGAAAAGTCAGTATTACAAAAATACGTTGGAGAACATACCTTCACGATGTCGAGCAGCAGGGAGTACTTGAAGCTCCAGTCAAGCTTGATGGAGCCATTCGTCAAGATGTCCTTGAGGATGGGAGGAAGACAATGTTGTCACATCAGTCTTGTGAGGGTTAGAAACACTATTGGAATAGAAACACTAATGGTATAGAAACACTAATGGTATAGAACCACCAGGTACAGACACACCCAGGGACTTTTAAGGTAAAGTCGGTTTTGAACATGGATGTGCATCGTCGTAGTGTAACAGGGCAGGCCCTTGAGTCAGTGTGTGTGGGTGGTCTGCATTGATAAGCTTTGTGTGTGCGTTTATATGTGTGTGTATGTGTTTGTGTGTGTGTGTATGTGTGAGTGAGTATGAGATTATGAGAGTGAGTGTGTTGGGGGTGTTCTGTCTAGATAACTGTGTGTGTTTGGTGTGTGTGGTGTGTGTAAGAGTGAGTGAGTGTGTTGAGGGGGGTCTGTCTAGACAGGCTTGTGTGTGTGTGTGTGTTTGTGTGTGTGTGTGTGTGTGTGTGTGTGTGTGGTCCTGTACATGTAGGCTTCCTTTAGGACAATACTCTGTCAGCAGAAACAGCTGAGGAGCCTCCAGACAAACTCCGATGAAGCTGCAGATGTTTGGGTGGATCAGGTCCCGGCACTTCACACACACACACACACACACACACACACACACACATACATACACACACTTAGTATTAGCCAGTAATTTTCACAATACGCAATCAACGTTACACAATCCATAATTTGTCATCAGACACATGGATGTGTTTGTGTGGAGCTGCTGTGGGCTCACCTGCTTCAGCTCAGTGACAAGCTCTCCACTCAGACTGACATTCTTCACATTTAGGAAGCGCACCCAACAGATGTTGTCCTGCAAGCGACACAGCAAGACCCAGAGAGAGAGGAAGAGAGAGAGAGAGAGAGAGAGAGAGAGAGAGAGAGAGAGAGAGAGAGAGAGAGAGAGAGAGAGAGGGAGAGAGAGAGAGAGAGAGAGAGCACAAGACGATAAAGCCTCTGTTGATGACAACAATAACACCCTAAGAAACGCTAACTAGCTTCCTACAAGCGCCAAAATCTAATTTGAGTATACATCGGTGTAAGACTTGTGGGACTTTTGAATCACCACAGATCTCCGCTTAGGGGGAAAGGACGAAGAAATGTAAACAGAATTCAGTAAGAGTTGAGTCCTACTTTGTAAACAGCTGTTCGAAGGGAGGACTGTCTGTCTTCCAAGATATCAAGGATGGACTCAGAGGATGCATGGATGGACTGGGAGTTGAAGAAAGGTACCTACAACATTTAGTTTGAGTTATTTCTTTTGAGAAAGCCTTTACAGTTCTCTCACACACTCACTTGTGTGCATACAAGTGTACAAGCACACAAACACAAACCCACGTGGATTCTCACAACAAATTTGCGTGCGTACTCACACAGACTCACGCACACACACACACACCTGACCAGTGGAGGTCGAGCTGTTCTCTATCATGGTGACATCACTGGGGTTGACCCTCCACAGCATCACAGACACCTTTTCATGTAGGATATACTTCCTGTGGGACAGGAAGTAGTTTGTATCAAGGTCATACACACACATTCACACAAACAGCCTACCAACAATAAAAATACTAAAAGTTAAAAACTCACTACATAACAGCAACTTGAACTATTTTCCAATAGTGATCCAGTGACTAGCTGTTATGCAATGTTGGCCTTTATTAAAATCTTTTCCCTGCAAAAAGTCAATTTAAGTACTTTGGAAACAGAAAGAGAATTCTCTCATTAAAGGGTCACGTGGGCTGGACAAATAAAGACCATCTCCTAAGAGCCCAGCTCAACTTAATATCCGAGTTCAAGCTGAAAACAGACAAGTAATCAGGTCATATTCATGATTAATTTCTCTGTAATCTTTGGTTACAGGAGTGATATGGGACGTGCACTTTTTCCTGGCTTAGAGGATATTACAGAAATATTATGAGTAGTGTTGTCTGAGAAACTTATTTAATTAGAGGAATATGTGAAGGAGAGGATGATAAAGTGGAGATGTTCATTCACCCTGTCTTATGGATCTTTGTCATGTCATGATGAAACAATGTGCGTGTGAGAGTGTGCGTGTGCGAGTGTGCGCATATGTGTGGCAGTGTGTGCTTATGAGCGTGTGTGCGTTCGTGTGTGATTGGGAGAGAGCAGAAGGTCACCTGTACAGGAAACAAACGGCTATCGTCCCTGTGACAAGTACACTGGCAATCATCCCCATGGCTATCAGTAGTCTTCTGTCTGAAAAAAGCAGCCAAGATGGGCTTTAGAAACAGCTAACAAACCCAATGATTAGGGGGAAGACTGCTGTCAACAGATTTCAAGATTTCTAAGTGATAGGCAACAGACAACATAATAACAGTTTAATAAGATCAAAATGATTTAGTTAATTATTAATTGCACAACAGGCATCAATCAACAGAGGAAACCAGACACATTTATAGTCAAGTATTTTCTTTCCTCATAATCCCTCATTAAAAACCCATCTGAGCTTCACACATTTTTCAATTGTTGAGCCATCTGCATGAAAAGCTGTCCGCCAACCACAACGGGACTTCACCGCATCGGAAAACATCCCCAGAACACATAGCAACTACAGTACAGCCAGGAAATAAAATAGCTGATAGCGAGAATGAAGGGTATTGCATAACCTTGACTCAGCAGAATGGGAAATTGGTTATGAAAAATATCAGTTTACTAAGGGAGAGGTGGACTCAAATGAAAATACCTATATAAAAAGGAATTCATACCTCAGCGCAAACAAAACAATAATAATTTTGTTAAACAGGCAGGGGTCAAAATCCATATTGAGATTGTTATGAATCTCTTGCCTGTGTGTTTCTCTATCCTCTCTCTCTCTGTCTGTCTTTCTCTGCCTCTCTCTCACACACACTCTTTCACTTTCTTTCCCTCTCTCTCTTTCTCTTTCTCTTTCTCTCTCTCACTCTATATTTTTCTCACACTCCCTCTTACTTTATCTCTATCTCTTTCTCTTACACACTCTCCCTCTCTCTCTCTCTATCTCTCTCTCTCTCTCTCTCTCTCTCTCTCTCTCTCTCTCTCTCTCTCTCTCTCTCTCTCTCTCTCTCTCTCTCTCTCTCTCTCTCTCTCTCTCTCTCTGTCTCTCTCTCTCTATATATATATTTTTCTCACTTACTTTATCTCTATCTCTTTCTCTTACACACTTTCTCAGTTTTTAATCAAAGCCGAGTCTGGAGGCCCGTGAAGAGATATGATAAGGAAGTTGACCTCTGCTGGGGCAGGGTCACACAGGTGCAAACCCAGTGGCGGCTCTGGGCAGCGAGGCGGAAGAGAAACAACTTTGTTGGAAACACGCTGCTCTACTGCCCCCTTCTGGAGGGATAGTGTACTGCACATTAGTTAGCCATGTCTTCATTGGAGGACATTATCTTAGACCACATCACATTTTTTACAGGGAACGAACCACCTTCCTCCAAAACGTCTATATATACTAATACATATACTTATATATACATATGTTTATTTGAAGTATCGGATGCAGCAAAGAGAGGTCAGAGTACCTGTGCAGAGTTCACCATTGTAGCCACATGGGGGCGTGTCTCTTGGTGGCGTCTTCCTGCCTCCAGGCCAAAGGATTTTCACCCCATCTACAGACTCATAGGTCTTGTTGGCGCCAAAGTAGTTGGCAATAACCTATTAGGAAAGGCCACAGTTGTTTCATACTATTGACATAATATTTCTGCTTGTCGATTTCAATCAAAGAAATTACGTTGAGAGAAAGGAATGATAGAGGGGAGGGAGAGATGGAGAGAGAGAAAGAGAGGATGAATGCCAGTAGGAGACAAAGAAAGAGAGAGAGAAAGTATAAAGAGAGAGAATGAGAACTGACCTTGAACTCTCCATCCTCACCCTGGATGTGCTTTACCATGTAGGCTGACTCTCTGTCCCCACTGGCATCCATGGTCACATCTCCCTGGATACCTGTGAAAAAACCAAAATCAGTTGCAATCATTTCATTTTTGGTTTCAAATCAAGCGTATTCTAATTTGCAGTACGACCATGGATTTGGATGAAGACCAAACACATACAGTAGACGGACTGTAGTGCTGTCTACTGACTCAGCATTCTGTGCTGAGAAGAGGGGGCAACATTACACAATATTTACCTAACAGCAACATTGCGTAAGAACCTCTGCCCCCCACGATGGAGACACTTAGGGGGGGGGGGGGGGGGAATGATGCATTGAACACACACACACAAAACACACAAACACATATAACAGTCATGCACACACACAGGCACACGAGAGAGCCTCTGGCTGACCTGTGATGGTCCTGTTCCACATTCTGTGGGTGACAGCTCGGCCATCGTAGGGGTCACCCTGCTCCGCCAGGGTTTCAGCCAGGGCCTGTGCATACAGCCACACAGAATCATGGGCTATCGCTGCCAGCACGGACACCTGCAATTGGATGGACAGACCAAGAGATGGAGGGACAGACGAATGAATGGACAGACAGACAGACACAACTTAGGCTTTCTTAAATGTTTTATACTGGTTAGTGCAATATGTAAATATTTCAACACATAGGCAGACTCAAATAAATATTGAAAACACTGAACATATCTGTAAATACAAACATATCAACCCATGGTAAAACTAGCTCTGGGTTCCATTGTCAGTGAAACAACTGAAGGTTTCCCCTCTTCACCCCCCCCACCCCCCACCCCAAGAGTTTTCCAAGCCAACCTTTTCATTTGTGTAGGTGTGACCAAAGTCTTCTTGAGACCGGCGGATGACATTGTTGGAAAAGTCATGGTAGCCCTGATTGTCTGGCTTGTAGAGTGAGAGCAGAAACAAGGTTCTGTAGGCCTCTTTAGCCAGCGAGTCCTCAGCGTCACCTACAAAACACAAGTTTATGGTAATAATGTACAGTATGTGCTTTCAAAGGCAATTACAGTCAAACGTGTTCTATCTTCCAACATGACCCAACAAAAGCCAACGGCCATGGCAATGTTTATGTACTTGAAATGCCTTTATTGGGCTGATGTGTACGGTATGAGATAGGGGTCACCTGCAAACCATGTTTGGAAAGGAATCAATTACATTTAGCGACTTACAATAAGTACAGGGACATTCTCCCCGAGGCAAGTAGGGTGAAGTGCCCTGCCCAAGGACACAACGTCATTTGGCACGGCCGGGAAACGAACCAACAACCTTCTGATTAACAGCCCAACTCCTTAACCGCTCAGCCATCTGACCCATATTGAGTCCCAATTAAAGATCATATTCATTTTGACATACCTCTTCTCCAATCAAAGTTGCCGAACATCTCCGTCAGGATATAGGGTTCGAAGCAGAAAAAGACATAGTCCCCATTGGTCAGTTTGTTCCTGTGTGCCTGGATCAGGAAGCGTCTGACTGTCTCCCCCCCTGCAGAGATCACTATGACTACAGCAGGACATGCAAACAACAAACACAATGAGGCAGATAGGAAACTATCAAATGATTCCTTCTTTTCATCCTTCCTTCCGTTCGTCCATTTAAGGAAGTGGTTTAATAACTTTAAACTGAAGTTTACAGTGCGTACTTTAACACGATTGTGTCGTTTCAAATCCAAAATTCCAAAACATAACAGAAATGCGTCACTGTCCAAATACATATAGACCGCATGGCATATCTCTACATGACTTGGATGATTACAATGATGATATTTATTGCTTGGATAATTACAATGATGATTTTGAACGATAGGCTTCAGTGGCGTTAGAATGAAGCTGAAACTCAAACTCACTGCGTGAGACCTTGGCAACCTCCATGAGGACACGGTCTAGTAGGAGGGATCTGTCATCCTGACCACCAGGGTCTTCAAACTTCACGTATTTGGCCACAGATATGTTATTGACCTGTGCTTGATACCTACATAGTGAAAAGACAAAAGAACTGGAAATTGTCTACATGTTTATGAATACAAATTATCTTCAGAATATTAGGACTAAATACTGTTGCCGGCTGTCATTGTTCCATCATTTCACTGTTTAGAAACACCTGTCATTACAACACAGAGACAGTTAAGTTCTCAAGAAAGCTCTGGAAAGGATTTTTTTTTGTTACTGATGTTTACAGGACATAAATACTATAGTTACATGTACATTTATACATAAAGGTTTTTCCAAAACCCACCTGATGCCTTCTGCTGGTATGACCCAGATTGGTTCAGGCTCATGAATGATCCCGATCCGTTTCCAATCAAATTTTCTACAGATTCTAACAAAGAAGGAACCCATCTTAGTGAAGGGACCAAACACCCTGGTCAGAGTGGGGTATGCCTGGAAGGTGTGCAATAGTAAATAATATTATAAATAATTTACTGGATTTTTTTTTTTTAAATCGTTGTAATTTCTCTCAATAACTTTATTTCCTAGTTATGGATAGTTGACATGTGATCACCTTTTTGTCGAGCAATTGCTGGTCTGCGCAGGTGGGGCTAATGACGGGAATGTTCCAGAAGGCTGCTAGTTTTGCTGTGATGGCACATACCTGTGGACCAGAGTGGGAGAGAGGAAAGTAGGGGAAGAAGTATTGAATTACTTTGTATGACAAGTAGTCAAATTCAAATAACCATCTATGTAATTAAAGCAAAAAGACAAGGAGATTGATGTGAATATTGTTGTTCATTTTTGCAATCCACTATAGCGTCTACACAACAATTATCACTATGAAGCCCTTTGCAACATCATATAAAGGACTGTACAAATAAATTATGTTGCATCCTCACATTGGAACAGGAGGGGCCGATGAAAGCACTGTAGTTAAGTCTCTGTTTCATCTCCACAATCTTCCCAGGCCCGTTCACATCGTGACATTCGTCGTCCACATACTCGTACTTTAGTCTGTGACCTGGAATGACAGGGGAAATGACAGTCAACTTTCAACATCCCCGGGCCAAACATAACAATTACCGTGACCGTGAGGGGAACTGTGGCCAGAAATGATCCCAGTCCAAGAAGGACCCAGTCGGGATTGCTCTCGAGTGTCCTTTACAATTTATTTATGAAATTAGTCAAACGTCCGAAAAATCTGCATTTCTAGTCTCCATAGCTCAGCCTGAATTATTTAGTGTTCGGAATGACTAAATGTAAATGTAAATGCTGTAAATTTACACATAAGAGTAAAAACAAAAAGGCTGTGACAGTTTTAGAGAGTGTGTATCCAATTGTCAGACTGACCTTTTAACAGCTCAGGGCTCTGGTTCACCTTGTCTATGGCAATGAGGGCACCAGCCCCGATCCTGCCCACACTGAAGGGCTGAGAGGTGTTGGGCAGGACCAGGAGCAGGGTGAACTCTGAGCCCTCAACCCAGGGAGCAAGGCAGAGGGCCAGCTGCAGGACTCGTGAGAGGAACTTCATGGTCGCTAGGACACAATAGACTAGGCTTACCGACTGTGAAGACACTTTAAAATATAGTTTTGAACAGGATGGTAATAATTACCCTGACACACAGTACAGAGAACAAAAAAACAAATTAAAATATGCTAATGAGTCATTTGGTAATCATCAAGGGAACTGATGGTTATTTCAGTGCATGATTTATATTTCACTCTAATATTTTAATTCTTCTTCTAATTGGACGACATGTCTGGATAGATTAATTTACAGTCAATTAACCAGGATATTACTATGCATATCATAAAGAAAAAGCCTACTGCGCATCTGTGTAAAATAGGAAAATAAGAGAATACTTACCACTCTATTGTAATTGAAGCAAATTCAAGCGTTGTTCAACTGAATATACAGTATCCTATGGTTATGTCTGAGATTAGTAATGATCAGAGTAAAGACATTTAAAGTTAAGATAGTCTATATGAATTGTAGTTAAACTGTAATTCCTAAAAGCTCTCTCTGAAGACTGAACAAATGCTACTGAGATTTTGCTTTCATAAATCAAGGGGTTCTCATATTAATCATCTTATATTTTACTGGCAGCACTCTGGGAAGGCCGAACCACATGACGTTTGTTTATCTAAACGGCCTCCGAGTAAACACGACATGGGAATCCTCCAACAGACTGGTAAAACATCTGAACGTAGTTGTTTATGTGTTGGTCTTATTACATCCTGTTTTTGACTTAGAAACACAGAAAAACCCTTGTTTGTTTGAAAGCATCATGTCTTTGACAGATGTGGTCCTCAAGGTTTATTTGTGATGTTAGTACTTTTTGATTCATTAATTAGGCGTGTTCAATCCCGATGGGATTTTCTGTAAAAATGCTTCCCCTTTGTGGTTCTCTCTAAATATTACATTGGATCAAATCTTGTCTAGTTTTTTTCTCCATGCTCTTGTTGAGGATCTGTGGGAATCCCTTTAAGGCCCTTAAAGAGTTCTGTCTCATACAAACAAAGCACTGCTAAACAACACAACAAAGAAAGACCACTGTTGGGAACAAGAGGATCATGTTTGGAGTTTGGATGAGCTTCTTTAAAAAAATTGTAATTTTGTTTACACTTTACATCTTGATAAGTCTACAAACTATACAGAGGCTGTGAGGGAAATAAGGCAGCTGATTTGAGCTTTCGGCACGTAGACCATGCATGGTCATTCTCCATTTTGACAGATCATTACTAATTAAAGACATCAGACTCTTGTCAAGGAACATATACAAAACTGATTTAGTTAAGTCAAATCGTAATCTTGGTTCCCCCTCAGGGAAGTTCATATTACAGGGAAACATTTACAATTAATAAAACTGGCTACACTGGTTGTTAACTATAATTTTCCACCCCGTTATTCATTACATCAGTTTGTTTTGAGAACTCTCCCTCACCTCTCACCATGACCTTTAACCTTTCACCTATCAACATCCATCTGTCCTCAGGACCCAGTTAAATCAGAAGTCAGACATGGCGCATTCTTTTGCTCTACCACGCAGTTGTGGTTGTGCGTTTGAGAGTAGATGAGAGCGAGAGAAAGTGCTTGTGTGCGTAAATATTGATTAACATAGAAAATGTATCAATAACATCCAGTTATGGACTGTTGGCTTTCAAGCAGTGATTGACTGTGGAGAATCATAGTCATGCTTTAAGGGAAGAGATGTGCATGGGGATAACAATCAAATTTCAGATCTGTAAAAAAAAAAGTTATTTAAGGCTCTTTACCAATGGTGTTCAATTTAAAATTGTGAAAACGTTTTTTTTCCATTTTAGGATTTAGCAGTTTTTTTATATGTATGTTCCCACTTTCCCCAGCAGATAGCAGTCTACCGCAAAGTTTCAGACCAGCGTGTGACACAGAAATCAGATCATATTAAAAACCATGTCGGTTGCATATAAATGCACCTCTCTGATCCTGTGATTCTTAGTGAGAACAATGATTTCTACTGCACTTCCCAGATTTGCTTTGGGTTTGGCTTAAGCTCAACGAGCGTTTTGGAATGTCCCACACGGTTTTATTTTGCACACTTAGAGAGAACTACCACACATCCAGGAGATTGAGGTCTGGTCTAAGACCATCTGTCACTTTGGCTGTGAAACAGGGGCACAATTCCATTTCTCTCTAATCTCACTTGTCTGTTTGTTTCCCCCCTCATGGATGTCATAGGAGAGTGCTAGAAGGGTGGAAGATTGCACATTGTTTTTATAACAGATACTATGGAATTGGGCTGGATGTGTTTTGACAGCTAGTGCTCTTAAGTGTTACATTAACACAGACACAGCAGTTTATCAAACCAGGCAGTATTGAATATCAACAACAACAAAAAACATTTCTTTTAACACATTTACAGTTAATACAGTTTTATTCAGTTCAATCATTCATCTTTTCTTTTTTCAATACCATGACATTAAATACAGAAGGCACTTACAAAAAAATGTTAAATTATAGACATTGTTATATAAACATTAATTTATTGATTAAAAAAGAACAATAAAATGATAAGGACCGGAGATGATGGCGGTACCCATTTTATACAGTACATCTCGTGATTAAAATCTACAGCTTTCTATATCTACAAAACAGTAAAAACAGTATTAATGTATCTTGTTATAATGCCCCTACTATCTCTTAAATGTATAATTTAATCATTTGAAATATTAAAAAATAATCATAAAGAAAACATAAACACAAATGGTTTGTTTTTGTTGTCACTAGTCGGTGGTTCATGTTTATAGGTGTTAGGCTTTTGTGGTGTCTGCATTGTGCAAGTCCTGGTACATCTCTATCAAACGACTGGCCTCCCTCTGGCCTGACAGCAAAGCACCGTGGGTAGTGGAATAGTATTTCCTGTGGGTGGCTTCACCAGCAAACAGCACCTGTAATGGCTGGGAGGCAGAGTTGAAAACAAACAGGAGGGAGCAGAGAAAGGGATGAAAAGATGGAGGAAGTGGAGCGAGAACGGGTGGGTAGGACAGATGGGAAAGGGTAAAGAAGTCGAAAGAAAAAGAGAGACCCCCAGATTAAAAACAAGCCATTGAATGTGAGCCATTCTAACAACATATGTTTGGCACCACTACTCCCCTTAAGCTACACTGAGCTACTTCTGAACATTATATTAATGTTAAGTCTGCTCGTTTTAGAAGAGGACGATTCCTTCCACAGCAAAGGCCACCCTGTTCCTTTCTCAGTCTAACATGGCCACACACACAGAGATGCAAACACACACACACACACAGCATCATGTTTCAAGAGGTCTAGACCCTCCTGACACGGTGTGCGCAGGCTGGTGACACTGCTGTGATCCAGTGATGACACCGGCACATTGAGGAGATACCCAGCATGCCTCTGGGACTGTAAACAAACACAGCCTCCAGAGCCCAATGAAAACGAATCCAGTGCCGTAAACATAGTGTCACAAACACAGTGCAGTGTGTGTATGGTAGACTACCATTCTAATCTCACCCCTTCGTTGGAATCTAAATTCAATAACCTTGTCTAATTCAGCGTGTCAAGAGCTTAATAATTTTATCGGGTATCTATTTATCGGGTAATTTATATCGGGTATCTATAAATACCCGAACAACCGGAGCACTTCTATGGCACAGAGTAAGGTCCAGAGACTGGGGTGTGTTCATCAGCAGAGCCCCGATATACTCACATCATCAAATACGACACTACACATTGAGGTGGATGTGTGCACATGTGTGTGTGTGTGCGTGCGTGTGTATGGGGGGGTAGTAGTTGTAGATAGGGGGTTACTTACCGGGGTCTTGGAGCTTTTGGCGTCGGGCAGAGGCATGGCCAGCCGCTCCACGTCCCCCCCGCTGGACCCCACCCTGGTGAAGGAGTAGGAGCCCCGGATGTAGGGGTTGCTGCCCCACATGGAGCGCAGGATACGCCGGGGCTTCGGAATGTTGGGGTTCCCTGCGGACGGGGGGAAGGAGGATAAAAGGAAGGGAGGGTAGGTGGAGGGAGAGAGATGGGCAGTAGGGAGGTGGTGGAAGTATGGAAGGAGGGAAGAGAGAGATGGCGGGGGAGGGGTGGAAGGAAGGAAGGAAGGAAGGAAGGAAGGAAGGAAGGAAGGAAGGAAGGAAGGAAGGAAGGAAGGAAGGAAGGAAGGAAGGAAGGAAGGAAGGAAGGAAGGAAGGAAGGGGATAAAAAGGGAAAAAATGCTTCCGTTCAGTGGTGATGCCAATTGTACAAATGGGTTGTAGGTGGGATGAGACAGTAAGCTGTTGTAGAGCGGTCCCAGGAGAGAACAGTTCCTTCCTGACCCAAATATAATCTGTAATTACTTGTCATCTCCCTCTCTCTCTCTTCCTACCTTTCCTTTTCTACTATGCTTCCCTTTCCTTTCCCCCAGTCTTTGTGCCTTCTTTTTCTCCCCCTCTCCACCTCTGTATTCATCTCCTCTCTCTATCTCCTGTCTTTTCTTCTTTAATCTACCACAGGTCAAGAATCATTCAGCTGTTTTCATGAAGGTGCTACTTCGTGAAGGTGCTACATGAGCTAACACTATAGCAACCTCAGTCTCTCCCAGGTCAGTACAGCACAGGGGATTAAACCAATCTGACCTACATCAGGATTTTGTTTGTGTGGGTTCTGGTTCTCATAAATGCATGCCCCAAGTTTACATTCACAAACTGTCTGATGTCATCACCAAGCAACCAGCTAATTGTCTTTGTTATTTGCTAGAAATTATGCTAAACTCAAATGTTAAATCCACCTGCAGCCATACTGCAAGCTGTTAAAAGTAACTAACTGCTCTGGGCTGCAGTAGAAAGGCATTCCCAGAGGCCCAATATGGTTTGTAACCTTATGCACACTTACAGTATATACTGTATACATACAGATTATATGTATATTAATTTGACATTTAAAGACATGGCATCAACTGAAATTCTATTTGATTCAGTAGACAACACAGGGAGAGCCATCTTTCCCTGTTCACAGGTTGAACAACTTATGTGTTTGCAAGCTTCTGAACAACAGGGCTCAAAATATAAACGACCAGTACCCATATTTAGGCAACGCCAAAGGTGTAATGTATCTAAGGACAAGACCAAGTAGACAAGCCAAGTAAGGAAAGTACACCTTGGTTGATTTATGAGCTGGGTGAAACAGGAATCATTCTTCAACCTGTGTGTACGTTAGCAGACTCAACAATCGATTTTCTGACATCGGGTGAAGGGTTATTGTGAAAAACAGCTCTGAAGTGATAATGAAGGCCACAACCTTGTAGTTTGTGTGAATGTGTGTATGTGTTGAAATAGAGGTTGTTTTACATCCGTTTTAACATGGTGCAATTTTATGAGTCATTCAGCATTACGCAACAGCCTCTACTAGGCTTTAGCTCTAGGCCACGAGTGATGTCATTTCCTGTATCTAGAACGTGAGGCCCCACAAAAGGGAATCACTGTATTCTGAGTCACTGCTCATGTGATTGGCTGAGCAGCAGTGATGTATTACAGCCCCAAGGTTTCAGTGTGAGAGAGGAACTGATAGCTAGTCTGAGATAAACAGCTGCATTCTATAATAAATGTACCTTTGACATTTAAAAATATATATTATAATTTCCAGTGTTGTAGCATAAACCTGACACTAAAATCTAGTTTAATATGCAAATGCTTATAGTGTATGGTCCAGGTTGTCTGTCTATCTGTCTGTGCGTCCATGTGTATCTGTGTCTGCATGTATATATGTATAAATGTGTGTGTGTGTCTGTGCCTGTCTGTATGTATGCTTGTCTGTATATGTATAGCCTATATATATAAAAAAAAATGTGTGCATGTCTGTATATAAAGTATGTATATAAAGTGTGTGTGTGTATGTATGTATTTAAAGTATATATATATATGTTAAGTGTATGTGTGTGTGTGTATGTATTTCAAGTATATATATATGTATATATATAAAGTGTTTGAGTGTGTGTGTGTGTGTGTGTATGTATTTAAAGTATATATATATGTATAAAATAAAGTGTTTGAGTGTGTGTGTGTGTGTGTGCATTCTGACCTGTGAAGCGTCTCAGCAGCTCGGTGCAGGTCTCGGCCACCGTCTCGTCGTCGCAGCGCTCCATGAGCAGGGCCTCCTGTCCGCAGATCCAGCCGCTCAGCATGTAGCCGTAACGCTCGGGCGGGTACAGCACGTCGAAGCTGCAGATCTTCCGGTACCACAGCTCCTCTGGGTAGACCGGCTGCTCCAGCAGGGCCTCGTCCTCCCACACAAACTGGATGCTGTTGCACTCGGGGCTCCAGAACGGCTCGGCAAACTCCAGGAATATCTTGTCGGTGGTGCTGATGCCCAGCTTCTCGATGGCGAGGACTTTGTCCTCAGGCAAGGAAGGTGAGAAAAGGGCCTCGTGGCCCTTCTTGAGCACGCCCAGTGAGGCGGTGACGATGACGTGGTCGGCGGCGATCCACTCCTGGTCCTGACACTCCACCTGGATGGGATGGCGCTGGGCCGGGGGGGCACAGCAGCCCCCGGCGCGTCGGTCGTCGTTGTGGTCGTCGGTGCCGCGGTTGCCGTCGCTGTTACCGTGGGCGATCTCCTCCTGTTGTTGGGCGGAATAGTTCCAGTGGATGCGGCGGACGGGCTTTCCCAATCGGATGGTGCGGGAGGGGATGTCCTGGGCCAAGAGCTCCACGATCTTCATGAAGCCTCCAGGGATGACATGGTGGGCGCCCGGGATCTCCGTCCACTCGCCAAACTCACTCAGCGACACCTCGTCCATGCTGGGGGAACTGCTTTCACAGCTCTCCACCTGGTGGACCACACACACACACACACACAAATACAAATAAATTATGATGACTCACCTTATCATCAATCTAAAATTGTCAGCACTGCAGGTAGCAGACTTTTCTCTGGCATGTGTCATTCGTAGAACACAGGCAATGCGAAATAGAGCTCTATTCTGGTTTGTTTTCAATTCTCTTTCTGTAGCACTAATACTGTCTCATACAGACCAAGCCCTAGGTTCTCTTTTTTAAATAAAACCATGCATTTCCAACACCAATTCCTAACTTTAAAACCCAAAGCAAGTAGGGCGGGAAGTGATCATGTAAACAGGAGTGCTTGACAATAACAGCCACATTGAGGTAAATATATACTTCTGAAATCCTCATCCACCTCAGCCTGTGGCTGACAGCCCACTTGGCCACCATTTTGTTGTTTGTACTTTGGATTCTTTCTATTGTGTTAACAAACTGACCTTTCTAATCAACGTGAATTGAAATGGATGCCTCTTTGGGTGTGATTACAAAGTGCAAGTGCTCAGGTCAAAGAGCAAACCCCTGCTAATGTGTTTATGAGACTAAAGGCAATATGACTGGAAAAGCCACTACAACTAGTTTTACATCAAGCAATAAAACTTGATTTTGTGTGATACGGCA
The DNA here is from genome assembly GCF_021917145.1 of Hypomesus transpacificus. Lineage (NCBI taxonomy): Eukaryota > Metazoa > Chordata > Actinopteri > Osmeriformes > Osmeridae > Hypomesus > Hypomesus transpacificus. The sequence goes on along the minus strand of NC_061081.1, from coordinate 1,086,226 downwards.
TGTTCACGGAACATTGTGTAATTTACACGCCTAAACAATTAACATTTATGTCATCCAACCGAATTAGAAAACTGGTTTTGAACTACCCAAAGGTATTCTCACACATGAGTAAGGGGACTAGTATGCAAATACAGTTCTTACTGACAAGTGAGAGAAGATATTTCTTTGAAAGGAAATTGAGCAACGTGTCATAGCAAGAAAGACTGTGGCTAACCTCTCTCACCCAGGACCCAAACATTTCCCTCCGACAGGAGGCTGCGTTCCGTAAGGGCCAACACCTCATGCCACAAGGACAGTTTCTTCCCACCTGCAGCTGGCCTCATCAACAAGGTCCGGGACCCCCCACTTCTTTAAACCTCAAAAGGTATTGCTACTTCACTTACTTGTGATTTTTTTAAAGATTTTTTGAATAACAAGGGTTTTTCTACATACCGGTACATAAAATAGCTCTCATAAACGCATTACAAAGAGATTATGCAGGTGAGATACGCCCAGAGAGCCTGAAGGCACACACACACATATACCATTTACATTACATTTACATTTAGCAGACACTCTTATCTGAGCAACTTACAGTAAGTACAGGGACACTCCCCCCAAGGCAAGTAGGGTGAAGTGCCTTACCCAAGGACACAACATCATTTGGCACTGCCGGAAATCTAACCAGCGACCTTCTGATGAATAGCCCGATTCCCTAACCGCTCAGCCAGCTGACCTACCTTGAGGTACTGCTGCAGCATGGATAGCTTGAGCCTCTTGGTGCTCTCCAGGTCGTCAGGGTCCAGCATGATCTTCTTGCGGACCACGTCGCGCGTGAACACTCCCACGCTGTTCTGGCTCTCAGCACATACTGGCTTTCCGTTCTGGAAGAACTCCTGAGTCAGCTCGTACACCTGGACGGGCGGACGTTCAAGTTTATTTTGATGTGCATATTAACACAGGTATTACTACTGTCACAAACACAAATGAGATACTGTAAGGCCTGTTTACTCTTCAGCCAGACAGTTGTTCTCTACTGGCCAATTAAACAATTGTAGAACTGAATGTAAATTATTCCACTAATAACATTCAGTCTCTGGGCTAAATGTGTCCAAACAAGCTAACCCAAGAACTCTCCACCCTTTTATACAGTGGTGATAATAGGTGAAATAGTGACAAGTAAAAGTAAATAATTAGGTACTTGAAACTAGCCTAGTCGTGAACGTGTGTGTAACTCCAAATCTTGTTAACTTGTGTTCTTTAGGCATTTGAATTCCTTAAAAAGTGCCATGCTACACCAGTGCAGGTTCAAACAGCCACGTAGTGTGTGTCTCATCATGCCTGCATTCTTCTCCATTGTTCTTCATTGCCCAACAAAACACTGCAGCCTTGTTAGCAATTCTGTTAAGTGATAACTAATGGGGCTGCTTCCCAGGCAAGACTAGGCATTAGGCACAGTGGGGAAGCTAGTGCTTGGCGCACTGCTCTGCCCCCGTGGGCCGATGAGCATGTTTTAAGTGGGTCACTTACGGACAAGAGACAGTGGAGGACACACACCCATCCTACTGTTGCATCAAAACAACACGTACTGAGCAAGCTATGTATACATGGGAAATATTAGTCTATTCTCGGAATATGATACAATTTCATGAGACGTACAGTTTTGTCCTCTGGCATAACAGCGTGGTAGTGCTTTAGTTGAAGTAACTGCCATGTACTACAGAGATAAACTTGTACACACACAAACGCATAATCAACACAATAGCATTCCAGCGTAGTCTAGTGCTCTGTCAGGCAGGAAGCTGTGGAGTGATTAAGGTGAACTGTAGGGAGGGACAGAGGTGTTGACAAGCACATTTGCTGCACGTGTCTGATCATTGTTGATCTGATTGGTGGTGAGGCAGGCCATGTGGAGTGTGTAACATAGCGCCTTCTGGAAGCTGAACAACAAGGCTCTAGACACTTCACCAGAGCAACTGTGTGTGTGTGCTTTCTGAGTGTTTACACTGAGGTGTTTGAGTGTGACAGAGTGCATGGTTTATCGTTGTACACAGGTGCAAGCATGGCATTTTCAAAACAGAATTAAGCACAAATGACTGAGTGCAAGTGTGACTCCACACGCAATTTCATGTTTTTAAGCGCCTCCAAGCATAACCTACACACACAACTCAAAAGGCCAGTTTATAATGCTGCCCTATGTGTGACTCATACATGTGTGTGTGTGTGTGTGTGTGTGTGTGTGTGTGTGTGTGTGTGTGTGTGTGTGTGCGTGTGTGAGTGAGTGAGCACACCAGTATATGCAAATGTGTGTGTGTGTGTGTTTCTCTCTCACACCTCATTGTACAGGTCACTGAACTCTTCCACCAGGTCCTTAGGGATCCTCCTGCCGCTGTTGGTCTGGTAGTGTGCCACGCCGTTCTTGGTGTACAGGCTGATGCGTCCCACGGACCGCTCGCCGTCCGTGGTGTGCTCCAGCAGCCCGTTGTCCTGCGCCAGGTGGTACACTGGGTTTCCGTTGGCGCCATGGATCCAAGTCGCTCCAAGCTCCAAAGTCGCTTTGCCTGGAGGGAGATCGAGGAAGACGGTTCGTTTTATTTATTTATTTTTTTGTAATGAAAGGCCCTTTGGTTGCATTTGAAAAAAATTCGATTTGAGTGGAAGTCATCGAATCAAAGCCCAGCCACTTATCTGAAACGACGTACTCGAGCTGTACTCAAGGCATGCTTATTTAACAACCCAGTGCCAGAGATGTTAATTACCTCAGCTAATGATGATGATAATTACAGTGTAAAGACAAGTCAACAAGTTGGTGTTTACACAACCGGCACAACCCACTAATTGACAGATACAGCAATGTTATCTGTATACTGTCATATACTTGACATGGTTGTGACAGTAGCCTACCATTTATCTTTGTTTGTCTCTCTTGTCTTGTAACTGAATATTGGTTGGTAGCCTGTTGACCAATCATACATCCACTTACAAAGAGGCTCTCCAAATGTTACAAACATCAATGTATTCATGCAGTCCCTGTGAGTACAGAGGGGCTTTATCTTTGCTACCTTGAAATTGATGTTTTTCAGCTTGACCATAAGTAGACAATTGTGATTGGTGCGTCTCTCCCAGATTGTAAATGGTGAATTCGTCAGATAGTTTGGGTTGCCAGATTCTCTTGTCATGCAGTTAAGAGGCATTATCAGATTCAATATGAACAACATTTGTATCAATTTGCTTTGTATTAGTACGTCAAAGGGATACTGTTCCCTTCTTAACGTACATTTTACATTTCACAAACGTTGAAATGAACAAGGAAATCCCCCTCACCGTGCTGAACACTTTGAACTCTTCCTCCAATTCGGTCGGAAGCCTCTAGGACTGTGACATCCGTGAAGCCGTGTTCCTGGAGGATCTTGGTAGCGGCGAGGCCGGACAAGCCCGCGCCGATCACTACTATTCGAGGCTGCCGGTGAGTGCGTAAGCCGCTACTAAGAGGATCATCAGTGCTGTCTGACGAAATTTCACAACTTTGCATGCCGTCCAAGCTCCTCTTTTAGGGGATCTAGTGAGATAAACAAAAAAGACGTATGATGACACGATGGAGTCAGGAGGCCAGAACAGAAATACTAGCACACCGCAACAATAGAGTCAAGGAATCTATTGATTTCAGTGTGAAGTAAGTTGAAAGCACTTCCCGCAAAAAAAAAAAAAACCTAAACACAGAAACTCCCTATCAAGTCCCTTTATGACATCAATACATTCTGAAAAAAATATTTCATAGCAACAGAGAAAAATGTAGAAACAACATAAACATGAATATGGGTGGTAGACCTTAATTACAAACCTGTTGTCAAGTACATTCTCACACAAAATGTTCACCCAAGATAGCACCTCTAGGACCCAGTTTCCCTGACATTGGTGTGGGCCTTTCCGTCGAAGAGGAAAACACAGTGGGGGTGGGCATATTTAGAAACACAACCCACTGATCACAATATACTAGTATAATATGCCTCACATGCAGTGGAAACAAGATGTGGCGTTGATCGATTGACGGGTGTGTTATATGTTGAAAAGAAAACCCTCAAACGTGAAAGCTTTCTCTCAGATGTGGTGCAGTCAGATGACATTCCGTTCCTAACAGATGTCAAACACGAGTGCCTTTAAGCAGACAAGGGGCCTGGGGGAAAAGAGGGTTTGGAGGCAGGCACAGCTGGAGACGAGAAAACAGAGAGGTAGGGTGAGAAGAGAGGGACAGGGGAAGTTATGGAGCAAAGGAACATCAAGGAAAACAGAACCCAGCGACAGGTTGAGCTATGAAGTGGAAGTGCTTGTGGGAGACAGGAGGAAAGAGGGAGGGAGGACCAAGAAACACACGAAAAGCAAGAGATGACAGCGTTAGGAAACTGCTCCCAAAAAATGCAGCAGTTTCATAGGTCTTATCCATCCATCCAAAAGCATATTTGTCCTTTAGAGGACATGGAGCACTCCCATGTGCATAGCCAGCCCCTTTTCCAAACACACACAAACACATAACACCTCCCCGCTTTGTTACTATGGCAACAAGGGACACATGGGCACACACATGGCGCTGCACTGAGGAACAAGCCGACAAGTTCAAAAAGCTGATATCTCCAGCAATGAAAAGCGCTTACACACGCTCCAGTTCAGCCACCCATCCATCTCAGAACAACTGTGTTTGTACATACGATAGACCTACACATGGCCTTTGTTGTTGCCCTGAACCTTAAAATGATCAGGGAAACAGTTATTTTAGTTAACACAATATGCTAACACAGAGAAGCAGATAGAACACTGCATCGACAATTCAATACTTAATTCTATTGCAGGTCAAACTCAGATGATTGGCACCACCAGCATCACATCTTTCCACCCATTATTTTCTCTAATGTTGCACAAGTTGTTTAACATTATAGTCGCAATAGAACAATCCAGAACTTTACTCAGCTGTGTTCCATCACATGATGAATGAGGGATGTGGTGTGTGGGGGGGGGGGGGGGGGGGGGGGAGAGAGAGGAAGGGCCTCTCAGCTTCTTCTTGACCAAGTCTTGATTAAGCAACAGGCTACACTGCCACTGTCACTCAGACCAGTCAGACATGTGCTGAGTCTATTAGAATTAACCAGAAAAACAAGGCTTATGGTTGATTGGCAGATGAGAAGTGAATAACACTGATGTCAATTCTTGAGAAATGTAAATTCTGTCAATGGTTTTGTGAAAGAACTGTTAGTTGCAGGCTTTTTAAGGGTGGTGACATTAAAGCTGGATATTTTTGGACTCGCCTTCGAGATTTCCTCATCTATCAGACAAGCTAAAACTCTATCTGTTAAAATAACACAGCCCCAAAATTCCATCCAAGTTGATCCTGGCTAAGGCCGTTTTAATCCTGCAATTCCTAACATGTATTTTCTAGGACAAACCTTGCCATGAATGAAAAAGCCTGAGTAATCACCAGAATTACGACATTCATCAACTACAATATTTCCCAAACCTCCAGACCCTGAGTAGCTGTCTACCAGAGTTAGTATAACAGAGCACATGGTAATTAAACTAACCCTGACACACAAACGTTCTTTTCATACTTATGAACGGTTGAGTTGAGGGTAAATATAGGGCGGAGGCTGCAAGTCCTTATAAGATAACCACAGAACGTCCACAGAGTCACCAAAGAACCCATTTTCAAATCCACATCGGGGTGTGATGTCATTATGTCATTTTAGTAGGTCACAAGCACTAACCTAAGAGGAGTATGTGGACTTCATTCACAGGGCCCATTACGCCCATGGAAGAGCTGCACCACAGGGGCCCATGGAAGAGCTGCACCACAGGGCCCCCCCACTTAGCTGCAACGTGGGGGGGAATGCTTTGAAGAGCGTGAGAACACTGATGTGGCTTATGAACACACCTGTTTATCACTGGCAGATTCACTATGAGGAAATAAACAAAACACTTGATCGACAAAAAAACTTGAAAAGGGGGAAACTACCGACGGTGGCTATCAATCACATTGCCACTCCACTCTTTTAGCTCAAACATGCAAATCCTTTTGAACCGGTTCTTCTTTTGTTTCTCTGGAAATATCCTGTGTCCAGCAGTCTTCCAAGGCTGTCGGCGCTGCCTGTGATCCATCCTTGAGTCTTGGCAAGTGCGGAAGCAAAAACCCCCACCACCCCCACCTCTCTCGCCATCCTAACCCCCCTCCTCCTCAGCATCCACTCCAAGAATAAAAAAGTAAATCAAACAAACGTGTGCCATTTAGTTCCACCACATTTCCTCTGCCCAAAGTGATTCATCTTCAGGAAAAACAGGGCTGGTGTAAACCAACAACACACGTGCCTCCATCCATCAGATCACAGTGCTGGGAGTGCCTGCTGGTAAGTCATTAATAGTTCATGAAGGTAGAAACTACGGAGAAATACCTTCCTCCACCAGTCACATGAGAAGCCATGTTGACATTCAACGTCATTACTACAGAACACTAGTAAGTAGTAGAAAGAGTACCGCTGCAACAGACGAATTACTAGATAAAGTAAAGAGACGGGCCCTCATACTTTCTCTTTCTGACTTTTATTCTCCCTCTATCTCTCCCACGCCCCCCCATCTCTCTCTCTCCACCTCTCTCTCTCCACCTCTCACCCTCTCTCTTCATGCTGCCATCACTGGCTGATTGTGTTATCCCTGCCTAGTTAATGCCTTTACCACATGCCACCCCTTCTTACTGACCGAACCCAAATGACGGGTGGGTGGCACCCTGATGGGAGTTCTTGCTTGACCCACAAACCAGCATCTTTTTAATCTGACTGTCAGTCCTTCCAGGAACAGGGATACATTACATTTAGCAGACGCTCTTATCCAGAGCGACTTACAGTGAGTGCAGGTACATTCTCCCCGAGGCCAGTAGGGAGAAGTGCCTTGCCCAAGGACACAACGTCATTTGGCACGGCCGGGAATCGATCCGGCAACCTTCTGATTACTAGCCCGATTCCCTAACCACTCAGCCACCTGACTCACTAGCAGGGGATAGCTAGTAGGGGGACTGGAGGGGTGGAGTGCTGTGTTCCAGTTCTGTAGGATTCACACAGCGCACACTTTTTTCCAAACCAACCTTCCCTCATCTGGTCAGCTGTCAACATTCACAGCTGCTTCCAAGATCACTTCATAATCAAACCCCAGTCCGCCACTTACAGCACAGTGTGCAGGTATAACGTCACACTTCCATTGACATCAAAAAGCTTTTCCCAGCTGCCCCAGCAGCCCCAGTGGGGCTTCATGCCAAGGCCCAGACATTCCACACTTGTATCCCAGCTCCAGTGCTCGTGAGTTGGACAGCCCCCACCACCCCTACCCACCCCCACCTCCTGGATGTCATCTTAGGACTTAACAGGAGTGTGGTGTCCTGAGACCAACGTGGTAATGCCAAAGGTAAACACAAGACTTGAAGGAATGGCAATGCATTGCTAGTGCATGTAGGGTAGAGATATTTTTTATTTTGATTTGTCGGTGATAATGGGAGAATCAACCTAAAGAACGAGATGTGTGCGTATATCTCACCCAAAGTCAGGACAGACGGATCAAATTACGTACACTTAACAATATTATGTGTCAAAACGTTCAAATCTTGAAAACGTAGGTTAATTACATTGCATCGAACCCTCCACTTTCAAGCATGATAAGAATTACACTGTAACAAAGAGGGAAAACGGAAAATAAAACGGACATCACGCTGAAGGCAAGAAAATGGTATGGATTCCATTACTGACACTATTGAATTCGCTGACTATCGTGGAGCGCACTACCCGACTATACCGTATTGCTGCCACGTAATAGATGTGTAGCCTACTGCCAAAGTGGCAATACAACAAGCAGTTTCAAACAAAGAAAGATAAACAGTCATGTAATTTTTCATTTTCACTAAATTGCGGTCTTTAGGATTAGCAACATAATTATGACATCTCTTGAAATTTGAGAGACAAAAATACATTGATTTTGCGAACATTTATGTCAAATCAAGTTATTGAAAATGTACTCAACAATAATCTATAATAAGCATTACATAGCGTCTTGACCAAATGTGTTTGGAGAGCATGTAAAATCAGTGTATTAATGCTCGCTATTATATTTCGTTATAATCAATTGTAACCTTTGCTTACACACTTGCCTATATCTACTCCGCGCAGACAGCTGTAACTCAGCTGATCACTTATTTAGACAACCAACCTTGTAAACAGCTCAACATGCTAAACCAACCAAGCTTAATTCCAAATGGTCGTTACCTGACTCTGTTAGTCTTCAGTTTTAAATGTGAGAATCCTTCTCTTTTCTTTGTGCTCTTCCTCTACCCGGCTCCGCTTTGTATTTATGTGTGCCTTGAAACCAGAAGCAGCCAGTTTCACTGTCACCGCTGCCTCTTACTTAATAATAATGAGCAACGTGACGTTTTACTGGAAGACCAAGCCTACTGTTTGTGCGCGCGCACGCGGTGTTCAATTGTGTCAGGACTGGGACCCTTTCAGATTGCAGCGAAAATCGAGTCCTAATGTTATATAGTTAGAATTGTGCCACTGCTTGTAAGTTGAGCGTTGGCTCGTATATTGCATTCATTAGCATTTTGAAGATAAAAGGATGTAAATACTGAAATACTTCATTTAAATATTCTGTATCAGCAGTAGTCTAATAGTGTGTTATTTGAAGAAGAAAATTGTCAGGGGTTGTTGAGGACAGGAGAGTGGGTATTTGGCAAAGCACATGCCTTTCAACAGCCAGTTCTAGGGCCAAGTCACAAATATGTATAGTCTATTAACTGGCACAAGAGCATGCAGACTTCCTAAACTAGTTAACCATCTTAGGTTGTAGATCATTAAAGAGGATGTGCACCTAAAAGAGTGAGTAGCTGCCTGTAATCAAGGACCAGGTTGAGAACAGAGGGGGTTTGAGTCCATCAAAATAAAACATGTTTGTCTAAATATATGCATTTTGAGAGGTGATCCTGTCCGGTTGGCCTGTTTGTATTCCATACAGTCACAGCAGTATAACAGAAAACTCTTAACATGTGCATTGTAGACCTATTGACCTCTCCAAGGAAGTCCATCAGACAGTTAGGGAGTTGTTGACATTTGGGCGGATGGCCCTTCGACATTCACTATTGTTTTGTCTGCCGTTCCCAATGGCATAGATCAACAGGAGGTCAATGGATGATTCAATCTTAGGTGAACACCCTCTCAGATGTCATCAGAGGGTTTGTCTTAAAAATCCGTCTAGGGCTCATTTTTCCAGGTCCCAGAGGTCAACTCCCTTCCTGCCTTGGATTTGGGCCTGCTGCACAGAATCTGTGGTGAAACGGAAGGATCATGGTCAGTTTCCAATGTTGTAAAAATATAGTGATTTAAGTTTAACAGGCTGTGATTTAAGATTTAAGCTAAAGTGTCTTTGAGGTTGTGTTATTGTTATCTTTGAATGTTATCTTATTTTACGAAGCCATCTTGAATGATATAGCAGTTAGTGGTCTGTAGACCTAGGATCATCTCCTTTCAAAGGATAAAACAATCAAAAAGTTCCTTGTAACAATTGTAAATTGCCTCATTAAGGAATCAACAGACTAAGTCATTGTTAAATAAAACTCCACTCACTTTCGTCCTCTCTTCCTGTTTTGCTGGGTGGTGTCTCCAACACTTCCTGTTACAGAGGTGATTCAGGCTCAGAGCTGCATCCCTGCAGCCACCCCGCAGCTCATCAACTTCTCATTACTGCTGATTTGTTTTTGTTTTTCCTTTGCCTATGTACTAGAAGTCTAAGATTAGAACCCAGTTGTTACAAAACAACATAGGTCAGCAACACAGGCAGACATCATTTCTTACAGGAGCCAAGCGTCAAAGCAAGAGACATGATGTAAATGAAGTTTTGTTCATTAATTTAAAAAAACATTTTGCTAGTGATTAACAATGAGAATAGTTAGGGTTAAATGGTTAAATGGAAATGTCCAAAATCTAAATAAAACATTTTCAGCAGTTTTTTTTGTTCCTTTGCATGACATCAGGGAAGGCTAGATGTTCTCTGTGGAGTACAATTTGTATACAGTTATCATTTCAAAGTGGTCCAATTTGTTACAGGGACAAACTGACTTGTTCAACCCTCCTTCACTACAGGGAAATATGCCTACAATTGCATTTCTTTTCATAAAGGTGTACTTCAAATTTCATCAACAGAAATGTCACATTGCAGTTGCAATGTGTGTCCTTCTCCCAATACAAGGGAATAAGAACTACTAATATATCCTCCATTTTCATTTCAACACTTACAGACTGTTTCTCTCTGAGGTCAGAACAACCAGCCATCACTGCCTTTACTAAATCTCCACAGGTAGAGTTTCCTTGGGCATCAGGATCCTGCCGTGAAACATTTTGGCCCGGCAATTTGGAAAGATTGACTGTTTGTGTTCTTGTAAGAGTGACCACGTGGCACATGGCACCCTACTGGGTTTTTTGCAAGTCAGTCTGTTCATGAAAGATGTTGGAAAACAAGGAGGCAAAATAGGTCAGGAACATCCTGTGATGTTAAAATGTTAGCCTTTACTTCATTTTCTGAGTAGTGTACTGGCTTTGGAGAAAAACTCTTAAAAAAGAAAGTGTGATTATAATTTTAAACCTTCTCAACATGTGCCCTTGTCGAATAAGTAAGTACAGTTCATGCAGTCACAACATCTGAAAGTACATTCTACAATATGACAACACCCATCTTGTTGAAGGGTAGTAATTTAAGACAAAACCTCAAGACAGAAAATGTATTTTTATCCACTCAACTTTGTAATTTTTTTAGTCAAGAAGTATGATTCTTGCTTTAAGAAGTTCTCCTTCTTGAATCCTCTAATTTCAAGGTCACACCAAAGCTAAACCATTCTTTTATCTTCTGAACTGCTTCAATCCACACAATTCACGCCCAAAACAAACCACTGCAGTCTTTCATTAGAAATTCACTTTCCTTTTCTGCGGAAGGATAAAACTTAATAAATTTAAATTTTCCAACGAAAAGGCTTGGGGGCAGGATGTGCTACAGTACTGTGTCGTAGCAGCATGCTTGCGTGAATAGCAGTTTGACCTGAGATGTCATAGGCCCTGATACTGTGGGCATAGCCCGGGCATACACCATGGGAAACAACCTGTTATCCTCTTTTAGTGACACCATTACGTAATCACTGACACACAAATTGTTTTTTGTCATCTAAGACTGAACAATCTGTCATTATCTTAATTATTTTTCAAGAGGTCCCTGCCTTAGCCGGATCGTTGTTTGGTGTTGATTGCCGTGATTGGTGCGTGAATATGCATGAGTTCTCTGCATAAGTGAGGCAACAGAAGAATGCTGGTGTGTGATTGGTGGAGGGCTTAAATGAGTAGAAAGGGCTCTCTGTTCTTTGGTGTGCTGGGGAAGCATAGACAACACATTGTGAAGCAAGCCAACATTGCTACACTGTATTCAAGAGTGTTCCTGTTCATGGCTCCATCGTCCCTCCCCTCCTCGGCCACCCACCCCACCTTTCACACTTCTTGGACTGCTTCACACAAAGAATGGGGAAATGAAAGTGTCTTTTCATTGGGTGACCCATGCACAGGAACGTGGTTGCGAGGGGAGCCGAAGTCTGCCGGCTACAACTGGCTTTTTACCCCCATGTTGCCCAGCTCTGCCTCACCCACGTGAATCCAGGGTGCAATTTTAACAACAACAAAAGAGGATTGAAGAGTAGAGTCGGGTGGGGCGGAGGGGGGGTGGGGGGTGGAGTTGGTGGAGGGTCTGGATAGAGGGTAGCTATTGATGGCTGGTTGTTGTGGTTACATAAGACTAATTTAGAATGCAGGGCCTGCTGTAAAGACTGAGGACACACAATCAAGCTCCAGATACCATCAAAAGTGCTTCAGCTGACAACCCATACATGTAATCTCTGAAGATAGACATTCCTCAAACATGGTCAAAAATTGCGTTGCCCTCTACAATGGTACTAATAGTACACCGTTTACTATACAGTCAATATTTACATTAATCAAGTGTGAAATTGTAATGAGTACTACCAAATTTGTCTCCTCTCTATTTAGATGATTGGAAAGTAAAAGGTAAAACAACGTTCTCTGTTTGGGGATCTTGCCTGACCTAACCTGATAGGTTAACTTTACGTAAAGGACCACCCAGAAAGAAGAGCTTTCTCCATTGTCACTTCCCCCACATAAAGGGGAGGAAATAGATTCTGTCCATCAAACAATAGATACAGATGACCTCAAAACATACCAGATTTGGGTTCAGATGTAGGCCACGGATCTTTATGGTGCTGTGATGTTTAACATGGTTTTGTGTATTGTACTATACATTTGAACAATAACACACGAAGGAAGCACATCAGGGGAGAGCGATAGAATTAGGTCAACAGTGAGAAAGAACAATTCCTAATTTGACATCTGTGTCGGCTATACTGGTTTTTGTGATAATCTCCCATTTATGGTGACTGGTTCCTTTTTCTGAAACAATCTTATTTAGTTCAATCTCTGAAAAAATTAAAATTAATTGTCACCACAGCTGGCTGTATGTAAGGATGTATTCATTCATCATGTATGCTATGGCTCAAACTGACCCTTTAAAGATGATTTGTTTGTCTGACAAACCCAGAGCAAAGATATGTATTCTATTTGATACAATGGTGTGTGTGTCTGTCAGTGTGTCCGTGTGTGAGATGTAAGTAAGTGCGTTTCTTGTGATTTCTGTATGAGCCACGACACACTTTAAACACAAGGGAGCTAGGTAACAGGGAGGAACACAGCAAACTTTAAAGTGTTCATTTAACACCAGGAGTGTTCATGATGATAAAAGTGCACCTAAATTATATAAACACTCAACGAGTAAAATAAACACTCCTGGTGTTAAATAAAATGTTTGAAATGTGTTATGCTGGTGTGCCCATTTTTGTAACACATAAGTAAACAAATCCATTATCTTCCATCTCTATTATCACTGCCAAGAACAGGTACCAACAGGTTTCAACAGATAACGAAAATACAGAAACAAACTTTGCCACTTCTCAATCCTCTTCTTGTACACACTCAGACACATCGGTCGTTACACAACTTGTCGAGCCTGAGTTATTTTTTATTTATATTTTTTGCTGTCCTGTGTCAAACTGATTCTTACTGGCTAGTCTGTCCCCCCACAAGGACATTATAGTTCTACTGGACCCTTTATGAGCAGAAGGTGCTGATCGGTAAGCCGTACAATTCCAGATGGGTTCCATGGGTGTAAGCAGCTTAGGTCATTAAAGCAAAAAAAATGTAAACGTGTGTTAGTCCGCCTCCTCCCTAAAAAAGGGAGCACACTTTTCCCCCTTCGCTTTCTTTCCCTTTACCGTTATGAACGTGTCACAGTTAATGCAAGCCTAATATATGGTACTCTTAGAGAAGGATAGAGAGAGAGAGATAAAGAGAGAAAGAAAAAATCCCATTCAAAGAGATCCAGTTAGTCAATTGTCTAATCAGATCAGACAATTACTACTGTCTCTAATCCCCATGGATGCCTTTTCCAAACTCTAGCTTGAAAGGGGCTCCTTGAGACAGAGATGCATGTACGTTTCATTGGAAATTGTACTTCTTTACAACAATTTTACTTCTTTTTTTTTTTTACTGAGGCTCAAATGGCGGTTATACTGTAATGGGCTTGGAAAACAAATGCAAGCCCTGGACGAAAAATAGAATAACTGAATCTTACGTATCTAAGTGGATATGCTGGCCTAGTTACAATAGTTTTGGGACTATATGCAGTTCACTATGTCATGACATTGATTATTCAAGATAAGTTTATTGATAATGTTTTTTTTAGGTAAATTACAGCCTGAATGTACAAATGGGCAAATGTGCTTAACATTTTCAAATTAATCTATCTCTTGGCTGTTTCTCAGCACTTGTACCACTGTGTGTGTGTGTGTGTGTTTGTGAGACTCACAAAATGATTCCGAACCTTATTACCTGAGCAGCTTAATTGGGTATTTGGAAACCATCTTCCGGAAAGCACTTGCAGTACTTCCACCTACATTTTCATTCAACACTTGTAGAAGAACTCCAATAAAATCCTGAACCTTTTCAAATTGGAACTTAAATAAATATTATCTTCTACCTGTATTCAACACTACATTTGAAGACCACAATTGACAACCCTTGGTTTATAAACACATAATATGGAGGTGTATGTGATTGCATTTTTTGCAAAACCCATTATAATCATCACAACTGAAGAGAAGCCTTTGAACCATCAGGGTTTGCTCGCTCATTCCTTTCCTGGAACACCATTAGCAACTTCTAGTTTAAGCTGTACTTTGACCATTACCCGAAACAACGTTGGATCCCATTGTTATCACCTTTGACCTTGAGGTCACATGAAAACTTGCATGTCTTTGTCTGTCTGTCTGCCTACTCAGTGTTTTTAGACAATCTGGTCCAATCACACTTCTCCTTTCTGGAGTCATCTCCTTCCTCAAAGCCAGATATTCTGTCACGCTATGAGTCATCAGTTTGTTTGTATGAGCATTTGTGTTTTTCAGTTGCACAAACAGACTTTAGATACTTTTTCAGGAGATGACTCAAGCTTTTTCAACCAACATAGATCATAAGTTAAAGTATTTAGCATTTCAATATATTGCCATTATTTGCAGTTAGCACACACAGATAATGTGTGAAAGAAATTTGCCTTACACATTTTTGACAAACTGCACAATAAGCCCTGGTGCACTGCCTTAGATTGAGATGGGAAGGGGAATAGTATTACATTTACATTTTGTCATTTAGCAGACGCTCTTATCCAGAGCGACTTACAGTAAGTACAGGGACATTCCCCCCGAGGCAAGTAGGGTGAAGTGCCTTGCCCAAGGACACAACGTAATTTGGCACGGCGGGGAATCGATCCAGCAACCTTCTGATTACTAGCCCGACTCCCTCACCGCTCAGCCATCTGAGTATTGTACAGATGACAGGAGATAGACAAGTTGAAGGGAAGGAAGGGAGAAGGGGATACAGAACCAAACATGGGAGGTGTGTGTGAGGGAGGAAGATCATGAAGGGTTCAACCTGGAAGGATAAGAGGGAGGGAGGGGCCCTGTCACAACAAATCCAGCTTCCTGTCTGGACTAAAAACAACCCAAACACCCCCTTGAAAATGGGGCCTAAACAATGGTTCCTGTCGCCAACCCTACAGCACTCCTACAGTCAAGACATGACAAAAGGGCAGGGGGAGGATAACTATATAGTTGCACGTGTTGTATTAAATTTAGATGTTTGTCCGGGAAGGGGATGAGCGAGCAACATCCTGGTACAATAACCCTTGTATTCTGGGACATGAACAGCCAAAACATGTCCACCCAAATGTTAGGGTTTTCCTTCCTGTATCTCCTGAACACAGTGCCATGTCTCCTTTTGGGTCCCCCCTGCCGGTGACTCCTGTTTCCAATTTCTACCTGTGTGTTTGTCATAGGATCCCCCTTGTCACCGGGCCATGTGCTGCTATATGTGTTGCCGAAGGGATTATGTGACCATGGGCCCACGCCCAGCCCAAGCCAAACCCGCCTGCTTTCAGATGTCACTGGGGAGTGGAGGGACTAAGACTGATACAGAGTTGGGAAGGACTTAGAAGGAGATTGACCCTCCTCACCCCGACCCACAGACATTGGTCGGCCTTGGGGGTCATGGTTGGTTGAGAACGAAACATTGGGAGGATGACACCGATCCTCACTGTGACCTCACGTCCTGGGGCCAGCTTGTCTTAACATCACACAATCGAGACAGCCTCTTGATATAGTAGAACGACATTCACTGTGTCTTTAAAAATCTGTTAAGTAGTGTATAAAAGTGATGTCAGGCATAGGAACGTAATGAGGTGAATCAGGGTGATTGATAGAAATGATAACAAGTGACAAGGATTCAGTCAGCCCTAATGAAACTTTTTTATACCCTTTACTAATGTGTATTTCTTATATTACCATTTACACATTATTACACAAGAGTTATGTTTGTTCTCCTCAGGCAAAGATGTTTCTAGTCACTACAATTTGCCATCAGTTGAATTTACAAATAATTCTAATATGACCTTCTAGAGTCTCTATACTTGAGAGTAAATGTCATCTTATCAGTGTCTATTCCTCACTCTGTCATGAAGACGGGGCAAAGTGTTAAGGTCAACACAACGCAGTTTTTCCAAGAGCAGCACATTGGGATCAGTTCACATTCGGTCAACACTGTGCTTGGCGATTAGGCTGATGTGTATGCTTTATGCTAGCTTATGGTCCTCCTAGCTCTATGCTCAGTTTTTGCTAGTCTGCACTATGCTTAGTTTGCGGTAGACCTCAGTAAGTGATGGTCCGTAGCCAATTGTCCTCCTGGCTCTAGTCTAAGTCAGTGGTCTTTCTTATTCTATGCTAAGTTTGTGGTACTCCTCGCTAGGCCGTGTGTAAATTGATACTGTAAACACGCACAGCCACCAAGTCATCTAGGTCAGCCAACTGTACAGTCTGCCAGGCTGCTAGCTCCAGCCACACCAAAAAATACTGATCAGATTACATGGGAAACACACACACACACACGATAACCTTCCTGAAACCACTTGGCCAGCTATACCACAGTGCTACACGGATATGCAATTTGATGGCACCAGCGGTCAGTGTTTAAGATGAGAAGTGTGAGTTTATCTTCTTCAATTTTGATTACACAGAGACATGCTCACTGCATAAACTAGTGTGAGGAACTACAGTGATTCTTTAATGTTATCATATTGGTGCATTCTAACTAGGAAAAGTTTATTCCTTCCCAAGAGCCATTGTTCTTACGTCGGACAGTTCCATTGCGCATGCAGAGTCCTTGGACACAAAAATGAGTGAGAGTGAAAAAAAAGGCCACAATGTCTTCTCCTATTTTCTGTGACCTTAGCCTTTCACAGTTCTCTGGAGTCTCCGAGAAAACAACTGGAAAACCGGGTTATTCTCTATCCTGGGAGGGGCTTCTACTGTGTATCTTTTGCAGACTGAATTTGACATTGCTCCGAGAGCTTATATTCTTAACACATGACTAAGTAGAAAGCTGCTAAATCCCTTCTCTGGGCCAGAGTGTGTTCTTTTTGTGTTCTTTAGAGCTTAGCCAGAGTAACAGGCCAGTCGGCTACATCAATCTAAATTAATACTCTTTGTGCTTGTGCAGCGTGTGTTTCTGTATATGTGTGTAAGGTATACTTGCATGTGTGTGTATTTGGATCTATCAACAGGGTGTAGTTCCACCAGTGTCTAAAAATGACCCCCTGAGTTCTAGGATTAAAACTCCATTGCCTAGTTAGATCCCAAAGTTTACTGATCAATAAGATTGCATCCCAACACCAAAGCAGGTTGCTTTTGAACATCAACAACTCTATCTGGGATTCAGAGAAAACCTTGAAATCCTGATATTCCAGGTTCCAAGGTTCTCAGAGTCTCGTGGAACTGGGTATCTTGTGATGGATCTAGGATAGGTAACTAAGGGGACTGGGGGAGGGGGGTATTTTCCGCAAGCCAAAGTTGGGCCTCCTCAAGCCCTATTTTCCGGAACACTGATGTCTAAATATTACCCAACCACTTAACAAAGGCTTGTTTTGACAAGTGGCACGGAAGCACACATAATCTCTGGTCATAATCTTATCACTATGGTGTGGTGTTCTTAACACGTATGACAGGCCTGTGTGCCAACAGCTGACATTTACATTTAGTCATTTTAGCAGACGCTCTTATCCAGAGCGACTTACAGTAAATACAGGGACATTTTCCCAGAGGCAAGTAGGGTGCAGTGCCTTGCCCAAGGACACAACGTCATTTTGCACGGCCGGGAATCGAACCAACAACCTTCTGATTAACAGCCCGACTCCCTACCCGCTCAGCCATCTGACCCCACTGACGTAGACTGGCTAGCTCCCAACGTGAGCCAAGTACAGGCCCTTTTACAGGCCCCATTTTTAGGTCAACTGAGGTTAGCCACTGGCATTCTGGGAAAACGTTCACCCTCTCAATCAAAAACTTGTCTAAACCTTTTTGTGTAAACATAATGAGTACCTCTGCACACAAAAACAGCCCGTACAGAACAGTGTGTAACGAAATACTGACCTAACATAAGGCGTGATAACAATATGTTACGATTAAGATCAAACATATTTTCCTCTTCGTTGTGCTTAGGTCTCTGTCATTATTTTAAACATGCGCGCGTTAAGCAGCATCAAAGTTGAGTGGCTGGAGTATGAGGGAGGTACACTATAAGCAGCTTAGTAAGGTTGGTGTAAATATGAAAGGATGGAAGGAAGAAAGGATGGACCGGAAGAACAGAGAGGGCGGAGGGCATGTGGCTGAATTGTGTCTAGTATGTGCGCTCATGCAAGCGAAGTGAAAATTAAATATAGTTACTTGATGTCCACTCATCGTCACAAGAGAAAGGTGACTGAACTTAAGGATCGTATTATGTAACAGCAGGACATACAGTGCCCTCCAAAAGTATTGGAACAGTGAGGCCAATTCCTTTATTTTTGCTGTAGACTGAAAACATTTGGGCTTGACATCAAACGATGAATGTGAAACCAGAGATCAACGTTTCAGCTTTTATTTCCAGGTATTTACATCAGGATCTGATGCACAAATTAGAAAATATCACCTTTTTGTTCGAACCCACCCATTTGTCACGTGAGCAAAAGTATTGGAACATATGACTGACAGGTGTGTTTTGTTGCCCAGGTGTGTCCTATTACATACATTATTCAATCAATAAATACCACTGAATGTCTACACTCAGGTTCAGATTGGGTAAGATAGGTTTTGTCTATGCAGACTGTATTCAGAGGTGAAAACAACATGAAAACCGGAGCGCTGTCTTTGGGTGAAAAACAAGCAATTGTGAGTCTTAGAGAAGATGGAAAATCAATCAGAGCCATTGCAGAAACATTGGCCATAGCCAGTACAACCATTTGGAATGTCCTGAAGAAGAAGAAAACTACTGGTGCATAAAGTAACAGACGTCGAACAGGTAGACCAAGGAAAACATCAGCAGTTGATGACAGAAACATTGTGAGAGCTGTAAAGAAAGACCCTAAAACAACTGTTAGTGAGATCAGCAACAACCTCCAGATGGCAGGAGTGAAGGTATCACTATCTACTGTTCGCAGAAGACTTCATGAACAAAAGTACAAGGGCTACACCAGAAGATGCAAACCACTCATTAGCAAGAAGAATAGGAAGGCCAGGCTGGAATTTGCCAAAAAGTACAGAGATGAACCTCAAAAATTCTGGGACAAAGTTTTATGGACTGATGAGACAAAGATTAACTTTTACCAAAGTGATGGAAAGGCTAAAGTTTGGAGAAAGAAAGGAACTGCTCATGATCCCAAACACACAAGCTCATCTGTGAAACACGGTGGAGGTAATGTCATGGCTTGGGCTTGCATGGCTTCTTCTAGGACGGGCTCATTAATCTTCATTGAGGATGTAACACATGATGGCAGCAGCAAAATGAACTCGGAAGTCTACAGAAACATTTTGTCTGCCAATTTAAGGAAAGATGCAACCAAACTGATTGGCAGAGCCTTCATCATGCAGCAAGATAACGACCCAAAACACACTGCCAAAACAACAAAGGAGTTCATCAGGGGCAAGAAATGGAAGGTATTAGACTGGCCAAGTCAATCTCCAGACTTAAACCCTATAGAGCATGCATTTTACCTGCTTAAGAGGAGACTGAAGGGAGGAACCCCACAAAACAAACAACAACTGAAAGAGGCTGCAGTGAAAGCCTGGGAAAGCATCAAAAAGGAAGAATGCAAAAGTTTGGTGACGTCAATGGGTCACAGACTTGCTGCAGTTATTGAAAGCAAAGGATTTGCAACTAAATATTAAGTCTTATTCACTTAAATATGTTTTAAGTATATCTGTTCCAATACTTTTGCTCACATGACAAATGGGTGGATTCAAACAAAATGTGATATTTTCTTAGTTGTGCATCAGATCCTGATGTAAATACCTGGAAATAAAAGCTGAAACGTTGATCTCTGGTCTCACGTTCATTATTTGATGTCAAGCCCAAATGTTTTCAGTCTACAGCAAAAATAAAGGAATTCGCCTCACTGTTCCAATACTTTTGGAGGGCACTGTATGTGTCATGGAAAAGGTAGAAATGCAATCTCCTATGTTCCACACAAGCAAATTCAAAGTGACAAAGTCTATCACCTCACATGCACTTTTAATCATGGTGTATCTGTTATATCACAATGAAAAGAAAAAGGTACTGGCTATACACTTTTAACAAAAAGGTTCAAAATACAACAATAAACGGAGGTCTCATTGGCTTATGGCATATGTTTGTTAAGGACAGGATGTTATGGAACCCGAGCTGCAGCAGAGAACATCTTTGACTGCTTGATATTTAAATGTGTCGACTAAGCGTACTGTTTATCCTTTCAGAGGTGCTGATAAGCTCCCATGTGTGTGTGTGTGTGTGTGTGTGTGTGTGTGTGTGTGTGTGTGTGTGTGTGTGTGTTTGTGTGTTTGTGTGTGTGTGTTTGTGTGTGTGTGTGTGTGTTTGTGTGTTTGTGTGTGTGTGTGTGTGTGTGTGTGTGTGTGTTTGTGTGTTTGTGTGTGTGTGTGTGTGTGTTTGTGTGTGTGTGTGTTTCACATAAACTGAATGACTGGCCCTGGAGTGCTCTTGGGTACGGGCCAAGTGGAGTCACCATTTAGGGAAAGTGGGAAGAAACTAAAGAAAGAAAAAAAATAAAGAATCTGCTAACAGGAATAGAGAGGGAAAGACTTTGAGGCTGACCGTGCAAAACAAGAGTACAGAAAATCAAGTGCAGTATAGGTCCGTCGCATCTGGTGTCTCCAGAGGCTTGTGTCCTTCCATGTGACCGCCCCCAAAAACACAAAACCTGCTGTCCTTTTCAGCTGATGCCATGGCAACCTGGAGGTTTATGCAAGGGAGAGGACAGAGGGGGGTCAGCATGGAATCGGATTAGAAATGTATACATCCTACCAAAATATTTGCATGGTAAACAAATGCATGGTAAACAGATTCAGAAAACAGGTCTGCTGACACTTAAAGCTTCATTTAATGCAAACACAGTAGAACACCTTTCCGCAAACTAAACATAACTAAATTATCTTTGTAATGTAAATGTCAAATTTCTCAGTGGATAAAATCACCAAGTAATCACTGTCCACTTCGTTATGCTGGGAACTTATAGTTTTTTTTTTATCTCAGATCTGCTCATTTACAATTTTGTTCACTTTGGGTTTAGATGTCCATCACTGCTACTCTGATAGAGGATGCTAATGAGGGTGTGCGTTTTAATTTAGATTTCAGTCCCTTTGGATTTGCTTGAAAATCCCCCAAATCTGCTTGGATTTGCTTAAAAAGCAATTTACAGCAAGCATATTTGTCAACAGCAAGTGAAACTACTACATCGAAGTCATTGTCAGTAGGGCCTTTCATTAGAATATGACATGGTAAGTGGAACTTTGCACTTCTCTGGTTTCAAATACCTTTTTCTGGATGTAGTTGCATGTGCTACCCCCATGTGGCACTTTAGAGATATGACACTTGTCACAAATCTTACTGTACAATATGTTCTTTGAGCATGTAATTTGTGCACTGCCCCTTCAGCAAATGTATCTATGTCTGTCTGTCTGACGGTCTGTTCCAGACATGTGTTGTGTTTATGAATTGTTAAGGTAATAGTGACATCAATTGGTCAAAGACTGTGCTGCAGTCAACTTTTTTCGCGCAGTCTTGCAGACATCTGGTTTGGCCTCCGGGGGGAGACACTACGATGCGAAAAGGCCCCAAATTAGGCCAATTAAATAACAACAACATTACTTTTACTAACATTTTGCATATTTTCATGTATAATTTTAACGTGTGCGCAGTTTCAGTTCAGTCATAGGAGTAGTGTTTGGGGTCTGCTACTGGAAAGAACGAAACACGTACAGACTCGTATCTCTCCCATTTACACAGAAACATGAGTCAGATGGAGAAAGAGAGCGAGAGAGGTCATCATCATATTGGGCGGAGGTCCGCTCATGATCTCAATGAGAGCGAATAGGGTTTAAACTCAAGCAACCTTTTCTCATCAGCCTATACACGCTGTGGCCAACATTTATGGAAACTCGAGCGCAAACTTGCAGTCCATTATTTATGTTCTGTTGGCGTTTTTCATTGGATTATTTTTTATTTATTTTATTTTCTGTGATTGCTGGGTAAATAATTCATGTGACTGAACTTCAGTTGTGTTTTGTCTGCCACTCCTTTTTTTACCTCAAATAAGCACCACCCCCAGTCCGTTTACTGTACGGTCAGCCCAAATTGTCCTGACTTTCACGCTTCGAGTATAGTTTAGAGTGATTATCGTGTTGACAAGGTAGGTGCTTTATTTTGAATATTGTTAAATTGTGTATCAACATTTTACTACGTTAAACGTAAAAAAAAAAATCCGCTCTTAAATACCACTATTAGTAGACACCATTTTTGAAAAAGTATTCTTCTCTACTGCAGAATAATAAGCTATATTGTTCAAAAACTTTAATTCGGTAAATTATCTTTTCTCCTCATCAGTTCTCGTCTTCAATGGCTGAAGCAATAGACAATCGTGATGAAGAGGAGGAGGAGCTGAGAGAATTGCGGAACCGAAATCAAGCAACAGGTAAAGTTGAAAATGAAGTCACAGGTAGGAAAGTGTAGATGTGTAACAACTTGGAACGTCTATTGTCTTAAAGTATCGCGAGTGGTGTGTGCAAAGCCTACACTTGGTGGCTTATGCCAGGAATCTTTATTTCCGTAGAATGTCGCCCGTTTTCAAAAGGTGAAGTCATTGTGTATGGGTGCTGTAGCCAAGGCTGTCAAGGTGTGTTTTACAAAAGGACAACAGTTGTTGCTTCCAAATATTTAACGATTTTCGTTATTTTACCGTGAGTCAGCAATATTTCACTTAATATGGTATCAGCCGGTGGAGAAACTTGAGATGGCATGTGTTGGCCCTGCAACAAAGTGAGTCGAAAAAGCGCCATAACCGATTAAAACCTAGCCTAATTCTTTCAATTTCAATAGGCTTAGTAGAAATGGAATTATCTGCTTTGCAAAACATCTGTATTGAAGCAATACAATATGCCTCATATTGGTCACTAAAACGAAGCTGACAAAATGTGTTGTGACTAACCCAGCCTCACTGCATTACTCAGTGAATGTCGCCTTTATTCAGGAGGCCAGCCAGCCAGTCTCTCTCTGTATACATCATAGCGAAGCAGTCAGTTTGATTTGAGTCAGCTTCCATGGTCTGTCAAAATGCAAAGTGTTTGAAATCCTGTCTCCCAGTGCCAGAATGGCTGTAACTACATGTTCATGCAGGCAGTTCTATTTATCCACCTCACACGCCTGTGATGTGTCACCCTACTCTGGCAGACAGTGCAGCTATTGTGGCAGATAAATTGTAACTGACAGTTCCGACACCTCATAATTTAGCCACAGTGGGGTTTTTTTAATGTTCAGTTAAGTCCAGTCCAACAAGTTGATGTAATGTCGCTCAACCATCATGCCGGTTTTGAAATGCATCAAATACATTGTCGTTATAATTGTGTCACATTAAGTGGTTGAGAGTTACAAGCTATTCTTCCTTGTGAGGCAAACACCGACCATGCCAGCCCAGCCAAACCATCCATGAACCCCCCCCCTCCCCCATCCCCTTCCCTGACTCAACAGTTGTCTCCTGGGTGGGGGTCTCGGCCTGCCCATCCAGGCAGGTGGCCTGCTTGTGGTGACTGCAGGGAACAGGCCCTTTTGGCTGTCTTCCATCTCTCTATGATGTCAAGGCATGTTTACCGCATTTCCATGATTGGCTGCACCCATACCAAGTTATTTTTGGAGCAGATCAGGTGACATCATGCTCATTGTATCTTTGTCTAGGGAACCACCCAAATCTGTCAGGGTGTACGTTTTCTGTGATGACTGTGGATTTTGTCACGTTCCATTTGTCAAAGCAAGATGTTAGAAGAGTTATTTGCCCAGAAAGTCTTTAAATGACTAATTTCTGAGACCACATCAATAACAATGACTCATGTTCACCATCAGAATTTGATGAACGTCTAGCATGCTATCCACAAGTAACATAATTCTGTCAAAAATGGTTTTCAGTGTGAAAGTTAAACTTTCCTTGTTGGTTATGTGTTCTGCTGATTGATGGAGACCATATCCTCTGGACTATGGCATTTTAATTACTACCACAACCCATGTAACTCCATACCGTTTCAAACAAACAGATGTCTAGAGAGAATCTCAAACATCGGAATGATTTTGAACAATCCTCCAGTCGTCTTCATGGCGACGGTTTGTAAACTCCGTTATGAGCCTCCCTTTCCCAGCTAGGAGTACAGCTGCTCCACTCACCTGTCAAACAGCCCTGGAAACAACCCAGGTCTTCCATTACTCCCCACCTCTAAAGGTGTCAACCTTGAGATACGAGGTGAGGCTCACACCACCGTAGGGGTGTCCGGTGTGGGAATTAGAATATGCACCCCGAGCTACAAATATGATAGTTTTGGAAGAAGCTTAGAGTCAGGGTTAGGACAATACACATTGAAATGTGAGTGTCCTTACATGCCCGTGTCTGCTTGCCTTGTACCTGAGTCCGTTTGCAGGCTTGAGACGGGCTTTGACATCACAGCTGTGTGTGTTGTTTCACCATGCCCACAGCCTCTGTGGGGAATCAGCCTGCCCACGACCTCTGAAGTTTCTGCTTGCACAGCGTGATAAATAGTTTTTTTCTTTTTCTTCCTCCAACCCCCCCCACACACACACACACACACCACCACTTGTTCTTTGTAGAGGGTCTTCTCTTGTGTCTGAGTGACGTTAGCATGTGGGCTTGTAAGAGTGGTATGTGTTCAAGGGTTTTCCCCTTTCTCCATATTTGATAGCAAAATGATAGGCAAAGTAAGAACTATGTGAAAATACACAATGTTTTTTCTTGTGAACCTGTTTACCTAACAGAGTTATGAGGTCTCCATCTAAGAAGTGTTATGAAAGAAGTGTATTTGGTGGGTACTATCTTAAAAACTTCCATTGTAATACATCCCTCCATTTTCCCTAGTGAGGAGTTGTGTCTTTGTAAATGACCTCATGACATAGTAGCTATTAGCAGGTCCTTCCTGGACAGCAAACCCTCTTGAGAAGCAGTCAGTGATCTGGCTGTTTCTGTCTCCGTCTCTGCATTGAAAGTGGGTCAGGTCACCCTGAGTTAGCCAATAATAATAAATTCCAAGTATCCCAGGAAAACTGTTGAAATATTTTGTTTCAGGAATTGTCAACAGTCCTGGAAGATAGACTTCCATCATTGATTAAATCAACGATGACAAAATCGGAGAAACTGGTCTGGCAGAAAAACTGGCAGAAACATGCCTAATTATTAAGGAGCTAAATAATGTTTGAAAAATAGGTGTGACGGAATCCGGATAGTGAAAGGTCTCTTTCATCAAGTTTGAAATTCTTGCCAAGCAACTTCTATAAGGAAAATAATGTTGTGATGTTTGTCCATTGAGGGTTTTCCAAACAACATCTACAATGTGGTTCCTGTGATAAAAGTTGTATTTGATACAAGCATATCTAATTCGCACATATGTATTGTATGTGGGTCAGTGAATTGTTCATTCAAGCATATGCCACCCTACTGCAGTACTAGCACCTACCACCAGTTGCCAATCAAACGACAGATGAGTTAAGAACAAAAGTATGTGTGTTTTTAGGGTGTGAAAACACAACAATAGGAAAAGAAAAGGTGTGTCTACATATGTGATTAACAACCTTGCCAGCCCAAACACCAGTACCAAAAAGGCCCCCATAATAATGCTTTACACAGGAAACAGAGGCCTTGATCCTATTCTGGAAAGTCAACACGGGTGTTGTAAACCAACCCCAACAGTTCCTTGTTGACGTTTTTCATTTGCAATGGAATAGCCGGCTGGGAGTACGTTTGGTAGAGTATTTCCAGAATTACCACATTCCATCGACTCTGATTGGCCTATTCAACACACCAGTGGAGAAGTGTCTAGTAGAGCCAGCCTTATCCACTGGACACTGTATTCCTTTACACACACACACACACTTATACACACACAATCTGGTGAATGACTTACCATCTCTGGGATATTAACAAAATAATACATGAATGTTATCAGTTAAACAGGTAGGAGAGTCTATAATTAATATACGCTGTCTGTTTAGTGAAGCAATAATATTAACTGTGGGTTATAGATGTTACTTCAAAAGTGTAGATGGACCATTTAATCAATGATAATTATGCTTGGGGACATTAATATGAATGTTATAATTCACATATTGTGACATTGTGGGGAGGAGTTGGCACTGGATAGTCAAAATGTTTCCTCGTCCTGTCCTTAAGTTTGTTCCCCTCACACTTCTTTTAAAGTAAGGAAAAGTTAGTGAGTGAAGAACGTGTGCCATGTTTTCATATGGGATCATTGGCCTATCATTTCCATACTAGTGACACGAGGCAGAGGCATTAGTAATGGGAGGGGGATTATCCTACAGTGTAGTTGGTGTGAGATCATGTGTTACAGTAACACAAAGCTTTAGTTTGTTTGTAAATGTCTGACGATGCAAATACACTCTGACTTCACCTGTATGATGGTGTGTACTGTTTGGGACTACCTCGTTGTTATGATCAGTGACCTATGCTCTTTTCTAAAGCTCTCTCTTGGAAGTCGCTTTGGATAAAAGTGTCTGCTAAATGCATCAATGTAAATGTGTACTGCTATGGAACCTGTTTCCGTTTACTCCCAGCACAAAAAACACATACATTTTAAACAGAGTCTGGAAACCAGGTCAAACTGGCTCAAAGTAAACTAGTAGTAATAGAACCAGTAGTGTATAGATAGCTCAGCTCAGAAAATGTCAGTAGATCTTCCATGTTATAGATTATTATGGTTTGTGGACTGGTACTAGTCGTAGTGTAGGAATGTTAGATGTCACAATCTGGTTTTCTTCAGGAGCGGTGACACCTGTAAAGCTTGTCCTGAATGTCATTCTGCCTCGTAAATTTAAAGCATCCACAATGGCATTTATTGAAAGAATGTGCAGAATTTGAGAATGTCTGACTAACACTCTCGTTTGTCCATACTTCCTGATTCCTGATGTGGGCAAGGAGACTGCCTCAAGAAAAATCTGTGTTAATTTGAAAAAAATGAATGTGTTGTTTGCACATTGGAATAAAACACTTTGGAACAAGTTATTTAAGTTACTGTTGAGAAACCAACTATCTGTACATACAGTATGCTGAGACTGAATCGTTATTGTTAAAATTGCTTTTTGTCTTTCATTGCAGATCGGTCTGAGAGAAATAAGCCAGAGCATTTAATTTCCAGGTATGTATAACCAAAGTATAATGTATATTATCTTCATGTTCATTCAGGGTTTCCAGGGTTTAAAGGTATTGTGTGCTGTACAAAATCACAACACAAAATGTCTCATTAAACCATCACAGAACACAGATTTTGCTGGTAAGTCTCTGGTACTTCTCAGCAAACCTTGTGTTGGGGTTATGCTCCCAGATGCTCTGTCTCGCTCCTGTGTTTGAACGCTGTCCCTTTAAGAGGCAGATTTGCTGATTGGGAGCTTGTGAACAGCCAGACAATACACTGATCCATCCTCATTGATGGACTGGCGGACACTGGGCACGAAGGTCACAGCTTTTTGAATGGGCACAGTTGTTTATGCCGTGAGAGCCAAGTTGAGGTCTTCCCTCCCTGATTAAGTGAAAAACACAGTGGGCTTGTTCTACTTGTGTTACAGTCCTAGATCTGTAACCCAAAATGATTTCACACCACATTGTGAAATCATAAAATAGGTTGATGTCATTGTAAAACAACATACTTCTTTTCTCTAACCACTTCTTAAAGAACTTATTCAATTGTCCTAACCAGTCACGTAACTTCGCCTTAGTATGGTTCACCTTAGTATTTTAAAGAAGGATACATTAGATGCCAGTCATACAGGGTCTCTCTCTCATCTCCCCTCTCCTGAGAGAGTTTAGCATCACTGGGGTCCCACTGTCATGGGGATGGACTCCCATGACGACCGCAAAAAAGCACAACCAGGAAGTCATAGCTGAGAAATACATTGTTTTTTAAATGCAACAATGGGTTATTTGTACTGGAGATAGGCTGTATCTTCCGGAATTGGTTTTCCATTAAGGATGTGGATTTGTGCCAGAGAGGGAAGTTGCATACTAGGGCTAAAATACATTTTCATAATGGTCTCTGTCTTGGGCTGGAGATGAGGCCTTCTCTTTAACCCGAGGTCGGCTCTAATGTAGCTTGTGCTTTTAGCTTCTGGGAATCTGAAGAGGTTGGTTAAAGTGTATTGGTAGGGTGGGGTTGAAAATGAAAGTGGGTGAAAAAATTTGCTCAGAGGGTCAAAGTATGCTTCTGCTAACGCTTGTGATATTGAGAGAGATAATGAAAAAAGTATTCATTAATGATCAGCTTTAGCTTTTTGAAACTGAAAATCTGTATCATGTTACAAACAGCTGTGTGCCTTTTGTGTTCGTTATTTGACCTTTGGGCTCATGCAAGGAGATCCTGCTGTAGTAAGTTACCCCTGTATGTTATACGAGGAGTTGGGAAACTCTTTGATGTGCTGGAAGATGCCTCACCCATTCTGTTGTCTTTTTCAGCCAGGGACCCCTGTCCTCAATACGAGCTGCCATCAAAAGAAGTGAGTCGATTTTTGTTTTACTCCCTCAAAG
The DNA here is from genome assembly GCF_021917145.1 of Hypomesus transpacificus. NCBI lineage: Eukaryota > Metazoa > Chordata > Actinopteri > Osmeriformes > Osmeridae > Hypomesus > Hypomesus transpacificus. The sequence goes on along the minus strand of NC_061081.1, from coordinate 1,057,417 downwards.
TAGTTTCCATTTATGTTCATAAACGGAAAACACTGTATCTAAAATGAAAAACACAAGTTGTCTTTTCATCCCACAGCAAGAAGCGTCTCTCAGAGTGACCACGCCAGGGACAGAAGGTAACTGTCATCGTCAGTTGTGTAGTTCAACGTAGGAAAATCCAAGGCACCATTGATTGAATACAGTCCTTTGTTTCATACGTCTCCTGCAGATGTTTGAAATGAATCAGAAGGAGCTAGCATGCTATACATATGTTTCTTATTTCAGATTAATATTTCATATTTTTTTTCTTCACTGAGACTAAATGAACAAAGCATGCGTGACCTAGGTCGACATTCATTTCATATTATTTCATCGTGCCCTAATGCTTAGTAACACAGGGTTGTCATGATGAAAGTGAGCATCGTCCCATGATCAATAAAAAGTAAAAACACAATTCGGTCTTAATTCATGGTCGTCTTTTATTCCGGGGTAAGTGAGTGCATTGTGGGAGATTATGATCACGAATAGAACTGGGTCTTGTGTTTCAGACGACCAGAGATCACCATCCTGTCTGCAGAGCCGCTGGCCAGTAATACCTGGTTCCCAGCCACCTCTGGGGCCTTCACTTCACCCCCAACCCAGCCAGTCTGGACAGGGGCCCTCCAAAACTCCACCCAGGTACAGCATGTTTTCACTGAAGTGATTTCACATTCAGGCCTTAAAAGGCGCATCAACTAATACACTGACATCAAAACCTGATTTGCATGTTGTGTGTTTGGAAATGTCCCAGAAACAAACCAACACAACAGTAATCTTTGCTTTGTTAACCCAGGTGTGTGTGAGTGACGTGTGTGTGTGTGTGCACCCCTCTCTCTTGTGTCTTAGCCCCCACCATCCTATGACCAGGTCATCAAAGAGAAGACCCAGGAACACGTTGCCACGCCGATCACAGCCCGTCGCCAATCCACAACGATCTCCACCCAGACTGACCCTGCAGAGGAAGACACCACTGTCACAGCTACACCAGAACAGACAGAGGCTTCGCTGCCAATAAAGAAAAACTCTACAGGTAAAATTTGTTATAGCAGTGTTAATAGCAGCATTTACCTTCTGATATGGTCACTAATTCTGAATACAGCAATATTCCAGAGTCACAATTTATTTAAATTATTGTACATTCCATTTCTTGTTTCTGATTTGACACTGTATTGTTCTTTTACAAATCAAAATGTACTAGGCACTAGATGCTTAAACTTGTGTCTTCATTGATTCCAATACAGGTCAAAAGCCTCTTAAGCCACCAAGACCTTCACCTCCAAAGCCTTTGCGATGTGACTTGACCTGTGAAACTCAGGGTTGTGGCGACACCAAAGTGAACTCAACTCAGACAGCATCCATTACCACTGGTAGCCAAAGCAAAACCGAGTCAGCTGTAGTTCCACCCAGTCTGCCAGACAGCTGTATAAACACACACACCCCATCTGTTTCTGTGAGTTTTGAAACCTCAAACAAACCCTCTGAACCTGTTTCGACCCAGGCAGACTCACCTGCCATCTCGTCCCAGCACCCTGTCCTTTCTTCAGCAGAACCGGTACTTGCCAAAAGACCCACTCCACTTCCTCGTTTGAAATCCCTTAAGCAACCAATCCCAGAAGAGGTCAAAGTTCAGACCCTGGTCAGACTCAGTGACAACGGTGAATGTACTCAAGTGACCCCCATTGCGAAAACAGACTGTTCCTCCAATAAGTACCTGCAGGAGCTGTTGGAGGTATTTTGTGCAGACGGCCTATGCGGTCAGAGCTGTGACTCCAGTGACCAATCAGACGAGAGTGACCAGGGCGACATGAGTGCCCTCCACAGCCAACGGAACATCCGGGCCCGGATCCAAGCCTTCGAGAGCCAGGCCAGCACAGATGAAGGAACAGAAGGGGAAGCTGCCCAGGAATATCCTGAACCCCGACCCAGAAATGCTCACCTCAAAGCCCCCCCAGTTGCCACCAAACCTGCCATGGTCCCCAGAGCCTCCATCAAAACCCTCAGAGATGACACGCAGGGTACCACTAACAACCACCAGGGGGCAGTCTCTTCATTCATGGCCGCCAAACCTGCCCTCGCCCCTAGAACCTCCATCAAGTCCCCCTTCTTTGATTCAGTACCTTCTACCATACTTCAACCCACTGTCTTCACCCAAGCCCCCAGACCCCTACTTCCTAGAAAGCCTTCGGTAGACCTACCATCTAAGGAGGAATCGGAAACCCCTCCCACCAAGATTGCAGTCTTTCCCCCCTCATTGCCCTCTGTGGCAGCCCGGGCCAAGGCCTTCTACTCCCAAGAGGAAGTGCAGGCTCTGGTCCCCCTCACACCTAGGAAGGAACCACTGAACTTCAACAACCACAACTCAACCTTCCTGTCCATGGAGACCAACTCAGAGAATGATTATGTTGAAAGCCCCACAAGTAAGAAAAACAAACTTTTAAGCTAATTTCACAAGCATTTATGTGTTGGCACCATGCTGAAGTCAATAACTAGATCAAGACAAACATCTAAAAGGCTATAGCCATTTATAGATAGCTTTTGCTGACTGAAAAACTGTATTTTCAAATCTAGACCTTCTGTCTGCCAGGGTCTAATCTGTACTGCCTGTCTCTGTCCCCAGCCAACACCCCAGTCAAGCCAGTACGTAGCGCTGGCTCCTTCACCAGAGAGAGTATCACCAGACGACCCACCACCATCAGAGTGCCCAGTCTGAACGGCTCCGTTAAACGTGAGTCAACCACCCACAGGCCTGACCCCTGACTGTTCTGAACTTGATCCTTGCATTCTACTACCTAAGGGGTTTAGAGTACAGCTGCTGCATAGTCACTGTCACACCTCAGAGTAGCAGTCTGTCTGGAATGACGGGTTGGGTTTTTCATCCCTCAGTTTCTGAGGACTCTCCGGACTTCCCTCCTCCTCTCCCTGTTCAGAAGCCAGTGGGCTCCCTCCCTCCCCCTATCCCCAATAGGCAAAGCTTCACACCATCCCCCATCACACGCCTGCCCTCCCAGGTGAGACCTTCACTTTGTCATTCACTCACACTCAAAGACAGACAGGGTGAGGATATAGCTCAGTGATTAGACCACTTGACTGAAGATCAAGATGCCCCCAATCACCCTCTGTACTGTACGTCATTTTGGATAAAAGCATCTGCTAAATACAATTTAAATAAAATAACAATAATTGAAAAACGTAATTAAAGACACAGGCTTACAAACAATTTGAGTGGACTCACTCATTCAGTGGGGTTGAAGTGAGAGCCAGTGTACAGTTTTTGTTGTCATTCCTAGTCGAAAACAGGAAATGGAACAGTTTGACAGTTGTAACTTCCTCTTCTGAGAGGTATCCACTAAACCCTTTGCATTGGAAAGGCTTAAAACAACCAACATATCATCATTTTCAATGCTTTCTTTCCTTTTGTTGTGACTCATCTCATTTAACATCTCTAAACCCAACAGAACAACACACAACTGGAAAAGAGAATTGAAAATGTCAATTGTACGTCAGTCCTGAAAAACATTTTACCTGCTTGCCTTGATAAACCAGTCGTGTTTTAGCATTCATGCGTCAGTCATAGTGTCAGTGTTAACAACGCGTACTGTATAGTAAGCTGCTGGCAGTGACTAAGCTAAAAGTATATCCAGGTTGAGATTTGTTTAGATCTGTTTATGCGTGGTTATTTAGGGGGTTTTTGGGAGGTAGATGCAGGTGGTTTTGTCCTCGGTAATATGGCCAGCCTATGGCCAGCCTGTTGAGAAGTTACACTTACAAAGTTATTTGCTGTATGTAATGGAGTGATATATTGTTTTTCGAATGACAGAATTCCTTCAGTTTTGGTCAAGAGCCATCTTTCCCCCCACGGTGAGTGATCTACTGAATGTAATGAATCCACTGAATCTGCAGCCATCGGTTTGTCTTCTTTGTGCTCAGTAGTGGCCAGACCCACTGTAAACGAGTAACCTACCATAAGCCCCAGTTAATCTTTTTCAGTTAACTTCACAATTCCATCCAACTCTTCCAGACCCACTGGAGGTAAGGTCTCCCCTCCTCGCCCACCTCCTGCCAAAGCTGGCCCAGGACGGCCCCCTCCTCCCAGGCTAGACAAAACAGGCCGCGCCCCCTCCACCCATGGAGCACCAGGGGGAAGTCCCTCACCCAAGCAGCCCCGGATCCAGGCTCAGATGCCTAAAAGGAAGGTACCCATACTGCCCCCTAGACCCAAACCTGGTCACCACCTCTATAATAAATACACGGTGAGTCTGGCTCTTAAAGACACACAGGTCCCTTTTACTAGGGTTAACTGTTGCTGGGTTGGGATGTGTGTGTCAATTGTCTCCTTACTGGTTGTTGTGGCTCTTCTCTTAGCTCGAACTTCCTCATGGCATCACACAGTTTGACTACGAAGCAAAAAATCCAGATGAGTTATCATTCCGGGTAATTATTGTGGTATTGTGAATGAAAAGTTGTATTTATTCATTTGTATAATGTTTTCCCCTTTTAACCTGTACGTGATGATGCCATATTCCCATACGTATTATTGTAACTGTGCAAAACAAAATGATGAATGATGAATCAGCAGAAATGAGTCAAATTACATGGTTGATTTTCCTCCTGCCAGAGGAATGAGGTGCTGCTGTTGCTGGAGCAGGTGGACCATAACACCTTCGAATGCCAGACAGGAGAACTCAGGGGACGCGTCCCGAAGTGTCACCTACAGATCATTACTCCTCTCGCTCACTCTGTACCCACCCAGGCTACACCACAGGTACACGGCGAAGGTCTAGTCACACTGGAGACTTGGAAATTCACTGTGGCAATTCAGCAATGTTAACATTGTTTTATCCTTTTGTTTTTTTAGGAAGTGAGTCCAGTCCAAAGAAATAACCCTGGTATGCAGGTGCAGGTCCTCCATGACTTTACTCCAGGTAAGGTGTCTCTCACACAAATATTTTATAAAAAGTGTAGACATAGCACATATTGTTAAAGTCAATGTTTTGCCAAATCTGAGCCAAGGTTACTGTAATTCTTGCTCTGGAAGTATCTCATTAATTTCCCTGGAGAGGTGCTTATCACTGAACTATCATGTTATGTGAAGAATTGAACAAAGAAAGGAAAGGACGTTTTTTAGAAAATAAATAAATACATTGGGATCACTAGTTAATTAAACAGTGTGTGTATGTGTGTCCAGAGGGTCCATCGGAGCTGGGCCTGAGGGCAGGAGATGTGGTGACCGTGGTGGAGCAGGTGGACAGCGACTGGTACCGCGGCACCTGCAGAGGATCCTCTGGGTTCTTCCCCGTTAGCTATGCCAAAGTCCTGGTGAGAGGCTTCCACGCCACACATTCTGACCTCTGAGAATTAGGGTTCCGAAGGAAATGATCCTCCTTTGTTGTTTAAATGTCAACAGTACAGATTTGTAGATGAAAACCCATCGTGTTTTGTAGCTTGACGTTTTTGCCGCTACTTTTTCTCTTTAGTCAAATGCATCCGTACCTACAGATGTCAGGAAGGCCAAGCCCCCAGCTGCTACAGTCAGGTATGGTGATCAGAGATGAGATGTGTGGAGGCTTTGTATTGATTCCTAGCAATCCAATAACCGTTATGCCAACATCACGCCAACCTCTCATTTCTGAAAGTTGATGAATCCCACTTGCAGCTTCAAAGCCACCAATCCCAATATGCCTTCTGTTCCTTACACCGTTATCCCCCCCCCCCTGTTTCCTCCACAGCGGCCCCAGATGTGTGGCACGGTTTGACTTTGAGGGCGAGCACAATGACGAGCTGACCTTCTCCGAGGGGGACGTGATCAGGCTGCTGGGGTACATGGGCGAGGAGTGGGCGAGAGGACAGGTAGGAAGCTGCTCCGGAATCTTCCCCATCGACTATGTGGATGTCATCGAGGACCTGCCTCCACCTCCAGCTACTCAGCAACAGTCCCAACCCTTCAAGATGGCTCTGCCCGGTACGCAGTTTTAAAGTAGTTTTTGGGCCGTGGTGTAGAACGTTATATTCTAGCTTTAGTTTCAAGTTTTTTTTCTTCCTCAAGGGACCAGTTAGGCTTGGTCAGAAAGTGTAGTCATTTCTTGACCTGCACCTTTTATGGTTAAACTTATTTTTTTTCTCTCATCCTTGAGATGTCCTTCATTCTTTTCTTTTTCTTGAATATTCGAAATCATTAAAAAAAAAAAAGTTTCTGTAAAAATTTTTTAACAAATAATATTGTAAAAAAGAGAAATTATTTCTGTAATGTTAACACAGCACATTGTATTACTCTGGCATTCCTGACTGCATTAATGCATTGAAAAGTACCATAGTGATCTTTACACATCTGTTTTTTCCTTTGCAGTGTGTATGGACTCTATGGACACTTTGAATAACCTACCTAACCTTTTTTTCAGGCATGACTGCCCCAGCCAAGACCCAAGAGGCTGCCAAACCAGTTCAGGTACAGCCCATGATGGCATTGTGAATGCTCACTCATTCACTCTCAAAATGTGATTGATTGGTCTAGCCATCGATCCATTCAAGTAAACATAGCCACACATGGATGTTGATGGCCTTTGGCAATGGCGTATGGTGTAACCTCAGCCATGTCTCTCTTCCTCTCAGTCATTGTCCTCAGGATCACAGTGGGCTGTGGCTCTTTATGACTTTGCCGGGCAGACAGAGGAGGAGCTGTCCTTCCATCAGGGGGAGCGGATCCTGGTCCTGCAGCACATAGACGCTGACTGGAGCTCTGGAAGGCTCGGTGGCCGGGAGGGGGTCTTCCCCAGGGCCTTCGTGGAGACCAGTAGCTCAGGTTAGGGACGGCCAGGGTTCAGGCTACATGGGCACTGATATATACTCATGATGTCATGATGTCTAGACTTGCAGAGATGGGAAGTAGCAAAGTGCAAATACTTTGTTACTGTACTGGAATAGATTTTTGGTATCAGAAAAACACATCTGTACTTTCTACTTCTTAAATGTTCACGCCAGGCTTGTAACTTTGGTTTAATCTGTATTTGGTGGCATGGTGTTTTCTCTCCTCTCCTTTCACTGTGTAAAAAAAAAAAGGTTTCAAAAGCTTGAAAAATATATTTTCAAAAAGGTTTCCAACAAAAAAATATGAAAATGTAGTGAGTACTTCAATTTTTAGCAGTCTTTTTAAACATGAGTATCTGTACTCCTACTTGAGTGAAGGATAGGTGTGCTTTTGCTTAAAGCAGATCCAAGCTGTTTTCAGTGTAATGTTAGGGCATCCTCTTGTGGTAAAATAAGTGTATTTAATGCAAGCAGTTTGAGAGTACCTTACATGAATGGAATATTTACTGTTCTGTCTCAATCTTAAGCATAAACTGGAAAAAGAAACATAAATTATTCATCTTCCAACAGACCTTTCTCCAGAGATGGGCAGACAACCCAGTGGTTTAGGGAGAGCCAAGGCACTGTTTAACTTTCAGTCCAACTGCGAGGAAGAGCTCTCCATACAGGTGAAAGACATCAAGTATTTATTGTAGCATCAAATGCAAACAGGGCTCCAATCTGATTGCCATATTTATCATGAAACACATACCTGTCCTGAGTGAGCCCATTCAAATGTTATAAAGAACACAAAAAGTGGAAAAATGTCCACATTTCAGTCATCATACCATCTTTGCTTTTAGGTGGGGGACATGATAGCCAACCTGGAGTCAGTGAATGACGAGTGGTTCCTGGGAGATCTAAGAGGGAAACGGGCCTTGGTTCCTAAAAACTATGTAGCGGTGTTAGTGGAGCCATGACGCTGACTGACTCAGAACTCTGCAGTTGTAACCCTAGAAACCATTTTGTGCCTCGAAGGCATACAGACCAGAAGAATGGATTTGTAACAATGGAAATAGGAGACTTTGGCATTACTGACATTCCTATTCCACTGGACATCAACCCCCACCCATTTGTGTTTTCTTTGTATGTTAACATTTTTATTTATACATGTACATTTTAAAGATTTTAAAATTAAAATGTTCGTCTGTTGGTGTTACAAGTCATTGTTCTCTAAATGCACAGCTTAATATTAAAATTATTGCCCAACTTGATCAAAAAGGACTGTACAGGCTTGTTTTTTTTATTCTACTTAAGTCATAGTATTAAATGTAATTTGGATTTTAATCTCCATCTATCCCAGGGGTGTCGAACTCCGGTCCTCGAGGGCCGCTGTCCTGCATGTTATGTTTCCCTGCTCCAAAACCTGGTTCCATTAAATGGGTGGTTATAACGACCATTCGTTCGAATCAGGCGAGCTGGATCAGGGAAACATCTAAAACATGCAGGACTGCGGCCCTCGGACTGGAGTTCGACACCCCTGATCTATCCCTACAAAGGCCTCAACTCACGCATAAGACATGCCTGCAGTTTTAGCACATCCCATGTGAATACCTTTACAGCAGTGGTTCTCAAACCTGTCCTCAAGTACCACCTGTCCTGCATGTTCTAGATGTTTCCCTGCTCCAACACACCTGATCCAAATAAATGGGTCATTAGTACTGTAGAAGCCTGGTAATTACCATGTATTTAAATCAGGTGTGTTGGAGCAGGGAAACATCCAAGACAGGTGGTACTTGAGAACCAGGGTTGAGGACCACTGCTGTAGAGGTAATACCTTAAAATAACTATTCCACGCCATTAAGAGTATTTAATTTAGTTGCTACCCAAACTACTTTTAAAAGGATATTCTGCATTTAAAATGAATATTTAAACTACGTTAATAAAAACCGCAGTTTCCAGTCATTTACATTTTTTATTAAATTTGTCAGAGGGTGTTCTAGACGGTCTCCTGGATGGGGGGCTCGTAGCCGTCGGCTCTCTCCACCTTGGCTCCGGTGTCGTCCCCGGTGGGCTTGGCCGCGGTGGTGCCGCCACCACCCTCACCATGGAGCTCCATCAGCTTGCCCACTGTCAACAGACCAAACAGTTAGACCTATGCAGCATCTGGTTCACAAAACCTAGGACCATTACTTTATTTTACAAGGGGCATTGAACTTGCAAATCCTACTTTTACTTTCCAACTGTGTCAAAGGAGTTGTCGATTTTTCAACATTAGGTTACTTACACTCAAACTTGGGCTTTTTCAGCATTTTGACCTTCCTTACGAACACGTCGTGCAAGGGGTAGATGGACTGGCAAGCCTTCTCAATGTCCTTACCGACGCTGTCAGGTATACTGGGAGACAAAAAAATAGTGTTAAATTAGACACTTGTACACCCTCTGCATCATTATCAGTTTGCATGCGTGTATGGGTTTCCACAGAATGCTTTTGGCCTTACAGCTTGTTGACAACTTCCTTGAGGTCGTTGGTCTGCACCTCGCGGGTCATGATCTCCATCATCTTCTTGCGGATCTGACGGACCTGCTGGTGCTGGGCGTACGAGGTCTTCCTGATCTGATTGGTGCGCTTCTTGGTGAAGCCTACACAGAACAGACGCAGCAGGTACCCATCTGTGGTCTTCACGTCCACGTGGGCCTCGATCATGGTCTAGTGGGGGTGGGAGTTACGGTTAGTTTAACTCAGCAGAGCGGCATGCTTGGACCCTGCATGTAGGTCAGAACAACTTATGCCTTAAGTTGTTTGATATTAGTCAGCAAATCTTAAACATTTCAAGAAACGTGTACTCCTGAACACACAGCATTTCTCTAGGGCAGGGGGGTCCAATCCTGGTCCTCGAGGGCCACTGTCCTGCATGTTTTAGATGTTTACCTGCTCCAGAACACCTGATTCAAGTGAATGGTCATTACCCGGCTTCCACAGAGCTTGATAACGACCCATTCATTTGAAACAGGTGTGCTGGAGCAGGGAAACATCTAAAACATGCAGGACAGTGGCCCTCGAGGACCAGGATTGGACACCCCTGCTCTAGGGTGTCCTCTAGGGTCTATACCTGCCACTTCTTGACCATGGAGCACATCTTGTCACGAGTTAGGTCCATGCCGTGGAAGTTGCACAGGCAGTTCTTGCCCTGCACGTCCTCGGTTATGAGCTTGAACTTGCGGAAGGCCACCTCGTCATTCTGCAGGTCAGCAAGGCTCACCTCGAACACACGGCCCTTCAGACCATCAGAGGCGATTCCTGCGGGGGGTTGACGACAAGCATGGTGACTGACCGAATCGAAGGTACCCGGAAGAGGTGCATAATGGGGCCCCACAAGGGAACCTCAGCTGATCTTTTATCTAGTAATCAGGTGTCATATTGGAGCAAACACCTACATTCCCTTATGGTTAGCTATACTTTCATCATACATTTAACTTTTTAAGTCCATAGAGTTGAAAACTGTCCCAATGTTAACAACCACATGCATCTGATGTGAAGCTTAGGACTTACTGGTTCCCTGAGTCCTGGTGACCAAGGTCTTGCCAAGATTGCGGATGTTGAACATGGCTGGTGCTTTGACATCATACCAATCCTTCTTGGAGAAAGGGTCCACGCTAAAAGAAAGTGGATCGTTAGAATTAAGAGTACTTTCTTGATTGCCCGACATCATAGCATTATATGGCATTGGTCTATCACGTCGCTGCACGGGTGTGCGTAGAAAGGGCAATAGTATTAAATACCGTTTAAATCGTTAATTTCTCTTGTCAACTATCCAATAACTGGTATGAAACGTACCAGGTACGTATACGTCATGTACAATGTGTTTTGATTCAGCATGGAGTAAAGGCCTCACTTAGGCTGGTTCCCTTAGCAGCACCGAACGTGACTCAAATGCACTTGATGACGGACAAGCTTTCTCAGACCCTAGTACAGTCAATCTCAAATAACAGTGACAATGTCATGTTCCTTGATAAAAGCGTGGATTGCCAACACTGCCATTTTGTTAGCTACACGACCCGTAAGTAGCTAGCCAGTCAGTGGTAAAGAGCCGGGTAACCCAATTGCCCTTCAACATTTTGTAGGATTACCGAATTCACAAACTACCATCGTCATGAGGGACGACATTTAACATGGAAGTATTACATACAATTATAGCTCGCTTGCGTAATGAAACGTGTGCCATCTACTATACTACGCGCGGTGAGTTCAGGAGCCTAGCACCGAGCTTAGAACATCCAGTTAAAATCTCAATCATCCCTAACATTTCTAAAGCCTATTTCACTCAACTGCATTTATATAAGTGCAATGTACTATCTGATACATTTATTATAATACTTACATCTTCTTTTTGGCACCTTTCTTGCCGCCTTTGGTCAGCCTCTTATTCTTGCCGACTGCCATGTTGGCTACAGGGAGTAAAAGAGGAGGAAGTACGAATTACCGCGAGAAATAAAGAGACTGAGATTCACCATTCTCGCGTGTCGCGAGGTCTGTTTTGATAACAAAGGATATTTTGTCGCCATCTACTGACTGAAAAATAAACTAGGCGGCCTATCTTTGAAACTTTTGTTTCATTGTTAACAATGCTTGCTGTTGAGTTGCATAAGAAAATGCAATCAAACTTTTTATTACAAAAGTTGATCATATGATACAAATTAGGCTACTCTTCAGTTGAACAGTTGAACAGTTGAACTATTCATATTACAAACAAAGCACCAAATGTAGGCTTATATTTAGTAGTACTATGCCATCTTGGGCTCAATTGGATTGATAGTGTGTTTACTCAAAATATCCAAGATGGTTTATTGCCTACTTGCATCTTTACGGTACAAACATGTCATCCAAACTGGTAGCAGTAATTCCATGCAGGTGTTTATGGTCTCTGCCTTACATATGGCCTGGTTTACAAGGTTACCAAGACAAAGAGAGTTTTTGAGACATAAGATGTGACCACTGAAGCTGTAGGCTACATAACCTGCAGCATATGATTGTTTGAGGTTAGTCTGACTTTAAACACCAAGAAAAGAGTAACCAGAAACTACACTTTTAATAAAAAAAAATTCATATGGATTCTTCTTCTTCATTAAAAGGCATTATAAAACTCCTCAAACAACATTATAAAAATGAGATAATGTAGTGAAACACTATCTTTTACCCAGTAAAATGTACCTCCAACACTTACTTTCTGTCCTAAAATTGCCATATTTGACTTTTTCCTACACTCATTTATATACACGGCCAGTAAAACAATTTACTTTTAAATGTGTTTTCCCCTCCACATATAATCTATAAGAACATCTTGTTCTAAATGGATGCAGAATTGCAAAAATGTCTCATTTGCCCCCGTGGCCTATATATGTTTTTCTAGATCTAGACTGAAGCTGGAAAAGGCAGTGTACTTCTCAGAGAGGCATCATCACAGGGATGAATCTTGTCTCAGGAGTCTTATAAATCCCTTGTGTCAGCGTAACATAACACTCTTCACTCAGCTTAAACTCTCTGATCAAATATGGCCTGTGGAGAAAGGGGGGGGGGGGGGGGGGTGAACACAGGCCCCATTTGAGTTTGTTTATCTTGTTCCACTTATCTTTTTAAAAATAACAAACCAACATCCTATGAACTAATTTCCCTTAGGTGATGAGCGCATAGAATGTGATGATCATCATATTAAGAAATTACTTTTGATAGAGGGCAAAATAACAAAATGGAGCCAACAGCTCCAAAAATATATAAATGGCAGTTAAATTAGCTGTTTTATTACCTGTAGGCTATGACAAGTCACATCATTATTCTAAAATGTACTTTCATTTTGTTTCAATGAGGTTCCATTCTCGAACTAATGGGCAGAAACCTGTTTTGAACCGTAAATTTCCTCAAGCCATAATCACTTTAGTAACAGGCCATTGCTACAGAAACAAGCCATGACTTTTCTCTGCTGGTGCCTGTGGGGCTGTGTTCCTTGACTCCCAGACTCCTCTGGGATGGCTTGTGAGGTCAACAGAAAAGTGACGCTCACTCACTGACTCCCTCTTGGCAACAGCATTTGGAGCTTTTCTGCTGTGCCAAGGAATCACCAACTACAAGAGCCAGCGAAGACACGACAAGAGACAAGAGGTTTTGAATACAAAAAACGTTGCCTGATGGTCGTGTGCTTCTTAGTTCTTCCTTATTTCTGTGAATGGATTGTTGCCTACAAATAGGCTATCAAAGATAATAATAGTTTCACAAACATTACGGGTCACCAATCAATCACTTGAAGATCTACGCAAAGCATGTCATGTTAGTTTTTCGGTGGCGTCTGTATCAAAGGACGATGGACAGTTTACAATTTAAATCTCCATTTATTTTACACCATATTTTATACACATTTACAGCATACATTTTGTATAACATTAATTGGCACTCGTGAATGAATAGAAACCAACCTACATTTTCTAATATGTATTTAAATATATCCACTTGAGAGACAGCAACTGTCTGGAACATAAGAACGCATTTCTGGTTTGTATGTCAATATTTGCGACGACCAACTATGATCTCTTAGTGAAACCTTTCCACCAAATTCACAAGCGATATCCACCTGAACTACACCTGAGCAAACCCGGCGAATGTAAGGGTTTGTACTGCGCATGCTCTACCAGCTCGAGGGATAATACAGTACTGTCATGGCGCGGACGAGCTGTAGCAGGGGGTAAATCAGGAAGAGAATGCGCTATAAGTGGGTTAACACTGAATTTTAGTTCATTCTTGGTGTTTCGGTGGAAACGCCGAGTGGACTGCTGTCCTTTGTGGAGAACCACTGGAGCTGTTCTTGGACTTGACCCTCGTTTTGGAGTTTTGCTCCTGACAGTGAGCTACCTGTCAAGCCATTGACAATAGTTCCATTACCGTAGCCTTTACCGAAGAAATGAAAGTCGCAGTTCCCTCGCTTACATTTTGACTGAGGGGGAGAAGGGCAAGACCTAAGCGACCTTGCTTGGCAACGGATATTATCAAGCTACTCCGCACCATTTTGGCTTGGGCTTTTTTTGCTGCATTATTCCATTTGTCCCCTATCAAGTTTCCGACAGAGGAGAGCCTACTTCTACTTGGAAACGCAGTGACAACTCCAATGTCGCGGTGTCATACACTGGACAGTCTGCTCTTGTCCGTGTGTGCCTATTTCGAGATAATACTCATCTTTTGTTGAGTTGAAGGCATTTTTGGAAAACTGTTTGGATGGGGAGGGAAATATATTTCCTGTTTAACGCCATACTGTCTACGTAACTGACCAGGGAATACAATATTCTAGCGACTCTTGCACCACTGCCTTTGAGGGTGAACAGGTGCCTTACCTGTGAACGCCACCTGCCCTGTCTTTCATTTAGCAATGGCTAGCAAAGTGACATCGGGTGCTGGTCGGCAAGGAAATGGGGGCCAGGACGAAAAAGGACAATCTATGGCGCTTAACCCAGGGATTCCTATCAGGGGAATAAGGATGAAATTCGCCGTGCTTGCTGGCTTGGTAGAAGTTGGGGAAGTTTCGAACCGTGACATAGTGGAGACCGTCTTCAACCTGGTAAGCTGATTACAGACGCTCAGAATAGGCCATGGCAAGTATGCAAATGATCATGTTACGTTTGTGCCAACCAACCTGGATATGTGAGTGAGATGTTAACATGGACACAGAGGCCAATAGAATGGGATATGCTATGTGTTATACAATTTGTGGCAGGTTAGCAACATGAGGAGTCATAGGACACACGTTTACAAATACGTAATGGCGTGTAAAAATGTTGTTGGTTGTTTCTTAATTGACTTTTTTAGCCTATGTATGACACATTAGCAGACTGGCAAATTGCTTTACCCAACCAGTTAAAAAATAAACGTTTTTGTTGTGGTGGATTATATTTCACAACTAGTCTAGATCATCTTAGATAACGTAGCCTACTTTAGGCTACACTAAAAAAAGTGAATTGACTTTTAATGACGTCAAAATTATATTTAATGTGAATATGCTACAAAATATGCAGTCTAAACAAATTATCTTGTTATTCCAAACATGTTAAAATACCTGGATCAGCAATAGCCTACTGACTGAAGTGCTTTATAGCGAAAATGCTGGCCAAATGCAATACATTGGATCTATCAAGGTTTAATTTTTTGGGTAAATCTTTTAGCAACTTTTTCACAAGGTCATTGATTGCCTGCTGGCTGGTTGGAAGGACATTGAGGAGCAGGCCACTGAATGAATGAAATATCACAAGGAAGTAAGGGGATAGTAAGCTCACCCGAAGTGAGGCCAGCTAGTGGAATGAGAAGGTAAGGGAATGAAAGGGGAGAGGACAAACCTGCAAAACTGCTTTGTCACTGTGGTAACATAATGAAGTCTGACATCAGACAAAAAGGGAGAGAGAGTGGTCGTCAGATACCCAGAAAAGAACATTTGCCCCCCATGTCTCTTCAGGGTAGGCTCCAACATTTTGTGTGTGTGTGGGGGCGGGGGGGGGGGGGGGGGGGGGGGGGGGCGGGTGGTTAGTCTGGGTCAACTGACCATGCAGCTACCTCGCTCAAAGGCAACAGGCCCCAATCACTTCTTGCCAAAGCGCCGCTAGAAAACTGCAAAAGAGGTTGACATAACAAGGCCCTAGCATTTAAATTGCCGTCTCAAATGTCAAGCCAAAGATAGTGACTTGAGCATGAGCATTTGTGACATACGAAGGATTCACCCCTCTTGTCTCTGGTTCAGTGATATCAGTGTGCTGTCACTCACTGCAAAAGGTAGCATTTTTCGGATCATTTGAGCTCAAAATGATCCTGCAGCATGTTCATTATGTGAAAGTGATTCATTATGACATCTGACTAAGTAAAAGCCAGTCGAGTCTTAGTGTGGCGGCGTTACACAGAAATTAACATGAGACAATGAAGGCTGACAATGAAGTGTTTTGGAGAGCTCAGTGTGTCTGCGTCCCTGGGAGCTCAGTACATCTGAGTGTGCTCGTCCCCTTCTGTCACAAGGTCTGATTGGCGTATCCAATGTCATCTGAGTTAGTTTTTTTGCGATTACACTTTGCATTTAATAGTCTGTCTCTGTCTCTCTGTCTCTCTGTCTCTGTCTCTGTCTCTCTGTGTCTCTGTCTCTCTGTCTCTCTGTCTCTCTGTCTCTCTGTCTCTCTGTCTCTCTGTCTCTTTGTCTCTCTCTCACTGTTTCTCTTCTCACTCTCCCCCTTCATATCTCTCTCTCACTCCAGTTGGGCAGTAATCTGATTCATCACCTGCATCTGAGCCTCCTCTCCAGAAGTAGCTCATTTGCAGTCTACTCAGCTGACGACTTACACGCACACACACACACACACACACACACACACACACACACACACACACACACACACACACACACACACACACACACACACACACACACACACACGGTGTGATTGTGTGGACAAAAAGATGCTCTTCCAACCAGTGTCTTTCAAATGAATATCAGGTCATGGAACACTGGTTGGGCGAGCATGTAGTAAGCTCGGGTAGTATTCAATGGTGTGAATAATATAGCATAGTACAGTTGATAATCATGCAAAGTGTCTGCTTTGGGATAAAGGTTTGTGAAGCTGGATTATAGACAAAGGCATTGTCGCATTGTCTTAGTGTGTGGTGCATTATCTCTGACCAGGGTAGCATGTCATGTTTGTAGGAACATGTTTGTAGGAACATGTTTGTAGGAAATATTGTGGAAAATCATTGTTGCTCTAATGGTTTGAGACAAACCCAAGGGGCCACAACCCATTGAAGTTGCCAGTGAAAGACTCCAGTGAGCAGTTCCCAGCTCTGTAAACCATTGACTTGTGTGTAGCCCATTTGGGTCTAAGGCAGCAAAAACGACACCAGAGATGGGGGATTTAGACGTTTGGAATGTAACCTGGGTTTTTATACCCGGAGGCAAGGTCGACGGCTGTCTGGACCAGGCCTCATAGACTCACTGTGGCGGTTACTGTGGCAACCGTGCGAACAGGTGAACGAGTTTACCAGAGGGTCGTCCTCCCTCTCAGAGGGAGTGAAGTTGACACCGTCCATTTGGTGTACAAGTCTGTTTTCTGTGCCAAGAATTAGTTTGGGTGATTATTATTTTTATTTTTTTACCATGCAGTAACATTGTACTTCAGTACATAATTCAAGCTTTCTTACTTCAGTCCCTCGAGTTTTCCCTCGTGTCCCTCAGGCCGGCCTCATCAATTTTTCACACCAAACTCCTCGTCTAAAGTTTCCCCTGAAAAGCATGAGGACAGGTGGACAGGGAAGACAGGAAGGACAGACAGACGGACAGACAGGGAGGACGGACGGACAGGGAGGACGGACGGACAGACAGGGTGGACAGGGAGGACGGACGGACAGACAGGGAGGACAGGAGGACAGACGGACAGACAGGGTGGACAGGGAGGACGGACGGACGGACAGACAGGGAGGACAGACGGACAGGGAGGACAGACGGACAGACAGGTGGACAGGTGGACAGACAAACAGGTGGACCTGGCAGACAGGTGAAGGGAATCCACACAATAGTGTCCCACACTTGCTCCTCTAAATTCCAGGGTCTCTAAAAGCCTCGTAGAAGAACAATTCACCTTTCTTTCCTGCTTGTCCGCCTCCTTTTCCCCCTGTTGTCATGGGGGATCAAACAGCGTTCTGGTTGGCTTCACGCCACCTGCTTTGTTGCCTGATCTACAGATATTGGTGACAAGGGTCCTCCTTCAAAGTGATTTTAGTGGATGGCGAGTCTCTGTTCCACACACCCACAAGCAGATGCACATTCATACACTCACACAATGGGCACAATACACAAGATCAAAGATGCAGAGACACTTGTGAGTGCATACACACAGAATTAAGAACACACTCACTCTCTTTCACACACACATACACTCAGGTATGCACAGTAGAGAGAGATCTTGCCCTTCCATCATCCACAGCATCAACTGAGGGCTAGGGCCACAACTCTGTCCAGACACCATCAGCTCCTCTCTTACGGTAACAAAGGAGCCTTTAATCTGACACATGAATGAAATTCTATTTCTCTCTCTCTCCTATTATCTGTTACACATCAGGCCTTTTCTAATCTACCTCTCATGTCTCTTTTTTCCCTCTCTTTTTTTCTTTTTTCTCTCACCAAAGAGATTTCAAGGCACTATGTTAAGACTGTTATCTTGAAGCGCCACAACTGACTGCTCATTATCCCAGCCAGTTTTTATTTATTTATATATTTTATTCCCCATTTGAATCTGTCTGCAAACAGACTGTCACACAAAGACTACCACCTCCCATCCCAGGCTATTTGACTACCCCCCCCCCCCCCCCCCCCCCCCCTTACAGAATATGAGGCTGACATGAACTGTATGTGAGTGTGTGAGAGAGAGAGTGTTGACTTTGTGTTGAGGCAGCATGCAGTTGGCCAAAACTGGTTTTTAGGTGGCCATTAACTGGAAGTCTGTTTATCTTTTACCTTCTACATTGCTGTGTATCTTTTATTGAGTCAGTAAAGGGTTGGGAGGTGTGTCTGTCTGTCAGCCTGGTCTTTCTGTCTCGGTAGGATGACATACAGAATAGATAGTGAGATAGCTCAGAAGATACTGCTAGCCCAACTCCCTGCTAGCTTGAAAGGGATGTTTGACAGCTAACAAACAAGCTGATTATTTTGTCTAAGCCATCCTTCTGCTAAGCATCCCCTTGGTTGTTATCTGCCAGTGTGTATTTTTGTGGAAGATGGTATCTTATAATTAAGTACAATTCTATCATTAACACTGACTGCTAATATTGCGTCCGCAAGTTAGTTGTTAACTCTTGCGTAACTCTTACCCTCCAGTCCTGGTCTGATCCTGACTAGTGAAGACTAAGATAAACAATCCAGTTCCTCAGCTCCCTTTGTTTCATTCATAAACAAAGCCAGCACAGAGAGAGGCGTAGTGGAATGCTACCGGTCGCGTTTAGAGGACGCAGATCAGAACACGGCAGTGCTCCTAACCCCGGGGGACCCTCTCAGGACAACCACCCCAACTCTGAACCCTGATTCCAGGAAGGCCTTAACCATTGCTTGCTTTTTAAACCAGGCTACCAGTATTGGTGAGCCCGTAGTGACTGAAAGTAATCCTGGCCTGGCCCTTGGACACAGAGAGAATAGGGGCTTTTGCAGTCCTACTGATAAGACTACATGCTGTGAGGTCAGCTATACACAGTGAGGATGTGTGTGTATGTTTATTCATTCGCAGAGTAAAGATGTGTGCGTCTGTGTTTTGTGTTGGCCACATACTAAGAAAGGATTTGGATGGGAAAAAGTGTCTCTCTGTGGGAGTGTGTTACACTTGACCCTGAGTCAAGGTGTTTTGCTTTAAGCTGGAACTTTACTAGGCTTCTTCTGTGTGAAGGCGAAAGCCTTGAGATGAGAAATTGGTGAAGGAAGTTTGAGTTTCCCCCTTGTCCTGTTTATGGTAAACAGGCAAGACTTGTTGACCCTCTGTGGCTATGACCTCATCAACAGCACTCACAGGGGACCGTATGCAGAGGTCACCAGAGCAAGGACAGTGACACACACTCTCTGGCGCACACACACGCACACACACTCTCACACAGCCTTCTCAGCAGGGTTCCACTGGGAAGTCATCTCATGTTAAAGGCTTCAATTTGAGATGGCACTGTGCAGTCAGTACGGCACAAGGTTGCAGGTATTTATTTATTTTACGACGGGAAGTGAATGCTAAAATTGTGTTAAGGATGTCCGCTAGGCTACCCCCCTCCCCCAACACACACACACCTCCTTTTACTTGTATGCAGAAGTTGCACACGCTGCCAGGATTGTCAATAAAGGGAGACAAATTTAAACCTAGAGAGCTGTGTTAGTCTTGAAAGCGATATCAAAGCACTCACCCCCACCCACCATACCCCATCTCTTACATACTTCTCTTCTTACAGGGCAGAGTAATGAAATGTTAGTTATGTTGCTTTAATGTGTTTGCTGCTTTGACAACGTCAACATATTTTTCTCCAATGTCGTCCTTTACAGTAGTCTGTATGCATGTCAGCCCTAAAGAAGACCATAAGCAGTGATGCAAGCCCGGTGGCTACCGGGGAGAGTTCTACCAGGGCCATGTGGGAAGGCAGACATTTATCTGCTTCAGCCTACAAGATGCCAACTTGACAAGTCCCTAACGCCTTGTTCACACCGTTTACCATCTTTTTACGGCCTGTGCGTTTCAACGCAATCGCGAGTGCGTTAGACTTTTTTTTCGAAATGGACGCGGATGTAAAAAAACTGAGAAAGGCTGAAATATTGGGCCTGTATGGATGCATATGACCTATCAGAACACAGATGTTTCAAAATAGTGTTCCCCTGGGGGAATCTAGCTCATCTCCCTACGACCGCTTTCAGCTGCGTGAAAATATGCGACCTCTCGGTTTCCGCAGTCAAGGCATTGAGGGGCCGTGGCTCTCCCTTTACCTCCCTTTACCGCCTCACGGTCTCTATCATGCTTTCACTCATCCAGCAACATTTTGTCACATCTTGTCATCCTCGTCTGCGGAGGGCATGCAATTCGCTTTAGTGAAGAAAAAACACACTTTTCTAATCGCTAGCTGTAGGCAACCTGACTTATGCCGATGACAATCTCATGTGACGATGAGATGTCTTTTAGATGTGTGTTATTCTGCTCAAGGGTAGGTTATATTCTTTCAGTTTTTTGTTCTCAGGCCTGTTATATAAAAGAACCGAACAGCATGTCTGATGGGATTATGTTGTAGCCGTGTTTGCCACCACAGAGCATTCCTGTTCTTCCCTACACCGATATCATGCTACTGACAGAGATCCTCAATTTGAAGCCAATATGCCAGTCTTACTACGCTGGGTTTCACGAGTAGTGTGTGCAGCTGCGTCCGTCCGTGCGGGCAGGCAGTAGCGGTTTTAAGGCCGGGCAAAGCGGCCAGCCGCCCCGGGAAGCATGAAGAGGGAGGCGGCAATTTCCCAAGTGCATCAAATTAAATGGGGGGGGGGGGGGGGGCCTTGCCCCTTGCCCGGGTGCTAAATGTGCTAGGATCGCCACTAGGGCTCAGGTTCAGCATTCAAACTTGTATGGACTCCCACCCATCGCCTCATAATTCATTTTTCCATCATGAAGTGTTTATCACTACCCTCCTAATGGAAGTGCTCTGGGTTTCTTTTCACGGGTCGGTGGATGCCATTCGTTTGCATGCTAATTGCAGGCCAGGCTCCTCGCTTCGGCGTCGTCGCAGCTGCTATCATGGCTGACACCTCACCGACCTGAGCGCCGCCGGGTAGACGCGTCGTGCTCACCCGCCGTCGGTGCTAATTATCTCCCTGAGTGGTGGAGGCCGGGCCGAGCTCGTGGGTTAGTCACATGGTGCCTGCCTGCCTGCCTGCCGTACGTGGGATGCTGTGTGATAATGTTGGTTCTGCGCCACGGTACCCCCTCCCCCCTGTTCTCCTAGGCTGCCAGAGAGAACGTCTCCCCTTGTTGAATACAAAGAGCAAACAAGGCCCGCCGTTCCACTGGGTCTCCATACACAGCCTGTTTCATTCTGTTTGAATAGAGACTTCTGTCCACTTCAGGGCAGGTGGGTTTGAGAGGTCGTGCAGCAGGGCTATTTACATTTACATTTAGCAGACGCTCTTATCCAGAGCGACTTACAGTTAGTACAGGGAGGCAAGTAGGTTGAAGTGCTTTGCCGTAGGACACAACGTCATTGGTACGGCTGGGAATCGAACCAGCAACCTTCTGATTAATAGCCCGATTTCCTTACCCCTCAACCATCCGACTCCCTATGATGAGCCTTTTGATGTAGGCTAGGCCCAACCCTCATTACTGATGGATGTTCCCCTTAATCTCCTCTGTAGTTAAGTGTCTGGCCATGACTAATACACAGCTTCTAATTGAAATGACACGATATGCAAATATGTTTCAGGGTGAAGCAGTCACCTGCTGTTTAAACGTACTTTGTAAACAAATCACTAATTGGATCCAATGTGAGAAGGAGCACCTTAGGTTTGACAACAAGACAACCTTCGTTCTGCCGCTATCTTGTGCTTACGCAGTAAGAACTGCAATGTGTTGACACTACAGAGCTTGTTTCAGGAAGGGATTCACATTTTCCATGCAATGGGTGGAGCCTTACATTGTCGCAGTTACTCATTAATGAGGGGGTGCATGAATGGGTTTCATAGACTGACTGATTAAAACAAAATGGTTTTGGGCACAGTTCCTAGTGTCAGTCAGGGACCAGGCTTATGACCCATCCCTTGCCATTCATCATCAGGTCAGTGAGGTCTAACCAGGTGAACAGGTTGAATTCATGTGGAACACCGGTTGGATTGAGTTGTATAAAGCCTGAGGATCGTCCCAGAGTTCTAGTTAGGTGCTGAGTCATGCTGTCTGAGATTCCATCCAGATTCCTAGCCTCGCTCTGTGAAGAGGGATTTTTGGGTTGTGAGGTGGCTGGAGGAGACTGTCTCCCAGCTCTCCCTCTCTTTCATTTACATTTAGCAGACGCTCTTAGCCAGAGCGACATACAGTAAGTACAGGGAAGCAAGTAAGGTGAAGTGCCTTGCCCAAGGACATAACGTCATTCGACACTGCCGGGAATCGAACTGGCAACCTTCTGATTAATAGCCCAATTCCTTAA
This sequence comes from Hypomesus transpacificus, assembly GCF_021917145.1. NCBI lineage: Eukaryota > Metazoa > Chordata > Actinopteri > Osmeriformes > Osmeridae > Hypomesus > Hypomesus transpacificus. Next base: position 1,034,913 of record NC_061081.1, on the reverse strand, counting down.
CCACTCAGCCATTTGACTCCCTCTTTCAGTGTAGGCTTATAACCCTGGCCCCTTCTTCTTCGTGAGGCGTGGCTGATATCACCGAACATCTTATCTCCTCTTGGCGGCACATGTTTTGCAAACCGCAAGAGGAAACCCCACAGCTTCCTGCCGTCTACGAGTTCTCAGCCAAGGCCTCCAGTAAACCCCTGCTGAAGGAAGCAGTGGAGGTGTTCATGTGCACAGTAGCCGAGACACAGACGTGTGCTGTCAGTCTTGTCCTCGTTGGGTCTTTGTCGTGGATATCCTCCCGTAAAGAGGAAACGAGAGGAGAGCTCAGCCGCGCAGCGCGTGAAGCACGACTCCACTCATAAGCAAGGTCTCGCCAGCCTCTTGATAAGGGTCATTGACGGTGGTCGCATAAATAAACGTTGAATCACTTGTACTGAGGCCAGACAGTATAGGAAAACATGGGTGTTACCCTCCAGCCTCGGTACCTCGCAAGGTTGAACCCTTTTTACCTGACTTTATATTTATTATTTTTAGATATGGCTATTTACACAAGGTCATGTACATGGTTATATCAATTTACAATTCAGTTCATTCTTGATAAAAGCCATTGATGTCCGTGATATCCTAACAATAGGCTACTTAAAGCCATTGGAGGCTTTGAGCGTACATGGGTTTCCAGCCGCCGTCCTGCATCTAGCATTAGTCTGAGGTCTCTGCCATGAGAACAGCACACAGCTCATCCTTAGAAAGGCACCGCGCTAGAGGCAACGGTTCATTGTGTAGGCATTGTCTAGTGAAGGATGACATTTTATTAGCATCCAGAGGACAAGGCCCTATGATGCGTAAGAAACACAGCACCTATAGTATACAACGCTTTTTGAAACTGCTCGCTACAATTCACATTGCCCGGTTAACTAATCAATTTATTTCTGGCAAGCGTTTACAACAGTTCATATTTACAAAGCCAAATTGCCTGCAGTCGACTTGTCATAGATGTGGAACAAGCATACAGAGCATAAAGTAAAGGCATGTATTGTATTCAAGTGAGATTCCAAGTCAGAATCTTCACTGTGCTATTGCTATCTTGACCACAACTGGAACTTTATTTCAGAAATAATCCTTGAAATCTGGTCAATTGGGCCAGATAATACACCGCCCCAGGTTTACGGCATGGAAAGCAGTCAAGGAATGAGCTTAGACGTATTGGAGTTGACTGGCCGGAGTGTTGTAAGAGATGCACCGCACCGCACCCAGCTGTCTGTTGTAGTTTCTGAACCTTTGGAGGACAGGAGGACAGGAGGAGGCAGTGCTGCAGCTGGCATCCTCCCAGCCACGGGCACTCATCTGGGGATGGGCTCTGACGGCAGGGATGGGCTGAACTCTGGATGTTACCTCTGTGTGAACTTTTTCAGGATAGAAGTTTTGGGCAGTGCCCTCCTGAAGCTATCTAGGTTGTAGAACTATACTCCATCAGAAGTCAACTGTCCACTGTTATCCACACGTAGATGGCCTTCCTCAGTTCCTCAGTGGCAGGAGAGTTTTAGGCCAGCACATTCAGGTAACTCAGTGCTGCTCTGTTTACAATGTCTTCATTTGTTTTGATGCAGTTTGTGTGAGTGTGCGTGTTTGTTTCTGTGTGTGTGCTTGCTAGTCTGGAGGGGGGGGGGGGGGGGGGTGATCTACATACCGTATACCCGGAGGGGCTGGGCACAGCTGCTGCTCAGGGTACTTCAGGTCCAATGGAGAGTTCTCTCTCTAAACCTCCATATGGCCCAGTGTGAAGACAGGCTAGCATCCAACATGGCAGCATTCGTTATTTAGTCATCCAATCCAAATCCATAACTATAGCATGCAACATGTCGGAGTCAAGTAGCAACCTTTAGCTCAGTTCAACAGTGGGTCAACATGACAACGGTGTGTGAGAGACACATGTCATATTTTCGATTTCACTTAAAGTAACAGTGTTCCCACAAAGCAGTCAAAGCAAAAAGCTCTGTGATGACATGGTGACATTCAAGAACTCATTCAGCAGTTAAAAGCCAGATTCAAGGAAATGCCTATCTGAAACGGCAGGCTAGCTAGGGGAACCCTAGATCAACATGAGGAACTCGGGCCAGGATGAGGACTTGGTTGTGACGAGTGACTAAAATAACAAGATGGGCAGACAGGCAGCGTTGGAAAGAACACACGTCCAAACAGATGTAGAAAGCCAATGAGTGTAACCGTGTCTAGAATGAAGGCAGAATGGCAGGAAACGCAGCTGTCTCAGGACGTGCCGGGTCAGGAACACGCTTCCTGTTTCCCCCATGGACTGTCGTGTCGGAGTCTTTTTTTAAACCTTTTTAAGGAGTAGCATCAAATATGTGATTCGAACATTGATTTGAGGGAGTGAGACACACGGAGGGAGAGAGAGTGAGACACGTGAAGGGAGAGAGAGTGAGACACGTGAAGGGAGAGAGAGTGAGACACGTGGAGGAGAGTGAGAGAGACACACGGAGGGAGAGAGAGAGAGTGAGACACGTGGAGGGAAAGAGAGGGAGACACGTGGAGGGAGAGAGAGGGAGACACGTGGAGGGAGAGAGAGGGAGACACACGGAGGGAGAGGGAGAGAGTGAGACACACGGAGGGAGAGAGAGAGAGTGAGACACGTGGAGGGAGAGAGAGGGAGACACACGGAGGGAGAGAGAGAGAGTGAGACACGTGGAGGGAGAGAGAGGGAGACACACGGAGGGAGAGAGAGAGAGACACGTGAAGGGAGAGAGAGTGAGACACATGGAGGAGAGTGAGAGTGAGACACACGGAGGGAGAGAGAGTGAGACACGTGGAGGGAGAGAGAGAGAGTGAGACACACGGAGGGAGAGAGAGAGAGGGAGACACACGGAGGGAGAGAGAGAGAGGGAGACACACGGAGGGAGAGAGAGAGAGTGAGACACGTGGAGGGAGAGAGAGTGAGACACACGGAGGGAGAGAGAGAGAGTGAGACACGTGGAGGGAGAGAGAGGGAGACACACGGAGGGAGAGAGAGAGAGACACGTGAAGGGAGAGAGAGTGAGACACATGGAGGAGAGTGAGAGTGAGACACACGGAGGGAGAGAGAGTGAGACACGTGGAGGGAGAGAGAGAGAGTGAGACACGTGGAGGGAGAGAGAGTGAGACACGTGAAGGGAGAGAGAGTGAGACACATGGAGGAGAGTGAGAGAGACATGTGGAGGGAGAGAGAGTGATACATGCAGAGGGAGAGAGAGATGCGCGGAGGGAGAGAGAGTGAGACACGCGGAAGAAAGAGAGAGAGGCACACAGACAGAAAGACGGTTATGGTCCTTCCCTCTGTCTCAGCATGAGAGTGAGCGAGAACAGAGGGGGGAGAGGGCGAGTCCAGGCTAAGCAAACAGAAGTGTTTGCATGCATCTGTGTGTCTGCGGCTGGAGACTGAAGGGCTCTGAAGTGTTGCATGGCTCCAGGGATGATGAGGCTTCAGGGAGAAACTGGGCAATGCCATTCATCTCTGAGCTATCTCTGTGTTCATCAGGACAGCATTCAAGGCTTGAATGAGACCCTTGTGTTCCGTGTCGTGTCCTTGTTTGTCCTTTTGTGTCTTTTTGTTTTGTGTGTGGTAGGTTCATCTTCACCTGTACCCTCCCCTTCTACCTGGCTTTCTTTTAAACAAGGCGAAAAGGCCATTCTAGACTACATACTGCGATTCCAGGATAATAAAGTGAAAGTAACTAATTAGCAGCTGGGTCCATGCTCACCACATGCAGATCCTCAGTAGGCCTCAGTCATGCAATAACAACAACAAGCTGAATCTCCCATCATCCTCTCTGCCTCAGCCTCGCCTCACCCCCTGGTCCAAGATGCTTTTGTAAACATTTCCACCATTCAAGATCTCCTGGCTACTGCACAGTGCGTACCGTTAGTCTTCCGTGCTTGTGGAACAGTGGCCCTGTTCTACTGTGCCAGCTTGCTCGTCTTCATCATGCCTCTTCACCAAGCCTCTGAGCACAGAGCTGTTCCAGCAACTCAGGATACTGATTCAAGCTCTCTCTCTCTCTCTCTCTCTCTCTCTCTCTCTCTCTCTCTCTCTCTCTCTCTCTCTCTCTCTGTCTCTGTCTCTGTCTCTGTCTCTCTCTGTCTCTCTCTCTCTCTGTCTCTCTATCGTACGTGCGTGTGGCTGCAGCACAGCTTCCTCCTTGGTTGAATAACAGTTTTTCATTTCTCATAGACGCTGGCGAGCTCACCCAGAGAGGGCTAGAAGATAACTTCCCAAGCCTAGCTGAGGTTTCCTGAAAGCCACAAAGCTAATGGCCAGCCCAGACCATGAGGTGTAATGGGCAGGGGGAGGTGGAGTGGGGGGGGGGTTATTTCCTGAGTGTCCCTCTCCACTTCCTCTGGATCAGGGCCCAGCCCATTTAGAGCCTGATCTACCTCCAAGATAGGCCGTGGTGCTGGGTTGCAATTAGCCTACAGTAGTAGTTCTGAATATCAAGGAGTTACTTTCCTGGAAAACACCCTTCTGTTTCTCAGTATAAGGCCTTTACAAACGCACATGTGTTTGTATGACTAGTAACAAGCGATGAGGGGGATTCTAACCTCCTTTTGAAGTCCTCAAGAAGACCAGTTAAGCTGTAGGCTTCTCCGATCCTCCTATCGTAGAGGAATGGCCAGGGGAAGGGAGATCAGGGTCTAATAGGGTGGGGGCGGCTGGCTGTCACGGAACTTCCCACCCAGTAAAACTGCTAGTGATCTTAAGAATGTGGCGCTACTAGTGTTGGTAGCAATTTGCTTTGGTATCAGTTCAGGAAACCGATTAAAAGAAAATTATGTGATGTGATGTTGTTGTTGGGATTTTTTTTTATAATCCAAAGCTAACTAACCACGACTCCCAGAATGCTTTTCCTATCTCCCCGGCGAAAACATAAACGCGAGGATATGTGGATCTGAGTTCTCCTTATTGGATTTCATGATTTATTGTGTTTATTACATTTTATTGTTCTTTGAGGCTGGCTGTTTGTTTTGCTGTGTGTTTCTGTTTTCCGGTTTGAGGTTGGTATTGGGTAGGGGAGACAACAAAGTGTTTTTAAGATGCAGCTGTGGTGCGTCTGCAGTAAGTATATTAGTGTGTGTATGTGTGTGTCCCTGTGTGCTAGCGGTAAGTGGTTCTGAGCAGGCTACACCAAACAGTCCTCGAGCAATCTGCAACACAAAACTAAAAAATCCTAGCGCAAACACACACACACACACACACTTATGCATACGTCCCCTTAAAGTGAAACCAGGGCTTTGTCATAGGGAAAACAGCATGGGGTGCTAATTCACTGCTACCATTGGGGTGATGGTGACTGTGTAACTTTAGTCAGGTTGATGATTAGATGGAACAGTGGCACATCTACCATGACAGACTCCATATGCACTGCACAGGTTTCCACAACAGTAGGAGTCTGGAGAAGTGGGTCGTGTGTGTGTGTGTGTGTATGCACATTGGCAAACACAGTTTGGACAGTTTATGTTCTCTCCTTTTCTTGGGTTAGAGATAGCAGGGACACAAAAGGACTGTTGGAGCCTCCAGACTGCATCTGAACGTTCAAGACTGCATCTGAACGTTCAAGACTGCATTTGAACGTTCCGGACGTTTCTTTGACAAGCTGTCTCTGAGGGCCCCCGTTGGCTGAATGAACTGAAGAGCTCTTGTTTTTCTTCATTCCTGCTCACTTTAAGAGCAAGACATCCCTGCGGCCTTGCTGATAGAATGGACTGGGATATTTATTTGTAAACTCTTCGACTTAAAAATAGTTTTTCTTACAGGCAAGGTGGCTGTTGGGGGGGGTTTGGCCTGAGAAGGTTAGGTTTAGAGGACGGAGGGAGCGTAGATCTTTCTACTGTGCTTGACAAGTGCACAGCACGTGTACATCTAAACCCTCTCTCTCTCAGTAAGGCTCCGGTCTTGAAGGTCGACAAGAATATGAGTTTGGGTGAAAAATCCTTGCCCATCAAGAACTAAATTCTTAGTTGGATTTACTAGAAATGGATTTGGTTGAGTAGTTGGTGGACGGTGCAGGGAGGCTGGGTCTAGCTTTCTGAGGACAATATTTACTAGCTCTAATGTGCAAGGGCCTTGACAGACACTGACTGGAAGAAGGGAGAGTAATTAGGCTCGTGGTCATGTCCTTAATATGTGCTGTGTGTGTGTCTGTGTGTGTGAGTGACTAGCTGCGTCCTTTAATTGCCTGTCATTGCCAGATATGAGGCTGAATCACCCTCGGCAGCAACAAGAGCAAAAAAATAAATAAAAGATTTGACCTTGCGAAGAGTTCCAATTAAAAAGAACCACTGGAGATTTTAATGAGAAAAGTAAGGTCAGAATCTTTGGACTTTGTCTACTGTTGCTAAATGTTTAGTAATTTAATTGTAATAAATTAATGTTTCATTTAGCATCCAAATGTTTTACATGATGTCCCCGATGAAAAGGTTTTGATTAGCTTGAATATTTTGCCTGTCATTTATAAACCAGTACACTACAGGTCAGTCCCGACGGTGATGCAGATCCATATCAACTCTACCGTTGAAATTCTCCATCATTCCCATGCCTCAACCGTAAACACATTGTAAAAAAAATGCACAACTCCATGTCCGGCGATTTGAAGACAGTTTTGTAAGCAGCTGTCTGATTGGAAGTCTTCCATCCAATCCTGTGTGTCTCGGCTCAGCTCACAGAGGCAGGAGGATGATGTATGGAGATTGTAGCGACCAATCGAAATCTGGACATGGACCGCTCCAAAGCGACACATGGGTATAGATTTGTCAGCTGCTTTTCACTTTGCTTCTTTTGTGCAACCGCCTCGTTCGGGCAAATGACTTTTAATTCAAATGATTCCACCCGTGGAATTAATCGAGGAGACGAGCGGAAGAGAGTCATTAATAACGGACACACTTCCATGGCCCAGACACGCACATCTTCTATCAAACACATAGACGCCCCCAACAAAAACACACATTGTCTCTTTTTGTCTCCCTCTCTTACTCACACACCCTCTTATCACTCACAGACACACTCCCTCTCATCCCTCTCTCTCTTTTACGCACTCACAGACACACACACGCACGCACACACACACACACACACACACAGTAGACTGTGAAGAGACCTCCGAGACCGTCTAGGTTTCTTCATCAAGGTGTCTGGCGGTTTGCTCCAGCAATATCCCCCTGTGGCCGGCCAATGGCCATAATGTGCAGCGAGCTCTGATCTGCAGCATGGCTGTCAGCTCAGGTGTGTTTGATGCACTTCACATCCTTCTTCATCACTGCCCTCTACGAACCAGTGACTCTCTCTGATGTACGCTAGTTCCCTCCAAACTTGACTGTTTACCCTTATTTTACCTGTATGTTTGTGGACACGTATTGGCTTAGGCCATACCACTCTGTGTTAATTCACCACAAAGGCTACAACAGAGTTAGGCCTACCCATGCATGTTAACTGCCAATATAATTTCAAATAAGTCAGAGCCCAGACACATAGGGATTGATATTGCGTTTAGGGACCTTTCTTGTGTTTGATTACTGCTTCTCTCCATCCTTCTCTTATCTATCCTGTTCTTTTCGATTCTTCTCTTCTCCATCCCCCTACCCAGGCTGGCCTTGATGGTGACACACAGAACTACAGAGGGTTGTTTGTGCTCCGTGGCTCTGCCGCTGGCTGGCTGACTGGCTGACTGGCTGACTGGCTGGCTGACTGGCTGCTCAGCAATGATTAATTCAGATGGGCCTTAGGGGTGAGGAGGCATACAGGGTTACCCAACCAGGGATCTGGTGACAAGCTGGAAAAAAGACTCTTAAGGCCTAGTTGAGGAGGCTAGTTGGAGCTGTGGACTGGAGGAGAGGCCTTTCTGTCTGTGAGTGTGTGTATACATGTGGGTTGGTAAAGGTCTGGATTCACGTGACCTCTACCAGTGTTTCAATTCTTGGTAAAGGCTCTCGGGAGAGACCCCCTCTATTTCAATGTACACAGGTTTGTTTGGTTCCACAACACCATTTCCACCACCCTACACACACACACACACACCGTCCCTCTCCTGTGAGAGCTCAGTGGACAGGCTTGCTGTCCTTATTGTGTGGGTGGTGCGTATGAATAAAACTCAGAACCATGTTGCTCTAATACGGCTCTGAATTGTTCTGTGCATCGGCAGCGTTTTATAATGAGACGTCCAACAAGGACAGCTCAACTGAGCTGAACAACAGAGATTTCCCACTGCACGAAAACAAGTCATTTTCTGCATCATTTCAGTCATTCATTCAAAGCAGAGTCAGTGTCCAGCAGCGTTTGGGACGGCATGGCACTCCAAGCTCTCCAGATGGTGGAGTGGTGGGCTTGAGTGCCCCCCCAGGTCCCCCTGCTTCACTCTGACTTTGGATTTGACATGATTTATGAGGACAATCGATACGCTCCACGCCAAAGGTGACTCATCACATTAAAGCATCCGCATCAACTTTTGTGTCTTGTTTGCGAGGCATGGTGTTTGTTTTGGAACGTCCTGGGTACGGTTTGAGACATTTGTTTCTGTTATCTTTTTTATTTATTCATGTATTCAACAGTGTTGAGTGTTGCAATAGTGCTCTCAACAGCTCATGTGGATGCCTGTGATGGGATTTTAGAAGCTTGTCTGATGAGGAGGTTGTAGACATGGCACCTACAGGGACCACATCCCCTTGCTAACATTTCCATTTTGTTGCATAATATCAATGGGTCGATTTGAAGCAATGGAGATTTGTCCTTTTGCTTTGTTATATTTATTTTGATCTGCATGCCATGCATGAAGCACAGTGCAAAGCACATTTAATCCAGGAAACGAACAAGTCTGCATTTTGAACACTGGCAACAGGCTTCCAACTACATTGCTCTCCTAGAAACAGGAGTTGTATCAAAAAAACTATTTTGCGGCAAATATCATCAAAATAGGAATTTGAGATAATATCTTTCACATTGGCAGTTTTTAATGTTTATTTCTCCCATAGAAAAAGAGAATAAGTCTGTATCAAAATGGGTCGAATTGAAGGTCGGTGAGATATTACAGGAAAAACCCAAAATATCCTTATCAGCACTTTTGATATTCCTCTCAAAGACCTTGTGTTTACTGTTCTGGATCAGGCAGCTGCACACAGGGGAAGATTCCTTCTGGTTAGCCCAAATACATTTTTTGCAATTATTTCAACTCCCTTCCTCAAAAAAAACTCAAACTAAAAACAAGTTAATTGATTTGTGGTTGACCATGTCGATCAGTGTTGGCAATACAGAGAATGCCCTGTAACCTGCAAGATTCAAAAGAAGATAATGACTATGGATGACAGTCCAAGGACCCATCTCTTACCGAGTTCAGGCTAGTGACACACTTCTGGCATGTAGGAGACTAATTGACGTAGTTAAGGTTTCCTGTGGCACAGTTCAGTGTGATTTCAATTCCTGATCAATGGTACATTTCTGAAAGACTCTGTGTCTGCTAACGTCTAAAGCAGTTCACTGTTGCCGGGATACTTCCACCCACCACAGTTTCATCCTCAGCTCTCAGAGCTAAACCTTCTCTCAGGGCTGAACTATCAACTGCTTTTAATAAAAGCTCACGGGTACTAATTTAGACGGTCCGCCAGGTTCAACATTATGCTCGGCTTTCATCTGCTCAATCTCCTTCATGGAACTGTGGACTGTAGCTGGTCAAATAAAGCACTTCTCTCTGTTTTTCTTTCTCTCTCACTCACTCACTCACTCACTCACTCACTCACTCACTCACTCACTCACTCAGTCCATGGGTATTTAACAGTGTTCTTCACAGCACCCTGACCTCCCTCTAGGTCACTGTACAGCCTCACCGCCATGGCATCCAACCCCCTGCCCCTCCTCTCTCCCCGCTGCCACCTGTCTGATGGATGGCTGACTAGCCTGTAGTGTCATGGTCGTAAATCACCTGTTACCGTGGAGATACACCGACATCCATTAACCCAACCTCCTCTGCTGCAGTCACAGAGCCCACCTCCATCCCAAAAAGGCTGTATTTCTAGGTACATGGGCAGTGGAGTTATTGATGAACGAATTAGGGGGAGGGGCAGCGACGACGGATGGCTGTCAGTTGGGATGGGGGGGGGCAGCAATCATTTGCTCTTGCTTTATTTATTCATTCCTGTTTTTGTTTACCTGTGAACTGTCACCACCACTACAAGAGCGCAATCAGAGCATCAAGGGACTGGTGTGTATCATACCACACACACACACACAACCTCTCCTTGTGTAGATGTGTGGATTGTGAGATGATTATGGTGATCCTCTGATTGGTCAACGCATGCACGGATGGGATGGGGGTTAATGATGGTGGGAGGCCAGACAGACACACACTTATCATAGCTTTTATCTCCATCCTTGTTAGTCTAAGAGAGCTACAATGGGCTATCCCCCCTACACACACACGCACACAGAGTTAATCCACCCTCTGTCATTTTAATGGGACAGTTTCCATCAGAAGGGCCTCGAGGATTTACACCATTTCCAGGTCTTGATCCAATTGTTTTCCCAGCCTGCCTGGCAGCCCAATAGTGGCTATTGCTCTTTTTTTCCTCCGGTTGCTTCTTTCGATTAAACGCCACCGGCTCACCTTCTTGATATTAGTTTTGACATCTGCATTGTTATTTTCCCTTATCGCTTTTCTATTAGGGAGGGTTCAATAATAAAAATGTCCTCAGAACTATTACTTGGTGACGAATCGTGACATTTATGGGTTGTACAATTTATTTATGGACACAAAGAACATTATTCATTTGCAATTGGTCCCCTCCGCCGCCCTGCTTAACACACACACCTTCTGTAGATAACACTTCAATTCCAGGAAAGCTTCTAAAGGTAAAGAAAAAGCGATAATCGTGTTTATGAGGCTGAATATGTTTTCATGGAGGAAGACGAGACCAGTTGAGCACCAGGGCGGCCTTGATCATCCAGCAGGCTGAGATGACAGGAACAACATTCAGCAAACAGCCAGCTTTGATACTCAAACCTGGTTATCTACTGTATGAAAACAAACCCAAATCCTTTTTACTGAATGATCAGACTGACGTTTCTTTTGTTGAATATGAGTTAGTTAAGAACATAGTTGCATATGAGTTTCTATTTAAATTCCTTTTTTCTTCAAAGACAGCTTGTGTTGTTGTTTGTGTACTGCTGTGAACACAGGCTGTGGGTTGGCCTTGTTGACTGGTGTGCTGGTCTACATGAAGTGAAAGATGAGGTTCAGTCCAGACTACCAGGCCTCGGGTGTAGGTCTGCCTGCCCAGAACATAACACCACACTCCTAAAACGAGCCAGAGCATTAAGCGTAGCTAGACTGTTCCTAGCCTCGGTTTCACCCCCCAACCTCTAATCCAGTCATCCACATTTATCCACACGAGCAGATGTTCATGAATACGGCAGCTTTTATTGGTCGTCAGCCATCGGCAATCTTGTCATTCATTGGCAAGGTACAAGATGGTGTCATAGGAACCCGTGTCAAGTATGGTGACGAGAGGAGGAGCCCTGGGGTTTAATGTATCTCTCTTTTCTTCCCCTTTCCCTCTCCTCCTCCTACTCCCCCATACCCTTCCTCCCCCTCCCTCCACACACCTCCTGCTCCCTCTCTCCCCCTCTCTCTCCCACCACCCCCGTCCCTCCTCAGTTGGTCGGGGGCCCGTTCGACCTGGAGATGAACTTCATCATCCAGGAGACGGAGAGCGTGGTGTGCATGGTGGAGCTGCTGGACAAGTGCCAGGCCACCTGCCAGGCGGAGGTGTGGAGCATCTTCACCGCCGTGCTGAAGAAGAGCGTGAGGAACCTCCAGGCCTGCACCGACACCTCCCTCATCAGGCTGGTGCTGGAGCGCGTGGCCTGCGCAGATAGCATGATCGCAGGTACGTCTAAGGGTTGGGCGAGGGGGTCTGGGTGTGGATCTCGGTGGGGTGGGGTAAGGTCGGGGAGTTGGGTCGGGGGTCTGGATGTTTCCAGACAAAGGATCCTTGTAGGATGAACCCTAAGGGTCACCTCCAGGGTACCTGGCTTGGTCTGACACATTGATATATGATATCAATTTAAAAGCCATCTGGGTATTTCTTACCGTAAAGGTCATTATTGTAATGAAGGGCTGGAGAGACTGGGTGGACAGTTTCACGCAGAGACCTGTCAGTGTCAGCTGTTCTGGGCTTCTCCACCTCCCTGTGACATCAGATAGTTAGTGAGAGAGACTCCAGCTCTCTTAACCCCTTCGCCTCGCACAGAATCCAACCGGAAAACATTTTCTACTTGTGCACCATTTGACCACTATATCTGAACGCTATGGATCCGAAATCCATATGGTTCATTTCCCAACTTGAACCCCTCTGTGGACTCTCACCAGGCTTCCCCAAACCGAAACCCAACCCCATCTGGGAACAGACTGTTCAGACTCCATGAATAAGGCACCCTCTCTGGTTGGAGAACCGTTCTAGCGAGTCTGATCTCCTTACCTGTCCAACACCCCCTATCCTCTCCCTCCCTCTCTCTTCCTCTCTCTTCCTCCCACCCTCTTTCTTTCTCACTCTCTCTCTCCCTTCAATTAGACAGAGCTCTAATCCATTGCTCGCCCCCACCAGCCTATGACTCAGCAGTCCCCCCCACCAGCGATCCATCCTAACCGTTTCTACGGAGACGGAAATAGCATCAGTGAGCACCGTCCAGACTGACAGAGCAGACTGACAGAGCAGACTTGACAGAGCAGACTGACAGAGCAGACTGACAGAGCAGACTGACAGAGCAGACTGACAGACAGAGCAGACTGACAGACAGATCAGACTGTCAGAGCAGACTGACAGAGCAGACTGACAGACAGAGCAGACTGACAGACAGATCAGACTGTCAGAGCAGACTGACAGAGCAGACTGACAGACAGAGCAGACTGACAGACAGAGCAGACTGACAGAGCAGACTGACAGACAGAGCAGACTGAGCAGACAAAGCAGACAGAGCAGACAGAGAGTTAACTGTGATCTTCAAATCATCCCTGTGCACTGAGAGCCATGGCACCCAAATCCTACTTATGGAGATTAGCATGCACTTAGACTTATCCTCTCCAAAATACCTGTTTAGTCTGTTAGATTAGACACCCCTCTCGCTCCCTCCCTCCATCCATCCATCCATTCCATCCGCACTCCCTCCCTTCTTCCACCTCTGGCTGATGTCTGGACTTCAGGCGTTGTACTGATCCAGTCGTATCGTGTTTTCAAACCAGTGGGGATTCCTTTAACCTCTGGGGGAATGGGGTTGAGTAGGGAACTGTAGTTGCCCTCCCCTCTTGTAGTTTGACCTGTGTGTGTGAAAGACAGTCTAGGCATCACAGTTCTCATGTTTGACGTGTCTGTGTGTGTGTCTCTCTCTCTCTCTCTCTCTCTCTCTCTCTCTCTCTCTCTCTCTCTCTCTCTCTCTCTCTCTCTCTCTCTCTCTCTCCCCCCCCCAGACCTGATGGTGGACATGCTGGGTGTGCTGGCCAGCTACAGCATCACAGTGAAGGAGCTCAAGCTGTTCTTCAGTAAACTGCAAGGCGACAGCGGCCAATGGGTAGGCCCGCACTCCCATACCGTACTGTCCCGCCATGTTTGTTTGGTAACCTCATGCGGAATGTGCTAGCAACACTTCAGCCGGTTCCCTTTTCACAGCTCTTTGCCCTCTCCAGCAAGGGAGGATGTTTCTCTCTCTCTCACACACACACACACACACACTTCTACGCCTCTGGGGGTGTAGTATACACAACTGCATTATTGATGTATAATAAGCTGTATTTTAATGGGGGTGCCTCAAAGCACGTGTCTTTTCTGAAGTTCTCTTTTTTGCCCTTTTCTAATCGTCAGTTTGAACACAGTGAATTTTAGGGTACGCTACTCCTTCAAAAAATGTGAAGAGATGCATTTTAACACTATTTACCCAATGTATGTTATTTATGTTAATTTGTCATAATCTTCTGCAAAGTTATATATTTCCATGTTTTTAGTCGTTGTATCGCCCCTCCCCCCCCCTCCACTCCCCTGATGAACTGTGTTAGTCACCACATCCCAGGACCACTGGGACGAATGGAAGGAGAGGGTGCGAGGATGGGGAGGATAGAGAGAGGGATGGGGGGTAGAGAGAGGAATGGGGGGGTAGAGAGGGAGGTGAGGAAGGAGAGAATTAAACAGCCCATTGATCATCGTGCTCGGTTGCGTTGTCAGGGAAAAAGGGCAAGTTTCTGGTGTACTTCTGAGTTACACCCCCCTTCCCCTACCCATCTGCTCACAATGTGAAATATTATATCTCTTTATTTCTCTTCCTCTCGCCTCTCTCTCCCCCCTTCCTTATCATCTCTACACTATGCAATAAATAGTTCATTGCACTTTTAGAAGTGTGCGGCAGTCTCAACAGAACTGAAGCCCCTCCAGGTGCAGACCGCAGCTTTAACGTATGCAGGTGCAGACCGCAGCTTTAACGTATGCAGCTTCAACCACACCAGAGATCAAGTGGCACAGAGCTTGATCATTTGAGGTTATCCTCAAGAGCTGTGAAATCAACCTGTGTCGTCACACACACACACACACACACACAGACAGACACACACACAGACAGACACACACACACAGAGACATAACACACACTCATACACAAACACAGACCAACAGACAAAATTGACGTGGAGGCTGCTGTCTCAGATTGTGTCCTCTCCCTGAAGTCTCTGCTTTGATAGTGATGACAGACACATTTAGAAAACCAGGTTAATACAACTCTAATTGTGGACCTTTACATGCCGTTGTAAGGAAGTTGGCACAAGCTGTGTATTACGCTTGTTTGTGTGCGCTTTTGTTTCAAATGTCTGGTTGCATTTTGTTTGTCTCACCCCCCTATGTGTGTGTGTGTGTGTTGTGTCCCCCCCCCAGCCTCCACATGCAGTAAAGCTGCTGTCTGTGCTGAAGAGCATGGCCCACAGGAACGGACCAGACTCCTTCTTTAGCTTCCCGGGGAAGAGTGCTGCCGTGAGTACAACACACACACACACACTCACTTTATGTGTTCTAATATGTAAGCCATACAGTGCTTTACCCAATACTTTATTATCTAGCCAGACAGCCAGTCATCCAATCAGCCTTACATTCAGCCAGCCAGCGACCCCATGTGATCTTGTCTATGAAAGGGGAACATGCAGTACAAGTCCCCTGGGAACCATCTCTCCTCTTCCTGAAATGCAGCTGATTAGTCACACTCCCCCACAAGGGAATTCTTGTTTTTCCACGAGAGTAGTGGAGTCCCGTGTTCTAGATGCCGTCTGGGAACAAGCTCCGGGATGGCGAGGTCACATGGGTTCTGTCTTCATAAGGTGTTCAACCGTGACCTCTTGTTAACCTTTTAGCTTTTAGCTTTGAACCGTTTCCCTGTGTCCATCTCTTCCAACTCGTGTTGCACAGGTTGTGCAAGGGTGCATATTTCCATTGGCTCTGCATCCTCCCATCGCCATGGTGATCTAACTCTGTGGTGGGGGTGTGTAGGAGTCCTTCCTGTGGGCTTGAGGACTGGGAATGGCTGTGATTGGAAGTTTGTGTGTGTGTGTGTGTGTGTGTGTGTGCATGCTGCACACAAGCTGCACACCTTCCTGTGATCCTTCCTCTCTAAGGAAGCAGGAAGCCCTGGGTGGATGCGCACACAAACACACACACACAAACACACAAACACACACAAACACACGCACACCAGACACCAATCTTAAACAAACAACATTATACCAGCGAGGGTTATTCCATAGCTTACAAAACTTCAAATGATGCTCTCTTTAGCCGTGTGTGTACTGCATCATCTCAGACCCTCCCCCACCCCCACCTCTCTATCCCATTAACCCAGCTCTGTTGTACTGTCCCCCTCCCCCCCAGGCCATCGCTCTGCCCCCCATCGCCAAGTGGCCCTACCAGAGTGGCTTCACCTTCCACACCTGGCTCCGCATGGACCCCATCAACAACATCAACGTGGACAAGGACAAGCCTTACCTCTACTGGTGGGTCACCTGGATACTACCTGGATTACTATTCAATTAGTCATACAATATACAAGTATACTATCTGGATACTTTAGTGTACTAGTATGCTAACTGGATGCATAATACACTGTTACTGTATTCTTTTTACATACTTTGAGATGCTATCATACTGTTTGGATTCTTTATTATACTTGTAAACTATTAACATTGTATACCAGTGTCACCTGTACTAGTGCATTGTCTTGGATAAAGCTAATACATATATGAAACTGAATACATTACTAGTATACTGCCTGGATACTATGATATGCTAAGATGACCTGCTGTCATCTCACCTCCTTCAGTGACAGAGCCCTCTTCATTGTTTGGGCTGGACTGTATTCTCAGTGATATTGTTTGAAAACCTATTGCTGTGGCTCCCACATAGTCGTAGCCTAGAGGAGCTTTGTAGTGAGGATCCTGTGACCTCACGCCAGTGCTGCTGCAACTGTGTGAAGTCCTCTTCCAAGTAGCCTGGCTGCCAGCCCAACTTAGCCCCGCCCACAATTTTTTTTTTAATTTTTTTTTGCTAGTTTGGGGACAAACTATGTCCAAACAGGAGCTGTTCGGACCAATCAAATTGTTGGGCGGGCTTTATACGATGATGGACAGATGATCAACAGTAATGTAATCAACCAAGCTTGGGTTGAATTCGTTTTCAACAAACAACATACTACGTGGCTCTGATTGGTTGTAGGTATATCCAATTGGGCGAAGAGGCATTTTTTTTACGAGTTCGGTCTCTCTCTCTCTCTCTCTCTCTCTCTCTCTCTCTCTCTCTCTCTCTCTCTCTCTCTCTCTCTCTCTCTCTCGGAGGGCCAGTAAATCAGGGCCTCTAATCGTCCTATTTTCAGACGATAATTAATTTCTGTCAGAAAATCTAATGCACATCCAGGATGTGTTTGGGTCTTCTAAAATAAATTAACCACACACAGCACCAGTCTGCCAACCAGTCAGTCAGTCAGTCAACCAGTAGAGAAATCCGTAGTATAATTCCTCTTCAGGCCTGTGCCCTTTTAAAAACAGATTAGTTCAGTAAATCACATGCTCACATGGCAGGGCCTCGACTTGGCATCACGGGAACGACACAAATGGGAATTTGTTGTGAAGTTGACTGATGATTGAGTCTTTCAGTATCTCTGCTTTTTCAAACCCTACCCAGAATTTTTTTTGTGTGATTTATTGAAGTTTGACTCCCCTCTCCTACCTCTCAACTCCCCAACACACCATGCCCTTGAGTTAAAGTGAGCCTGCTGTACTTACTGAAGTGCAATTGTGTGTGCGTGTCTGACACGGAATGTGTGTTTCTCTCTCTCCTTCTCTCCCTCCCTCTCTCATCCTCTCTAGTTTTCGCACCAGCAAAGGCCTGGGCTATTCGGCACACTTTGTGGGCGGCTGCTTGATTGTGACCTCGTTAAAGTCTAAAGGGAAGGGATTCCAGCACTGCGTGAAGTACGACTTCAAACCACAGAAGGTAGGAAGGCAGTTGGGAGGGAGGGAGAGAGGGAGGGTGGGGAAGGGGGGGGCTTGGCCTAGTTGCTCTGTGGGACAGCCCACATACACAAACCCAACGCTTCTAAAAACGCTTGTGTTACCATATGTAGGACACAATTTCACACTCTCATAAAACTATAACATGTACACACACACACACACACACACACACACACACACACACACACACACACACAAACACACACAGACAGACAGACAAACACTCGCACAGACACACACACACAGACACACACACACACAGACACACACACACACCAGTAAACCAGGCCTCGCAGGGTGAGTCAAAGTCATCTCCTTTCACCCCTGGGGGCCTGCAAAGCCTGGATAAAGAACGGAGGAGACTGCTAGAAGGAGGGGAAGGAGGATGATCTCATAACTCTGCAGTCAGTCTCCTGGTGCATCCAGCCAAGCCCCCTTCTGTAGCACCTCCATCCATGTTACCCACAGCCAATTTAAAACCTCCATCTCCTCTCTCCCCTGTGTGCAACTCGCTACACACTAACCGCCCCATCTCTCACAGGAAAGCAATAGACACCCTCATTTTGGGGGGGGATTTTTTCTATTCTGTTTCTATGTTATATTTAGCCCAGTCCAGTCCGTATAGGTTCTCTCCAGAGGTGTCTGGGAAGGATGATAACCCGTTTCTCTAGATTCCGCCGAGCCAGTTATAAATCTCAGCTGAAGTAGGTGGGATTCCAGCCCCAGGGGCATAGCTGTGTGGCCTAACCCCAGCATGGTACTACTGTACTAACTGAAACAAGGCTGAAAAATAGATCACTCTCCTTTCTCATTCTCTTACTGTTAAATGAATGAACCAAGAGTAATACATACAAGAAAAAATTGTCATTTAGAGAGAAATATCGTTTTTGATTGTAATTGAGTGAAGAGAAAGATGTCTCTTTCTCGGCATCTCACCGAAACCAGCCGTGTCTGTAGAATAGAGGACTGATGCGCGTGTGTTTCCCAGTGGTACATGGTGACCATCGTCCACATCTACAACCGCTGGAAGAACAGCGAGATCAGCTGCTACGTGAATGGAGAGCTGGCATCGTACGGAGAGATCACCTGGCTTGTCAACACAAGCGACGTAAGTACACACACACACACAGTGTAGTGTTGCCATGGTAACCCCAGGTAATGGGGTAACGTTCCATCACGCCCATCTACCTGACTTCCATCCAGGACCACAGACCCAGTTCTGAGCAGGTCACACAATATCTTTTTTTTCTCTCCACACTAAACGGAACTGGTTTGATCAGGTTTGAGTTGTCACACCGCTTTCCCTTGTTGCCCCTAAATTCCAGTCATTTCTGTAGATTAAAATGTGTCATATTCAAAGCAGTTACCCACAATCAAATGAGTGAATTCCTAACCGACAATCTTGCCTTAAGAATGAGAGTTATCAATCGAGGCCTACACCATGTAATCATGGTTAGATTGTGGAAGGTGACTTGTTTAGGGGAAATTGGAAAAATATTGTATTCATGCACAGTATCGCTGTGTGTTTCTCCCCCCCCCACCTCTCTCTCTCTCTCTCTCTCTCTCTCTCTCTCTCTCTCTCTCTCTCTCCTCTCCTCTCTCTCTCTCTCTCTCTCTCTCTCTCTCTCTCTCTCTCTCTCTCTCTCTCTCTCTCTCTCTCTCTCTCTCTCTCTCTCTCTCTCTCTCTCTCTCAAAGGGCTTTATTGGCATGAAAACAACAATTGTTCATATTGCCAAAGCAACAGTGAAATTACGGAAATATTCATCAATATAAATCATGGCCTTATATATATATATACTTATATTTCATACACTAACATACAGAGACACACGGTAGTTAAAAGTATACATATGTGTAACTACACCACACAGGTTGGTATATTATTAATGTTGCCAAATAATCGGTAGAAAAAAATTATAAATAAGTCTCTCTCTCTCTCTCTCTCTCTCTCTCACTACTACACTGCTTCATTTAATCACCTTCTCAGCTGACATCGGGGCCAGGGGGTGACGCAACATGCTCTGTCTTTTCACCAGAATGCAGCAGCAGACACACACCCACACCACACACCCAGTCTGTCACATCCCTGCTGTATGGCTCCTGTCACATCTCTCTCCCTCGTGTGGAGAACCAGCTCTCTGACAGCTCTCAGAGGGGCAGGCGTCAGCGCGCAATAACGCCATGGTCTTGCCGCTCGTGGCGTGCAGGGCCGGTGTATACTTGGAGAACACAGCAGCAGATGGAGACGTGATAACAAGCCCTCCTCCACCACCCCATTTACAGAGCCTCTCAGAGGGGAGGGGAGACCCTCCATGCTCCATGTTTTTGTTTCGTCACTGTGGTTGATATTAATGTTTGTCTTTCTTTCTCTCTTTTGCTTCTCGACTCCTTTTTCTCTCATTTATTCTCTTTTTCTCCTTCGGTCGTTTTTGTCTTTCTCTATCTCTCTCTTTTCTTCCTCTCGTTCTTTCTGTCTCGACCCCCCCCCTTCTCTCTCTCTATCTCTGCCTCACCCCCCCCCTTCTCTCTTTCTCTCTGCCTCACCCCCCCTTCTCTCTCTCCATCTCTGCCTCACCCCCCCTTCTCTCTCTATCTCTGCCTCCCCCCCCTCTTCTCTCTCTATCTCTGCCTCCCCCCCCTTCTCTCTCTATCTCTGCCTCACCCCCCCTTCTCTCTCTCTATCTGCCTCACCCCCCCTTCTCTCTCTCTATCTCTGCCTCCCCCCCCCCTCTTCTCTCTCTATCTCCCCCCCTTCTCTCTATCTCTCCCCCCCCCCCCTTCTCTCTCTCTATCTCTGCCTCCCCCCCCCCCCCTCTTCTCTCTCTATCTCTGCCTCACCCCCTCAGACGTTCGACAAGTGTTTCCTGGGCTCGTCGGAGACTGCCGATGCCAACCGTGTGTTCTGTGGCCAGATGGGGGCGGTCTACCTGTTTGGAGAGGCCCTCAGCGCTGCCCAGATCCTGGCCATCTACCAGCTGGGCCCAGGCTACAAGGTACGCCCTAGCAATGCTAGTATAGTTGTGGTACAGTTGATATTGTTGATAGTAGTACAGTATAGTCGCGGCAAGAGAACCACAGGAGTCTTTGTGTTCAAACTACCATGCCTCTGTGACTAAGTCTAACTCAAATATCCCATTGATGATCATAAAAAAGTCTCTCTTTCTTCTGGCTCTCCTTCTCTGTTCCCTCCCTCCCACCTCCCCTCGCCCTCCCTCTTCCCTCTCCTTCCCCTCGCCCTCCCTCTGATCTCCCCAGGGCACGTTCAAGTACAAGGCAGAGAGCGACCTCCTGTTTGCCGAACACCACAAGATCCTGCTGTATGACGGCAAGCTGGCGGCCAGCATCGCCTTCACCTACAACCCCCGCGCCACCGACGCCCAGCTCTGCCTCGAGTCCTCTCCCAAAGACAACACCTCCATCTTTGTGCACTCGCCCCATGCACTCATGCTGCAGGTAATACACTGGTCCACTAGCCTTACAGTCTCCCTCTGCAGGTAATACACTGGTCCACTAGCCTCACAGTCTCCCTCTGCAGGTAATACACTGGTCCACTAGCCTCACAGTCTCCCTCTGCAGGTAATACACTGGTCCACTAGCCTCACAGTCTCCCTCTGCAGGTAATACACTGGTCCACTAGCCTCACAGTCTCCCTCTGCAGGTAATACACTGGTCCACTAGCCTCACAGTCTCCCCCTGCAGGTAATACACTGGTCCACTAGCCTCACAGTCTCCCTCTGCAGGTAATACACTGGTCCACTAGCCTCACAGTCTCCCTCTGCAGGTAATACACTGGTCCACTAGCCTCACAGTCTCCCTCTGCAGGTAATACACTGGTCCACTAGCCTCACAGTCTCCCTCTGCAGGTAATACACTGGTCCACTAGCCTCACAGTCTCCCTCTGCAGGTAATACACTGGTCCACTAGCCTCACAGTCTCCCTCTGCAGGTAATACACTGGTCCACTAGCCTCACAGTCTCCCTCTGCAGGTAATACACTGGTCCACTAGCCTCACAGTCTCCCTCTGCAGGTAATACACTGGTCCACTAGCCTCACAGTCTCCCCCTGCAGGTAATACACTGGTCCACTAGCCTCACAGTCTCCCTCTGCAGGTAATACACTGGTCCACTAGCCTCACAGTCTCCCTCTGCAGGTAATACACTGGTCCACTAGCCTCACAGTCTCCCTCTGCAGGTAATACACTGGTCCACTAGCCTCACAGTCTCCCTCTGCAGGTAATACACTGGTCCACTAGCCTCACAGTCTCCCTCTGCAGGTAATACACTGGTCCACTAGCCTCACAGTCTCCCTCTGCAGGTAATACACTGGTCCACTAGCCTCACAGTCTCCCTCTGCAGGTAATACACTGGTCCACTATTGTCAATGACACGTTCTGTCGGTTTCTCCTGGAACATGACGAGACACACACAGGGCGCCCACGTCACGTCTCTCTTTCCGGAACGCCGGCATTCTATCTCAAATCACACGCGGCGGCATCATATCGCCTTCGTTTGGTTCAACGTAAACAAACAAAGCCGCTATAAAGAGTGGGCTTTGCGGAATCTCCATGTTAAAGGGCCTACTGACACAGTGTTTCCTTAAGGATCCCATGACAGGAAAGAGGACTAAAAGGATCAGCTGCTATGGTCAGCACGGCCCTCAAACCCCGGCCCCAAGGGCGTTATGAGGGGCCCTAAAGCCAGTCATGCCCATTTGCTCACATTTAGAGTTTCCTTCAAGCTCTAGCTGGAAGCCTTTTGTTCAAACCCTTTATCTGGCATTGATCACAGTAAGAACACAATATGTGAATGACTAACAGGATAGAATATGTGAACAAATCATATCATGCGATTGCTGATCTGTTGATTGTGACAACATAAACACATCCCAGATTTACTCCGCACTAGATGAGCCCGCTACAGGTAATGCCAATCTTCAAAAATGCTAATATCCAAATCCTTCCCCACTTAACTGAAGGTGACAACTATTGAGGCATAGCTAATCAACCATAATGTATTGTAGTCAGGTGTAGTCAGGTGACACCTGTTCCACCCCTCCCCACTTCTCCTCCCTCGTCTTCCAGCTGTGCCACCCTCCCTCCCTCCCTCTCTCTCTCTCGTTCTCTACTCTCTCTCATTCTCGATTTTCTTTCTATATTCAGTACTGTATATTTGTGTCTTTTTCTTTCGACTTTTAATCTCTTTCAGTCTTTCTTGTAGTCGTGTTCTATTTTCTCTCTTGACGTATCTCTCTCTTTCTCCTTGCTCCATTTCCTTCTCTCTTCCTCCCAGACAGTGATTTCTTCCAGAGATAACAGGGTGCCTCTTATCAGCCCCTCCCCCTTCATTCTAACAGGCTGGTTCCTTTTGAGGTGGATCTAACTGGTCTGAACCAGACAGTGTCTAGCTCACCTGCCCAGAACCATTGTACCTTAATCGAGGACATCGGGCATATTTGGGCCAACTGACGCTTGTGTTCACATTCTGGAGGGGTCCTCTTGATGACACTCACCTCAGACTATAGGTCGCTGGGTTTGTCTGCCTGGGTGTTCCTGTATGAGTGGCGTTCGTTGTCAAGTAAACTCAAGTAAATGTTGATTTTTACACACACTGGCAGGAGGGAAGGCTGGGTGGGAGAGTGCCCACCTGATTAAACATCCATTAAGCTTGTACACAAACTAGCACATGCACACACACACAATCAAATACACACACAGCTGTCCTTTTTATTTGATTACTCTCAATTCCTCCTACGCCTCTCTCCCACTTTCTCTCTCCTCTCTTTCTCTCCCCTACTCTCTCCCCGTCTCTCTCTCTCTCTCTCTCAGTAATTGAAGTTTGTCTCCGTGCCTCCCAACGCAACGCATTGAGCAAACACATGACCTCCTTTGTGTGTTCCAGTGTTTTACAGCGCATGCACACACACACACACACACACCAACACACACACACACACACACACACGCTGACCTATATGATCATCCTAACCCTCTCAGTGAAGCGTTTCTCAAACCCCACCCTCTCTCCAGATCAAGCATGCTCTGTCATCAATTCATTGTTAGTGTTCATATTTGGACAAACATGGCAATGAGTTTCCAGTGACTACAGTTGCGTGTTTGGTTTTTCTGACAGGTCCAGGTTTAGAATAAGATGATACTTATAGTCATTCTACGTTGAGAAGGTTCTGCAGAGTCAGTCATTTCTCAAACAAGGGGTGGCCTGGAGGAGCTTCCTGTCACCTGACTTGTTAAACAAACGCCCCCTCAAGGGTTAGACACCTGCATGACAGTGGTCTCATCATGATGGCAACATAGCCTTTCCAGCCTCTGGCGGTCTCCCTTGGCAACTGGGGTGGCGGCTGGGAGAGGATCTGAGCAGAAAGCCAAAACAAATCAGATTGTTTATACCTTTGATTGCACACATTATGCTGTCGATATTAAAGCCTTTACCATGCCAGGCATGGCATTTTACATCATCCCAACCAGACTGCATTCAAAATTGAAATATATCTCAGCATTTCTGGTGAATCTTGTTATTTGTATTTGTTGATGATGTTGTCCTCCAGGATGTCAAGGCGGTGGTGACCCACTCAATCCAGAGCGGGATCCACTCCATCGGAGGGGTGCAAGTGCTCTTCCCCCTGTTCTCCCAGCTGGACTACCAACAGCACACCAGCCACGAGCTGGACACCTCTGTCTGGTAGGACACACACACACACACAGAGTATACTGGACACACACACACACTGCACGCATACACACCTACTGTATACAAACACGCACAAAGTACACACAAGCATGAGACACGCGTGCACACATTCATCACTCTTGCACCCAAACTATTTCATTATTCACAACCCATCATTATGGTATTCACAGGGTGTTCATTATACTGGAGCACAGCGCCTCTGGACTGGTTCAGCACAATCTGTTATTGTAAAGCATAGCCTTTTATTATTCATTGTAGCATTGATAATAAATTCATGATGCCATTACTGTGAGTGAGTCTGGGGCCAGTGGGGTGAATGGTAATGAACGTATGGCCTCTCTTGTAATCTGGCAGCTGATAAGTCACTGCTGAGATCCTTTAGTTTCTCTCTGACATCTGCAGTGTGTCAGGCGGGAGAGTGTCAGTCCACTATGTACTCGTCAGTCTCTTTCCTAAACATGCATTCAAAATAAATACAAAATTTAATCAAATTAGAATTTGAAGTAGGCGCCACCTACTGCGATTCTTACCAATCACAGTAAGAATGTTGAAAGTGTTTGGGCTGGCGGACCAGTCTGGCAGTGGCACTGTGGCCTCACTGGAGGCTGGTGTGTCTCTTCTTTCACACTCCTTCTCCCTTGTTCTCCCTCCTGCCCTCTCTCTCCCCCTCCTGCCCTCTCTCTCTCCCTCCTGCCCTCTCTCTCTCCCTCCTGCCCTCTCTCTCTCCCTCCTGCCCTCTCTCTCTCCCTCCTGCCCTCTCTCTCTCCCTCCTGCCCTCTCTCTCTCCCTCCTGCCCTCTCTCTCTCCCTCCTGCCCTCTCTCTCTCCCTCCTGCCCTCTCTCTCTCCCTCCTGCCCTCTCTCTGCCCTCCTGCCCTCTCTCTCTCCCTCCTGCCCTCTCTCTCTCCCTCCTGCCCTCTCTCTCTCCCTCCTGCCCTCTCTCTCTCCCTCCTGCCCTCTCTCTCCCCCTCCCTAGCTGCACTTTACTATCGTTTGTGATGGAGTTGCTGAAGAACTCTGTGGCTATGCAAGAGCAGGTCCTCACCTGCAAGGGCTTTCTGGTCATCGGCTACACTCTGGAGAAGGTAACGCACTCTCTCTCTCTCACACACACACACACACACACACACACACACACACACACACACACACACACACACACACATAAAGGGTCTGAAAAGTTTGAAAGGAGTCACACACACACACTCCGTCCCCCTTAGCACCACAGACCTGTCCTAATTACTGCCCTGTGCTCTAGTTGAGACGATAACAAGGCAAGGTCTCCCTCTCACACCTCTAATGTAGGTTTCCTGGTTGGAGTGTTTTGAGGTTGTAGCTGTTAAGGGCTTGTTAGACTGAGAGCACATCCACATTCCCTTTCTGTGTGTGTCCTGCTCACACATTCCCTCTCCCTCTCCTCCACTCCAGTCTTCCAAGGTGCATGTGACGCGACCCGTGCTGGACATCGTCCTGGCCTTCGCCCGTTACCTTAGCAACCTGCAGAACGGCGTCCTGCTGCTAAAGCAGCTGTGTGACCACATCCTGTTCAACCCGGCCATCTGGATCCACGCCCCCGCCAAGGTACAGACCCGCCACAAGCACACACACTGAAAAACACATATTCACACACTGACCTCTGTCCGCACACACACACACACACACACACTGACATTTGTCAGAACAAACACCCATGCACACACTGACCTGCCACACACACACCTCTGCTTTTCTCTCCACACTACCCCTCGTTTCCCCCTCCCTCCCTCATGCGTCTGAACGTTGGCGTCAGTAAACCGAGGAGAAGCGTCTCATATTCAAATTGGAAAACTCACAAGCCTCTGGTTAACAACAGTACAGCAACCATACGCACAAAAATTATATTTCTATTGTATCCCAGACTCATGCTGTGTGTGTGTGCGTGTTCCTCCACAGGTGCAGCTGAACCTGTACACCTACCTGTCAACAGAGTTCATCAGCACCGTGACCATCTACAACGCCATCCGCAGGGTGGGCACGGTACTGCAGGTGATGCACACCCTCAAGTACTACTACTGGGTGACCAACCCTCAGGACCGCAGCGGGGTCACGCCCAAGGGCCTGGGTGAGACCACACACACACGACACAAATACCTTCAACAAGACAAATAAAAGACACACATGCATATAGTAACATACACACACAAATAGATATGACACACAAAGATACTACACACGCATGTACAAAAGACACACTCTTCATGATCTGTTGAAGTGGAGCAGGATGCTATTTACACTTGACTGGGAAGACCATCCAGTCCTATACCTTTAGTGTACCTTCATATACCTTAGCTGGCGCACACACCTCAATCCTGTGTGTGTGTGTTGCATGCGTGTGCGCTTGTGTGTGCAGACGGTCCGAGACCCAACCAGAAGGAGATCCACTCTCTGAGAGCCTTCCTGCTGCTGTTCATCAAACAGCTGATCATGAAGGTAAACATGGCCGCCACCGCTCGGTCCTCACACGGTCCTCCCAAACACACGCCTAGTGGGGGGGTTCCCGCCTCCACAACGCCGGCTCCTACTAGCTAACGAGAGACTGATAAACCGTGTGTGTGTGTGTTCCAGGATTACGGTGTGAAGGAGGACGAGTTGCAGAGCATCCTGAACTACCTGCTCACTATGCACGAGGTAGGACCCAAAACACTGCTGCTAGACACACACCCAGACCTGTAATACAGGAGGCGAACGTGGCCTCTCACCCTCTTATCTAACCTCTTATCTAACCTCTTCTTCCTTATTATCCCTCAGACCTACCAACACACAAATATCCCTTTTTTATTATTATTGTTCCTAAGTATAGAAGTGGCCGCTAGGTGGCACCCTAACCTCACAGCTTCATCTCTCCCCCCTCGGTCTTCTCCTTGTCCTCTCTGCTGACAGACCAACCCTCACACAGGGAAACTGCAGTCTTTCAACCGCTGCCAAGCTTGCCCTCCCCAGCCCTCTAGACGGAAGCTGGAGTGTTTAGAAAGCACCCAAGCATAGAACAGTAATGAGGTTCTAGAACAAGCAGCCTTCGGCTCTCCAGCAGTCTGGGGGCAGAGGGTAACCCCTCAGCTGCAGAATGTAGCTATCTACAGAGACTTCCTTGGCCCGGCGTTATTCGTTACTTCCACCTTTCCTTTTCTTTATTTCTTAGATAACAGAGTGTGACGTAGTGCTCTGTTGGTCTGTAGCATTGTGATGAAGAACCATGCAGACTTTTTTATAAGACAATGTGACCTTTTCGTTGAATACTGAAATAAACTTCACGACATCCTTATGGGATACCTTCTCTTTAGGGAAAAACATTGTTATGAGTAGTTTTACATGCTGTTGTAAAATTTCTGAATATACACATTAAGGAGATCCAAAATTATGCATTTTTGATTTGAACATTTATAAATAAAAGTCCCATGCACACCCATGGATATGTTTGTGCGTAGGCCTTACTTTGAAACTTCCTTAGTATAATGATCAGACCAGTAGACTTCTCCAGCAATGTTTATCCCTCGGTGGTTTCCATGACATCATCGTGAAAGGCTATACTATGCTAATTGCGGGCCCCATTAGCCGGGGTGCTTATCATAGCGCTAATAACGCTAACATTTGACCCCGGCGCGGACCTCTGTAGGATGACAATCTGATGGACGTGCTGCAGCTGCTCGTGGCGTTGATGTCGGAGCACCCCGGCTCCATGGTCCAGGCCTTCGACCAGCGCAGCGGGATACGGTAAACGTTTGCTCTGGTCTCCGTCTCTAGCCGTTAGCGGCCTCTCGCTTCAGCGGGGAGGGAGTTTGGCTCGTGCGAGGTTGGTTCAAAATGAAGCCAGATGACACGAAAGCTAATAAAGTTATTTTACTGCTTTCATTTGAAAAACTGTCCAGGTTATTGATATAATCGCACTCAGTAGCATGCTGAGTCATCCGTCTTTTGTGTCCGTGTTATTAATCTAGTGTATCAGTACTGCAAGGGAAGAATAAAAATAGAATAAATATTGAACCTGTCAGTTGAAGCTTTATGTGTAGTGTTTCATTTATATTTGTAAATAATAAATAAAGTAAGAAAAAAAGTAGTCTTTATTTTCTCACCATCTTACTGTCTTTCCTTGTTGTTCAGGGTCATCTACAAGCTGCTGGCATCCAAAAGTGAAGGAATTCGAGTGCAGGCACTCAAGGTCATGGGATACTTTCTCAAGCACCTACCAGCAAAGTAAGCAGAGCATTGGTCTTTGTCCTCTACGCTCCCAGATACAGATTTAGAATTTTAGGAGGCATACCAGACTTGTCATCTGCATCAAGCACAAAGTGATTAAAAACATTTTTTATTATGCGGCACACAATTTTTGCATGACATCTGTGTATTTCATACAATTCAATCATGGATTCGTTTTACACTTTGTTCATAGAAATCAAAGGCCCTTTTCAAAATGGTTGCTTCTCAGTAGAGCAGGGGTCGATAGCTAATCCCCAATTGTGCACCGCCATAAAATGAATAGAGTATTAAAGCCTTTCTCCTCCGGAGTCAATAGCCTCCTCTTGCCGAGAACTGTTTTGATAACAAATTATCCACTTTAAAGCTCCCTTTGATTCTCAAAGCAATTAAGATTGCTGTCTGAATTTGTCGGGGAAGGGGGGGAGGAGAGGTTTGCTGGATGAGATTCAGTGTGGTGGTGGTGGTGGTGGGGTGGAGGAGGGGGGGGTACGGCTCGATTTCGCCGCTCTCTTTCCGTTTGATCTCCAACCTTTTGATCAGTGCTCATGCTGGACTCGGCTCCCAAGCCGAACCTCTTGGCTCCTGGTCCCAAACCGCAGTACTACGCCAGACCCATCTGAGTCTCTGGTCCCAGTCCTTAGCTCCAGCCCCCGGCCCCAACCCTCCAACCCTGGCCCTGGCCTTAACTCTGCTACCCTTGGCTTAATCCTCGCAGCCCTAGCCCCGGGCTCAGCCCTAGCTCCCGCCCTACTCAGTACAGCGACTCTTACTCTGGGTGTTTGACATTCAGGCCCATTTTTCCAGTAATCTTCCCCAAGTATGTACAGACACTCTGGAGGAGATGAAAGATGTGTCTGGTCCAGATCCTGCCGGGTCACTGGTACCCAGCAGGGTGCTTCTCCTTCATTTCCTCCTTCATTTACTACACTGTGTAGTGGAGCTCTGCTGAGTTATACGTCCGTGGGTCTCAAATTCCATCAAGCCCTTCTCGTCATTCACAGACCTCGGAAATTCCTTGTCACAGAGGAAGATAAATTATTTGTTTAAACTGTTAGATAATTTAATATAGCTTTTTTTGTGTGTGTGGGGGGGGGGGGTGTTCAACCCTCTGCACAGTATTTTACAGAGTATTGTGATGCATTATATGGTACAGTAAAGTGGAGGTTGACCTTTGACCTGTTGACTCCACCCACAGGAGGAAGGCTGAGGTCATGCTGGGTCACGGCCTCTTCTCCCTGCTCACTGAGCGCCTCATGCTGCACTCCAGCCCCTTCAGCATGACCACCTACAACGTGCTGTTTGAGGTCAGTCTACGGCTGTGTGTGTGTGTGTACGTACGCTTGTGTGTGTTACTGTTATCTTCATGGGTGTCTGTCTGCTGTAATACTTGTAGTTATTCATGTTATCCTCTTTTGCTTGCTTTGTGTATTACTAAATGACGCGAAACAAATCTTTTCATAGTATTAGTGTGTATTGTATGCAGAACATTTTTATGTGTTGATGGTTTGTTTGATTTGAACGTTATCGTTTTTGTTCAAGTACCTTATCACCACGTCCTGGAATTTAGCCATTGTCTGAAATAAACCTCCTAGTTAAAAAAAAAAACTAGTTCCGCGAAGAACCACATTTTCAATTGACAGATGTCTGTGTTTAATGTATCTAGCTATATTGTAATGATATAGTAATGTTGCATCATGTCTTTGAACCCGTACAACATATTACAGTGTATCAATGTGCCATACTCTGAACTGTAGTAAGCTTAATTTCAGTCCAAAATCTCAAAACTTGAAAACTTTGGTTCTTTTCCTCAAATTTTCAAGTTTTGTGGATATTGTGGATGGTTTGTGTGTGGCCCAGTGGCTGTGTGTGATCAGTGTTTGGGCTCTCTCTCTCCAGATTCTGACTGAACAGATCTGCACCCAAGTCATCCACAAGCAGCATCCAGACCCAGACTCCACCGTCAAGATCCTCAACCCACGTGAGTGCAACATCAAGTATAGCGTCCAAGTCTGTTTTCGTAGGCTACATTTCATTTGTTTTACTAGTATAGATAAAGACAATTATAATATAAGTTTTAAATTGGATCAGAACGTAGCAACAGCAGTAGACACAAAGATGGTCCTACACACAATGCAATCCTTTAAGTTCAGTGCTGCTGTTAGAAGCTTCAGGTTTTTACAACACACTGTGGTAAACCCGATTCCTGTGGACACATGCTTGTACTGGGCAGACTGTATGAAAACCTTTTTTTCTCCCCAATATTTTGTAGCCATTGTTGCACTTCACTGTCCTAAAGTATGCAGTGGTCATTAGAAGCACCATAAATGAAGCCAGAAATACGACTCTGTCCTTGTTTGATGTGTGCTTTTAATATTCCTATCGTGGAAAATGTTTTCAAGTAATACTTCCAGAAGTTCCCACTGTTTTCTCTCTGCTGGAATTGTGTTTTTATTCCGGGCTCTCATTACGAGCAGAAATGGCATGCTTAGTTTCTGTATGATGCAACATAACAAGCTGGAATAGCAAGCTCCCGGCTTTGATCAATGTTCACCGTCCCATCCTGTTCCCGGTCTAGTATTTTCAGACCATTACTCACCTCCAATTTGGAATGGCAGTTCTCAAAATCTTTTCATATGTGGAAATCAAAGTGCTTAGCTGCACAGAGAAACGCACACACACACACAAAAACCTCAACCCGTCTCCCTGAAAAGCTGAAACCTTAGCTTGCCGTAATCACGGCCATGGTTTACTTTAAAACCAGCCCTAATCTGACAGGCAAGGTCCATACAGTCACACATTGATTACCCACAAACCTTTATTCTGTTAGAGTGCTCCCCATTTCCCAGTCTATCATGGCTGTAGATGTGTATTACCCAGCCAGCCAGCCAGCCAGCGTCTGCATGTGAGCCCCCTGAGCTAGGAGACTGCCGGAGCAGCTGGGCGGTCTGCCTCTCCTCTCCTCCATGTGCCTCCTGATTTCATCTGCGGCCGAACCCCAAAATGGCCCCTGATTGCAGTCTTTAGTAACATCAGAGCCAATCAAAAAGTGCTCGGGAAGTATTGTTTTTTCTTAAATTAACACGGAGGGGGGGACCAAGACCAAATGGAGGGGTGGAACAAATCCCCCCCCCCCTCTTCTCTTCACCTCCATTCCTCTCCCTCTATCCCATAGTGGTACTGTGTACATGCCGGAGTGATTTTCTGGCCGGCGAGTTTTCAGCGACTCATAATTTGAGCATCCAAAAAGCCGTCAGAGAGAGAGAGGCAATGGGGGTATGGGTTACCGCCAAGGTCTAGTAGTGCAAGACAAGTGAAACCCAAGCACCCTCCCCCTTCTCTCTCTCTGTCTCTCTCTCTCTCTCTCTCTCTCTCTCTCTGTCTCTCTCTCTCTCTCTCTCTCTCTCTCTCTCTCTCTCTCTCTCTCTCTCTCTCTCTCTCTCTCTCTCTATCTACTCAAGCAAATGGACACTGACATTGTCTAGATAATTCATCTAAACAGCCAGTCTCATTGGGTTAACTAAAGGCTGCTTGCGGGGGTCAGGAGGGGAGGGCTCCTCCCCTTGATAGAATACCAAACCACCACAGTATGATACACATCACTGACCAGGGAGTTATCCTGCACATTTCTTTGGACTGTTTTTAGTGTGTGTTTGGTGTGTATATATTGGGTTGTTCCCGCCGATTTTCAGAGACCAGAGGTGGTTTATGGTGAAGCCGCTTCCATGAATGTCTGATTTTATTGTCGAGTTGAGATCAGATTTATTCCAACACTGACCCCTAGACACTGACAAAGTATATTAGCCTGTGCTGTAGTTTGGGGTGAGCGAATGCTCATTTCGAAATCTTCATGGACATGGATTGGTGGAACTGCGTTCAATAGAATCTTTGACATTCTTTGGCCCTCAGCCTTAGCAATAGAGAGAAACTCTTTAGCAATACAACTCTATAACAGTATAAATAACCCTGTGACATTAGAACTCTCAATAACAAAACCCAATAGTAATATTACATAATTGCATTCGAACCCAATTGCAATAGAAACCCTAAAGCAATTGAACCCAATAATAATAGAAATCCTGTTTTCGGAAATGGAATCCAACACAATACACAGTTGCTGTACAGGGCACAGCTTCCCTCAGCCCAGCTCGACACAGTTGCTGTACAGGGCACAGCTTCCCTCAGCCCAGCTCGACACAGTTGCTGTACAGGGCACAGCTTCCCTCAGCCCAGCTCGACACAGTTGCTGTACAGGGCACAGCTTCCCTCAGCCCAGCTCGACACAGTTGCTGTACAGGGCACAGCTTCCCTCAGCCCAGCTCGACACAGTTGCTGTACAGAGCACAGCTTCCCTCAGCCCAGCTCGACACAGTTGCTGTACAGGGCACAGCTTCCCTCAGCCCAGCTCGGGTGCCTGACTGTGTGGAGTGGAGCAGCTAAGCTGTGTGTGTGTGTGTTTTGACAGAGATCTTGAAGGTGATCGCTGCCCTGCTGAAGAACTCTCCCCCCTCCCCTGAGACCATGGAGGTGCGCAGGATCTTCCTGTCCGACATGATCAAACTGTTTAACAACAGCCGTGACAACCGGAGGTAAGCACTCACACTCACACATATCTCCCTGGTACACTTACACACACACCCACAAACCTCTCTGACACAGACACCCACGTTATACACAAACCTCTCTGGCGCATGCACACACACACACACACACACACACAGACTTTCCTCATACATACACACACACACACACACATAGGAAAACCTCTCTGGCACACACACATACAGACACACTCACACACACTTCCTTGGCACACACACACACACACACACACACCTCTGGGCAAATACACACACACACTGCCCGCCCTGGAGAACAGTGCTATACTGTACCAGATTTTATATCCAGGTTAATGCTTGCTCTGTCTGCTGTGACAGCTACCATCTCAAGCTGCACTAACAGTTTAATACTCACATTTGTCCTTAAAGGAGCTCTCATATAACTAATCCAGCCAATACAGATCCATTCGGAGGGGGGGGGGGGGAGGGGGGTGCTATTGGCTCTGTTGATGTTTATCTTCACATGCAGTGCATGTCATTCATGTCTAAGAGCATCTTGTGCCTGTCACAGCCTAACACACATGTTTCGTGTGTCTGTGCTCATGTGTGTGTGTGTGTGTGTGTGTGTGTGTGTGTCTGTGCTCATGTGTGTGTGTGTCTGTGCTCATGTGTGTGTGTGTGTGCTCATGTGTGTGTCTGTGCTCATCTGTGTGTGTGTGTGCTCATGTGTGTGTGTGTGTGTGTGTGTGGTCAGGAGCCTGCTGCAGTGCTCCGTGTGGCAGGAGTGGATGCTCTCGCTGTGCTTCATCAACCCCAGGAACAGCGAGGAGCACAAGATCACAGAGATGGTGTACGCCATCTTCCGCATCCTGCTCTACCACGCCATCAAGTACGAGTGGGGCGGCTGGCGCGTGTGGGTGGACACGCTGTCCATCACCCACTCCAAGGTCAGAGCGCTCATTATCACCTAAACACGCGCGCACACGCACACACAATCTGTTTCCCCTCTCTCTTTCCGTCTCGGTGACCTGTCCTCACTCACTCCCCTATCTCCTCCACCCCATCTCCCTCGCTCTCTCTCTCTTTCTCCTGACTTCTCTTTCTTATTTTTCCCCCTCACTCGCTCCGTCTCTCTTACAGTGACGTGCGTTGCACGCACGCACGCTTAAAACCCTCCTCCAGGTTGCGTCAGGCCACTCTGACATCAAGTCTGAACTAACTCTCAATAGGAGCAGTCAGCGCCTTGGTTTACTTCCTGGATCAGAAGAACCCTAACCCCACCTCACAGGAGACTGAGGGCCTATTCTCAGAGTGTCCCCTCAGCTACCCTGGCTGTGTAATGCATGCTCAGTAATACGGCACTGCTTGTTAGTGCTCATCAGATTCAGCTATGGGAAAACCAAACAGTGTTTCGGATGTGAGCTCTGCAGCTTGGAAACCTGATTGGAATCAGGCCTGTTCCGTTCATTTATTTAGGTCTAGGATTTCAACTCTTTTGCACGGCGCACGGTTAAAAATAAACGGCTGGCGCTTCCTATTTCCCCACAAAACTCCATCTGAAAAGGTTGGTCTGCTTAAAAATGTGTTGATATTGTGTTACTCCTCTCAGTTCCAGGGCGGTGAAGTCATTTCGCTCCATTTCAGATTGTGGTCTTGGGAATTTCTTAAACCTGACAGTTTTTTTGGCCAGGTCGGGAAAAGTATATTTTTTCTTGTGGAGGTGGATGGCTGCCGAGTTGTGATGCTTCAGGGTGCTGTAAGGCATCTCCGCCACTAGGGGGCAGAGTTACACTGTTTAGCCAGTAGCTCAGGGACTGTCCTCAATCCTCGTATTTGTGTCCTCACCTCGGACCTGTGGAACTAGCCCAGAAGCTGGAGAGAGAGGGTTTATTTGTTTATCCACACCGGTCTGGATGAGTTCTGTCATCCTGAGCAAGGGCAGCGTTTAACAAAGCAGCCCTAGAGATTAGGAGCTAAGAAAAAGACAACTGCTTTGGACCGCTTGTGCAGAACAACACAGCACTCACTCTTGGTTCCCGTTCCAATAGGATATCTCTAAATAGTGTAGGTTTGGTGCTTTGTTTTACAGGCCTCAATATATTGCACAATAATTAAACAAAACGTTTACAAAATATCAAATTTAAACATGTATATTCAAATCAAAATGATCAGCAGTGACACTGCATTACACTCCTTTAATCACCAGTTTCGTAGAAACAACAGGGTCTAAATATTTCACAATCGTAACACTGATCGCAACATTGCCTCCGAATCAATGTAATCTCAGTTGTCCTCAGAATGCAGTGTTGCGTCTTAGATACTCACATGCTGGAGGCTTGTTCCAATTTCACCAGTGTACCGAGTAGCAACAACTAACCCAAAGTGACTCCCAGTTTATAAACAGCAGCTTGCTCACGTGGGGGTCTCCATAGACCTCTGCTTATTGTTCTAGCAGGTTCCACACAGGGTGTAGCACTCGCTGTTTACACCAGCTAACCTGCCGCTGTACAAGTGTGGAAAGAAATTGATCATTGCTCTCGGAGCGAGACAAGGCCTGTAATTGCCTTTTTCATATAATTGCACAAGATTAATGCTGTTTCTGCTTGGCTCTGTTTACGAAAGCCTAAGCGCTGATCTAAAAACAGTGGTACACACACACACTATCACACATATAAACACACACACACACACGCCAACACCAATATTCCCACAGCTAGGCATACACACAAATACACTTTCCTTCACCATCCACGCACTCAATAGCACACACAAACCCACAATGCCCCCCCCCCCCCCCCCAGCAGGGCCCACGCCTGTGAAATGGATAGGGGCAGCGGACGCTAGCCATCAAGATACATGCATCTGCTATAAAAAAGCTAAAGAAACTCAATTGCAATTTTATTGTCCCGTTTGATAGATTTCCTGCCACCTTTGTAGCACCAAGGCTGTTTGTCACTGTTGCTCTCTCCTCCCACAGCTGCGGGGCTGTGTGTGTGTGTGTGTGCGCACATGTGCCTGCCCGCGTGCGTGTGCATGCAGGTGTGTGTTGATATGTGTGTCTTCTTGTGTGTGTGTGTGTATGTGTGTCTTCATGCAGGTGTGTTCAAACACTTGTGTGTGTGTGTGTGTGTGTGTGCGCACAAGCAGTACAGACACATTTCCTTCTCTTGTGCTTTACTTCAGGGCTCCGGGAAGCTGTCTGTGAACACATTGACAATTCATCTGAGCTCCACAATCAGAGAAACAAGGCTTTGTTAATATAACAAGCCTGCTGGGAGTCTCTAGATAAATACATACACGCATTCATAAATATACACACACACACACACCTCCATCAATGCATCCACCTTCCGTGTGTGTTGCTGCTGCTGCTGCTGGTAAATAAATGGTGATATGTAGTGTGATGATTTTAGTCAGGATTTTATTGTTGATTTATTGCCTGTGTTTTGGTGGCAACAGACCTTGCCTGACCTAGACCCAGTCCTAGACCCAGTCCTAGACCCAGTTAAGGAGTTAAGGTAACGACAAGCCAGATTCCAGTGATTCAGATGGTTTACAAGCCTCCCTGCAGTTTGTAAACAGGCTGCATAGAGTAGCCAGCAGTTGCAGGGGTCCATGCCTAACGCACACAGGAGATGGGGCACAATGGTAACAGTTATTGACAGTTATGTTTGACGAAAAGCCTAAGTCTGTTTCCTACCTTTTTGGTCTGAGAGCAAAGACTCCTCATGCATGTCAATGTTGCAGAGCCAGAATGAGCCACGCACTGTACAAATGGACAGATGCTGCAGCAGGTGGACTTGCTGCTGACAGCAACATCTCTCCCCCCCCCCCCCTCCCAACACACACACACACAACCCACCCCCCTCCCAACACACACAGACATACATACAAACACTCCCCCACACCGTCACCCCCCCCCGTCCACCCCCCACTCTCACACACCACCTCATCCCCACAAGGTGCCCCCTTTCTCCAGCTCAACACACAGAGGAGCTAGACAGCCAGGAACAACTCCCCCAAAACAGAGAAACTCCTTGACCAAGGTCTCCCCGTCCTTTAAACCAGTCTAGGAGCTGGTTCTTATCACCTGTGATCTTACAAAGGGAAAACAAATAAACACCAACTGAACCCTAAACACCAACACTAGCTGAGCTGTAACGATCTCCATTGTGTCCAGTCCGGAACACTCAGCTATCCAGAGCTCATTGGACAGACGAGAGGTGTGTATGGATCCAGGGTTAAGATGGCTGCCACTGTTATTGAGACGCGCTGTATTCCAGGAAGCCTGTGGGCTCGGGGTATTGTGGAAGTGTGGGCTGGCATAGACAGATCGACAGGCCCACAAAAGAGGGAGGAAAGGGAGAACATGGAAAGACCATTGACCAGTGTCAGATAATGACCCCCCCTCCCTCCCCCTCCCACACACACACACACACACCACTGGAGGAAGAATATCTCCATTGGCAGTAGGTGATAGATACACTTGTGCTCATCACTCTTGCCCATTTAATTCGTCAATAGACTTCTTGTTTTAAGTTTGTCCATCCAGCATCATGTGGTCACTATCCTGGCCTTGAAATGGCAATGCGATTTTAAGGGCTCACTAGAACTGGGTAATGGTCACAAAGCTAAGTCTCGCGCCATTCTAATCATGGAGTTACAGTGATCTATTTTCTGGTTTCCAGTAGACCTGGTCTGCAGTCTTATTACCACTACAGCTTGCAGAAAAAGAGAGAGGAAAGAGGGGGAAAACAAGGCTCCAGAGATACGGCAGGGAGAGGAAGAGAGGCAGGGAGAGGAAGAGAGGCAGGGAAAATAAGTGGTAAAGAGACAGGAAGAGAGAGAGGCAGGGAAAAGAGAGGCAGGGAAAATCAGTGGTAAAGAGAGAGGCAGGGAAAATCAGTGGTAAAGAGAGAAGGGAGGGTGGCAGTGGAGAGAGGAGGACAGAGAAGAACAGGGAGAGCTCCATCTGGTGTGGAACTGCACCAGCCGTCATTGATTTGTGGGTGGAGGAGGCGGAGGAGGGGGAGGAGGAGGAGAGGGAGGAGAGATTGCATTTAGCTAACCGGATTAGCGCCGCACAGCCTTCCCCATTTTCCCCTTTGTTTTGCGGTCGCTCCTTATCTATTGATCTAAATGCAACTCCCAGACTCTGAACTGTTAAGCTCCATGTGGGCCAGGGCACAGCCACCCAGAGCCCTCAACCCAGACACTGACACTAGGGGTCCACACTGATCTCAGACCAGCATTTAGCCACCCAGAGCCCTCAACCCAGAGACTGACACTAGGGGTCCACACTGATCTCAGACCAGCATTCAGCCACCCCCATCTCACCTCATCAGTCAGACTACCATGCGTCAATGCAGTTAAACGAAGATTACACCTAAAATTGGGGATTTCACTTTGTGGCGATCGATCGGTTTAGTTGTAGTTCTTCAGCTCGTCTTTCTGGACATTTGTCATCCGTCCAGATATGTGGGCTACAATGTGCATATATTTAATGTGTGAATGAGGTTGTGGAAAAAGAATGTGACGGGCCTACAGGTGTTCAGATGCTGTAATGTTGACCAAAGCATTTGGTGTTTTTACTATGGACTATGCCATTCACCACACACTGGGAGTTATTTGTATGATTTGGCTGAGGAGTGTCCAGCTAATACTATGTTAGCTGTCACATTAGCAAAGCCTACACTGTTTTTCTACAGCGCTATACCATTTTTCCGTACCCTACCTTGTCCCCGCCAAACCGTCGGTCCAGAATGAAATTACATGAAACCGGCGCTGACACATAGCCCACCCAAAGCTCCGTGCCTGTATACTAGCGCTGAGCGCACATTCAAAACCACAGACGTACTGTAACATAGCCCGGTTCTCACTGTAACTCTATCTCCACTGAACCCATGTAAGGCCGGTATACATCATCTTTATGCACAAATGCCGTCATCCCCGGCTCTGTGACTTCATTTGCTGCACCGCACCACTCTACACAGTCTTCCAGCAGTGAACTAGGCATGCTTTTATCGCTAATTGTAAAAGAAAAAATGCTAAATGTCACATTAAGCAGAAACTAATGGGGAAATTGGAAGGCTAGCTGTGTAATCACTAGCCCATAGATGGGCTGTGTTTGTGACTGTTGATGCATATAGTGCGGGCCCTGCACTCTGAGAAAACAACTATGGATTACCAATCACTGTTTCCCGCTAGCGAAGATTAATGGGCGGCCTTGTAGCAGGCTAATTTAGCACAATAACGGCTAATTAATTACAAATAATCAGGTTATTTTGGTCTCCTCTCTTTCTGTCACTCTCTCTTTCCATACCTTCTCAATCCATTTCTTTCAACCCCCCCACACCCCTTCTTCTCTTTCATTGAAATGCCCTGAAGGGGGAAAACTGCAGAGCATGTTCAGCTGCCCCCCCCCTCTCCCTCTCCCCCTCCCCCTCCCCCACCCTGGGACCAGACTTTGACTTTCTGTCCTCAGAGCCTGGTGATTAATGCAGGCTGCTAAATTAGGAGCAGGAGAACTTGCCAATGCCAGACACACATTCTCCACACAACACAACAGTGCTACTGCGCACACACACACACACACTCATACACAATCTCTCTTACACACACACACGGGCACATACTGTAACACATACGCACACGTATCTGCTGATAATCTTTGATGGTTAACATGGATGGGTTCTTCCTCAACTGCCAGACCAGTCCAGTCTTATCAGAAGGTCAACAGGTATCACATAGAGACCTGTGTGAATGACTGGACATTAATTAATT
Source organism: Hypomesus transpacificus (assembly GCF_021917145.1). Taxonomy (NCBI): domain Eukaryota; kingdom Metazoa; phylum Chordata; class Actinopteri; order Osmeriformes; family Osmeridae; genus Hypomesus; species Hypomesus transpacificus. The sequence goes on along the minus strand of NC_061081.1, from coordinate 995,086 downwards.
AGAAAAAATACAAACTACAATCCTAACAGGAGTTAAGACTGTGCATTTGTTTTAGTTTTAAGGGCTTCCACATTTCTAGTACATCTAAATCACTGTAGAATGTTTACCAGCTTGTTCCTGTGGTTTGCGCTAGCAGACCGGCACTAACGATGTGTCCCTTGACCATTTCCGTGTTGTCTGTCTCCAGGTGACCTTTGAGCAACACAAGGACAGCCTTTCGCACATGTTCCGCCAGTACCAGAGACTGGGCTCTGACAGCAGCGAGGCCCACATCCGTACCGTGTCCGGGGCCAGCCGCGTCTCCGACCTGCTGACCCGCGCCAACGGCGAGCACCCCGAGGAGACGGCGCCCTCCACCATGATCGAGCTCACCGTGGACGAGGCTGGAGCCCAGAGCAGGGACGGGGCCGACCCAGACGCAGACCCAGCCTCCGCCTCTGCGACAACCTCCTCCGCTTCCGCCGCCTCCAGTCCACCAGAGGGCGAAGGCGAGCGGACACACACACCTGTCACCGTGTCCAACATCCTGGCCATGGCTGAGGAGGAAGAAGAGAAGCTGAGCAAAGAGCAGGAGTCTCCCAGGGAGGGGGAAAATGATGGAGACGAGACTAAGGAAGACAGACCAGCAGAAGATGGAGTTGGTCCTGAGGTCAGCGAGCACCAGGCTACCACTGAGGCTGAAAACCCCACTGACAAAGCCGCCGCCGATGCCCAAGCTGTCGCTAGCACCGTCGCCACGGGAACGGATGACACGGCAAACCCCGAGGCACCAGGAAAGGACAACGACAGGGCAGAAACGTCCACCTCGGTGGCAGAGGAGAACTCTCTGAACGAACCGACGAAGGACACCAAGGAAGAGGTGCCGTCTTCGGAAACCTCCGTCTGCCAGGAGACCAGCGGGGTGGTGGGCGGAGCCTTGCTCTTCAACGAGGATCTTGTGGACGCGGCGGCGTCCGTTAGCGACCAGCTCCGCGCTAGCGAAGTGGAGGACAGTTTTGAGGAGGAGTCCTACGTCTCTGCCTCCGGGACAGCCGACGATGAAGCAGAGGAGGAGAAGGGAGAGGAGGATGAAAAGGTGGAAGAGGAGGAGAAGGGAGAGAAGGACGGCGGAGCCGAGGAGGAGAAGGAAGAAAAGGAGGACGATAAAGAAATGGTGAAGATGGAGGTGAAGAAAGAGGAGGAGAAAAGGGAGGAGCCCGAAGTGGAGGTAAAAGCTGAGGAGGAAAAGAAGACTGTTGTGGAGGAGGAGAAGACAGAGGAGAAGAAAGAGAGTAGGGCAGATGAAGGGAAGGACAATGCAGGAGTAGACAGTGAGGAGAGTCAGGTGACCCCATCAGCAGTACAGGAGAGTCAGGTGACCCCATCAGCAGTACAGGAGAGTCAGGTGACCCCATCAGCAGTACAGGAGAGTCAGGTGACCCCATCAGCAGAAACAGTACAGGAGAGTCATGTGACGGTATCAGCAGAAACAGTACAGGAGAGTCAGGTGACCCCATCAGCAGAAACAGTACAGGAGAGTCATGTGACCCTATCAGCAGAAACAGTACAGGAGAGTCTGGTGACCCCATCAGCAGAAACAGTACAGGAGAGTCAGGTGACCCCATCAGCAGAAACAGTAGAGGAGAGCACCTCACAGTCCCTCGAGATAGACAACAGGACTGCCTCCAGCACTGACCCCCCAACCACAGGACAAGCTCAAGACACCACACCGCCGCCCCCTGCAGCTTCGGAGGCCACAACACCATCAGACTCCAGTGTTCTGACCCCAGACCCAGCAGCCGTCCCAGCTCCGGAACCACTACCTGCAGAGACCACAACCATCGAAGAGGCCTCAGGGACCCCCGGCACAGTCGTCCAGAACCCCACGTCTGGTGCTGCTGAAGCAGGGAAGGACATTGTAGAAGCCTCTTCATCTTCATCTTCATTCATAAAGACCAAAGAGATCAAGATTGCTAGGCTAGATGTGTCCAGCATAGCCTCGGACACGGAGAGACTGGAACTGAAGGGAACATCTACCAGTGTATGTGATAAGTAATATCTTCAGTCTCATCAGTAACTCTTATTTTATGACTGATATATAACATTTGTATTATGTGAGGTGAATTATAATGCCTAAGACCTACCAAACCCAACTATAAAACAACATCCACCAAGAACTAATCTTGAGATCTTATAGTATCATTTGGGAATTTTTTTAAATCCACCAAAAAGCATGAAATCTACAAGACAAACCAGAACATACACCACTGTAACTTTGAGTTAGCTTTTAGGCTAACACTGACCATGCATCTCTATGGCATTTTACCTCAGGATGCTAGCCAGGCCCAGGCTGCAGCAGCTGCAATGCCAGCAGAGTCCACGGACCAGAGCGGCGCGGGTGCCGGCTCGGCAGGCCGCTCAACCATGTTCCGTATCCCAGAGTTCCGTTGGTCCCACATGCACCAGCGCCTGCTCACAGACCTGCTGTTCTCCATCGAGACGGACGTGCAGATGTGGAGGAGGTACACCCCCTTTTTGTTCGACTTTTCGCTTCCTTTAACTCTGCAGTGACATTTAGATCATGACGTTCTGTGACCAAGGTGTCCGCCTACGATCTAAGTACCCTGGATTTGAGGTATTCCCTGTGTCTGAATCCTCTTTGTCTCTATGGCTCTCTATCTCTTGTCTCTCCATCCTCTCAACTCATCCCTCCCTCTCTCCCACTCCACTTCCCACAGCCACTCCACTAAGACGGTGATGGACTTTGTCAACAGTAATGAGAACGTGGTGTTTGTCCACAACACGGTGCATCTGATCTCCCAGGTGGTGGACAACCTCATCATGTCGTGTGGGGGCATTCTGCCCCTGCTCTCCGCCGCCACCTCCTCCTCGGTCAGTGTGTGTGTGTGTGTTTCTGTCTACCAGTGTGGTTAAAAGGTTTGTGTATTCGTGTGTGTGTGTGTTACCAGCTAAAGTAGGTGATCCATCCACATTGACCTTTCCCAATCACATTAGGCTACCGTTAGTCCATGGCTAACCCAGTTAGCGTGTTTTTTGTACTGTCTGACCCCTGTGACAGTAGCAACATGATACCTCATGTCTTTGTCTTTCTATCAATATCTATACCCCCTTTTACTCCATTTAGTAAACTGATGTCCAGTCTGTACAATGCCTCTGGTTGAGTTGCATTCTACCATAATTAGTTTAAAACACCATTAGGTCCATTTCACAATTTAATCGGCTTTGTATCTTGATTAGACTGAATGTCAATTTAAAGAGTGACGTATTGAGTTGCATGTGCGATTGTACTACTGTAAGTGGAATTGCATGATCATATTCCCCCTCCCTCCTCCTCCTCTTCTCCTCTGGTGTCGCAGCATGAGCTGGAGAGCATCGAGCCTTCGCAGGGTCTGAGCGTGGAGGCCTCCGTCACCTTCCTGCACCGTCTGGTCAGCCTGGTGGACGTGCTGATCTTCGCCAGTTCCCTCAACTTCACCGAGATCGAGGCTGAGAAGAACATGTCGTCAGGGGGCATCCTGCGACAGTGCCTCCGACTGGGTAGCATGCTGTCCCTCTCTTCACTCTGACGCCCGTCTCTCTGTTGCCGCTGTCCCTCCTTCTGCCTCTCCTCTTGCCCTAGGGGGTGTTCAGCCTCTTCTGTCTTTTCCCTCTGGGTCCTACAATCTCTCCTTCCTTCCCTCCCTTCATCCCCTCTTCCACCCGCTCCTGTCCTCCTTCTCCCCTGCGTCCCTACTGCCCTGTTTTTGTTACACACCATCTTCCTTAGCGCCAATCTCCCTCCTTCTCTTCCTTTTCCAGCCATGTCCTCCCTCACCCCTTCCAACTGCTCTTCTTTTCATTGATTCCCTTCATATCAGCTCGTAATAGCCTTCAGACCACCTCCTTCTCTGCCTCTCTCTTTCTCTGTAGCTTTCCCTCTCTATCTCTCCCTCCTTCTCTCTCCCTCCCTCCTTCTCCCTCCCCCCTCCTTCTCTCCCCCTCCTTCTCTTTCTCTCTCTCTCCTGCTATCAGTCCTCTCTTATCTTGTTATTATAACCCCTCGGCACGCTTGGCAACACTCTAAAATGGCCGTCATGATGAGTGGGTTTCTGTCTGAAAGACCCCGGTTCCAGCCCCTAGGCCTCTCCCTCCCTCCCTCCGCCCATCGGCCTCCCTCCCTCCCTCCCACCCACGCCTTACGCTCCAGTCTATTAAAGTTTCCCAGTCTTTCCACAGACAGCTCCGAGAGCCCAGCCCCTACTCAAGCTGAATAAAAGATATTCAAAGGCTTCAATTATTCATTTTACTCAGGCACTACTGAGGCCCCCCCTCTCCTCTTCTCCTCTCCACATCTCTCCTTTTCCCCACCTTAAACTCTAGTGAGACGATGCCGGCTGATTCAAATCACAAGCTGCTGCACCAGTATTTCCCTCATTTAGGTTGATCATGTCGATGTATCCGTTTTAGCGCTCAAAATCCCATCACGTCAACATGTAAACCCAATGGAGGCCTACTGTTTTGTATATATCAACCTTGTTACATGGACAGCCACTTTCACCCCCTCCCCCCCCCCCCCCCCCCCCTTCACTGCCCAAATCCCATTGGTGGAGCTCCTGAACATAGCGAGCGATGTTGCCTCAGCGTCCCCGACCGAGTCCGACTCTTTTAGCCCGCCGCCGTTATGAGATGAATATTTGATGAGGTATGCTCTACCGTCGCTGGCTCGTAATCTGATTTGGTAGACGGTAACAAGGTTTCGCTTCTCCCTCTTCGCCCCCATCTCCACCGCTCCCTCCCTCCTTTGCCTCTCTCTCTTTTTTTTCTTTTTTATAAATGGCGGGAATGAATGAATGCTCTCTAATGGAAAAAGCGAGTCCATTTCAGACGGAATAATTCCCCCTGTAATCTAAACGGTTCCGAGTTAACATTTGTCAGTTGTCAGGTACTGAAACCACGGGAGAGAGGGAAGATGCAGAGCAAGAACTGGGGGAATAAAAACAACCGAAAAGAAATCCAGGGGAGATTGTGCTGCTGAAAATTGTAGCCTGCTATATATCAGATTAGTGAGTCTAAGGGCCTGCTTGGTGGCTAAGACCCACCTGAAGATATCAAACACTGGAATATGGGATGTTTTCAGAGGTAGTTTACTGTGGAGGAGACCCAGGCAATGTACACACACACACACACACACTAATCAAAAGCAGAATCGCATGCTCCATTGTACACAATCACACGCACACACACTACACACGACACACTAATCAGAAGCAGAATCGCACACACCGTTGTGCACAAGGACACACACACGTGCGCGTTCCTATGCTTGGTCATCCATTACTGAAGGCCCAAGTGGAGGGGGCCATGTGGAGGGGGGGGGTGATCCATACAGGTGCTGCCTCTGTGACCTTGTGAGGAGAGGTGGAGCAGGGACGAGGGAAGGAATGACGCCAGCGCTGGCTGGAGCTCTGACCTTGTTACCTCCTCTACCTCTCCTCTCAACCCTCGTTTTTTTTTTTCCTTTCTTTTTTTGCCGTAATTCGCTCTTCTGGCCCCCCTTGCTTCTCTCGCTCCTGGGTTTCTTTCTTTCTCCCCTTTTCCTCTCCACATCTCCCCCTCTCTCATGCACGCTATCTCACCATCTCTCTCTCTCTGTCCTTCTCGCCCTCTCTCTCACTCCCTCGCTCTTACCATCTCTCTCGCCTTCTCTCGCCCTCTCTCTCTCTCTCTCTCTCTCTCTCTGTCTCTCTCTGTCTCTCTCTCTCTCCCTCTCTCCTCAGTGTGTGCCATGGCTGTGAGGAACTGTCTGGAGTGTCAGCAGCACTCCCACTTCAAGCCCGGCGCAGACGGCGCCCGCGGCCCCAACGCCATGCAAGGCCTCATGGGAGCTGCTAAGTCCATGCCCGCGCAGGCAAGTCGCCTCTCCCCCTCGCCCTGCCCCCCCCCACCCCACACTCCACCCCCAGACTCTTCTCTATCTCTCCATCTCCTCCATCCATCCTCCCACACACTCACCCTAGCGCGCACACACTCCATCTTTCTCTCGCTCTCCATTTCTCATATCGCTTGTTGTTCAGGCACTTTCCCTAAAAGCCATCTTGCTATGTGTTGCAAAGAACAAACCCAAACATAATCGATCACATCTCTTTGTCCGGGCTGGATTTGAAATAGAATCAGTCCATTTAGGGACGAGGAAGCGTCCTGGCTATTGTTTGCCGTCCTGTTTTTCATTCCAGCACCCAGCCTGGAGTGCTGCAGCTCACAAGCCTTTGGATCCTCCACAACAATGGCTGAGCCTTATTAAATTAGCTGCTATCTCGTATCTCATAGCCCAGCTCACTGCTGTGTGATATTCTGGAACCAGGCCTTTCTCAGTGCCCTTACAATTTCCAGACTTCCAGTGAAATGGTTGTTTTGTTTTTTTTTGCAGCTGTGTGTGTGTGTATGTGTGGGGGGGGGGTCATGGCATATGTGTGTGTGTGTGTGTGTGTGTGTGAGAGCTCATTTCTAATGCAGTGGCTCCATGGTAAAGCCATTATGTTAAGGCCCCCAGGTGTCTGTAGACACAGCTGGGTGGGGTCGTCCTGTGATCGTTGGCTATCCATGAACTTGCCCTGGGTTGTTTGTCAACATGTCCTCTCTGGTGATGAGGAGGGACCTTCTGATTGGCTGTCAACTCCCTTGGGAGAAGTTGAATCTCAAGTGAAAAAATGTGACAATAACGGCGTAACACTGTGTTGTGTGTGTTTCCTGCAGAGCCCTGTTGACGTGGTTACAGGTGGGATATCTCCTATCGGAGACCTGGACCGCTTGCTACAGGACATGGACATCAACCGCCTCCGTGCAGTGGTCTTCAGAGACATTGTTAGTCACACTCAGACACACACAAATATTACTAGTAAACCTGCTTTTAATATCAAATAAAATGTGTGTACTTGTGTGTGTGTGTGTGCGCACAGGAGGACAGTAAGCAGGCTCAGTTCCTGGCCCTGGCTGTGGTCTACTTCATCTCTGTCCTCATGGTGTCCAAGTACCGGGACATTCTGGAACCTCACAATGAGAGGATGCAGCCTCGCAGGAGCCAGTCCTCCCGCAGCACAGGTACACTGGAGCCAGCAGGCCCCTCACTGGAGTCAACAGGCCCCTCACTGGAGTCAACAGGCCCCTCACTGTAGCCAACAGGCCCCTCACTGTAGTCAACAGGCCCCTCACTGCAGTCAACAGGCCCCTCACTGTAGTCAACAGGCCCCTCACTGGAGCCAACAGGCCCCTCACTGCAGTCAACAGGCCCCTCACTGTAGTCAACAGGCCCCTCACTGGAGCCAACAGGCCCCTTACTGTACTCAACAGGCCCCTCACTGGAGCCAACAGGCCCCTTACTGTACTCAACAGGCCCCTTACTGTACTCAACAGGCCCCTCACTGGAGCCAACAGGCCCCTCACTGGAGTCAACAGGCCCCTCACTGGAGCCAACAGGCCCCTCACTGGAGCCAACAGGCCCCTCACTGGAGCCAACAGGCCCCTCACTGTAGTCAACAAGCCCCTCACTGTATTCAACAGGCCCCTCACTGTAGTCAACAGGCCCCTCACTGGAGTCAACAGGCCCCTCACTGTAGTCAACAGGCCCCTCACTGGAGCCAACAGGCCCCTCACTGGAGTCAACAGGCCCCTCACTGTAGTCAACAGGCCCCTCACTGGAGTCAACAGGACCCTCAGTAATACACAACAGGCCCCTCACTGTAGTCAACAGGCCCCTCATTGGAGCCAACAGGCCCCCGACTGGAGCCAACAGGCCCCTCACTGTAGTCAACAGGCCCCTCACTGGAGCCAACAGGCCCCTCACTGGAGCCAACAGGCCCCTCACTGTAGTCAACAAGCCCCTCACTGTAGTCAACAAGCCCCTCACTGTAGTCAACAGGCCCCTCACTGGAGTCAACAGGCCCCTCACTGGAGTCAACAGGCCCCTCACTGGAGCCAACAGGCCCCTCACTGGAGTCAACAGGCCCCTCACTGTAGTCAACAGGCCCCTCACTGGAGTCAACAGGCCCCTCACTGGAGTCAACAGGCCCCTCACTGTAGTAAACAGGCCCCTTATTTTAGTCAACAGGCCTCTGGCTCACTTCAGTGGTGTAGGTGGATGTTCCTAAACAGAATGTGTGTGATGTGTCTGTCCGGCAGACAGCGGTGGTCTGGAGCTGGAGAACGGCGTGTCCCTCCGCCGCCGCGACTCGGGCATCGGAGACGAGCACGCCTCCGTGGCCCCCAGTGAGGCAGAGGCCTCCAGCGGTGCCGGGCCAGACGCCATCTCCGAGGCCCTCTCCACCCTCTCCTCCGAGGTGAGGCCCGGCCTGGACACGGCCGCGGAGGCCAAGGGCAAGAACGTGAGGGACATCCTGCGAAGCCTGGTGAGCGGGGCCGGCCGATGACGTCATTGTGGACCCCAGCTTCCTGCCACCGACCTTCCTGGACGCCGTGGGAGAGGGCACCCAGTCGCTCCACTTCCGCTCTTTCGACAGGTCAGACACACACACACTCACACAGGTTTTGACTTTGGCAGCTTAATATGTTTCTCAGGTTTTCTTTACAAATCCCAGCCTCCTTGAGTGCAGTCCCCTCCTGCCATCCCCTGAAATAGCATTTGAGAAGTCTTCAGAACATCAAAAGCATCTCTCCAGTCTGTATACCTGAGATGCAACATCAAACCCCTTCACCACAAGCCTCTCTGTACACCCAGAGATCCCCACTCCTCCTTTCCTTTCCTCCAGCTTCTCTTCTCCCCCTCCTTCTCTTCTCCCCCTCCTTCTCTTCTCCCCCTCCTTCTCTCTTCTCCCCCTCCTTCTCGCCCTCCCCCTCCTTCTCGCCCTCCCCCTCCTTCTCGCCCTCCCCCTCCTTCTCGCCCTCCCCCTCCTTCTCGCCCTCCCTCCTTTCTCCCATACTGTGTTAGCTCTTTATGGCATGCCTCCACACAAACAAAACGGCCCGACAGAAACACTCTCTTCAGGACAAAACACGTCAGAACAACAGAGACGTCCGTCAAAGAGAGGGAGGGAAGGGAGGAATACGGAGAGTGTGCTTGGAAGAGATGTTAAGACAGAGAAAAGAGGCAAAGGACGAGGCTGATAGAGGGGAGAGAGACGGGAGCATTAAAAACGAGACTAACTGTAGACAGGAAGCTGTTTCTTTTCACCATGTCACTGATATTTAATGGCTCTCTTTTTCATCTCTCTTTCTTTCTCTCTCTCTCTCTCTCTCTCTTTTTCATCTCTCTTTCTCTCTCTCTCTCTCTCCTCTCCTCTCCTCTCTCTCTCTCTCTCTCTCTCTCTCTCTCTCTCTCTCTCTCTCTCTCTCTCTCTCTCTCTCTCTCTCTCTCTCTCTCTCTCTCTCTCTCTCTCTCTCTCTCTCTCTCCCTCTCCCTTCCTCTCCTCCACTAAAAGAAGATAGGCTTGTTGGAAGTATAACCCCCTCAACCCCCAAGGGGAGTGCGGGGGCGAGCGGTCATGTGGGGCTGGTGTAGCCCAGCTACAGACGGGGCTAAGTGAGAGGGAACGGACAGACGGTCTGGTTTCCATTACGGCTCATTGTCCCAGTAACATACAAAGACAAAGGGAGAGTCTCCTAAGAGAGAGGGAGATGGAGAGAGGCTGACATTGAGCGAGGGAGGGAGCGAGAGAGAGAGAGAGAGAGCGAGAGAGAGAGAGAGAGAGAGACATGCCGCTACGGCAGAAACACCTACAGTAGTCAGGGTTCTCATGTCAGGAAGAAAGACGTTCTCCATCTCTCTCACGTACTGACACACACCCACACACGCCGCCACACACACTCCACCTCCTCCCAATCTGTGGGAATTCCGAGGCATCCCTGTGATCCGTGCTTTTTATCTAAGGAATGCTTTGTCAGGACTCCGGACGCTCCTCGTATCTGGGGGATTAGAGCGGCTCCTGGGGCAGTTAGAGAGGACAGGAGAGGAGAGGAGCAGAGAGGAGAAACGAGGAGGGGGAGGAAAGAAGAGGGGAGCAGGAGAGAGGAGAGGAAGAAAGAAGGGAGGAATGAAGAGGAGGAGAGAAGAGAGAGGAGGGCGGAGAAGAGACGAGATGAGAGGCTAACGGTTCTCTTGTGATAATGCAATAGAAGGGAACTCGCTTAGCTTAGCCTTGTACTTTCACCCCCCCAAACCCTCCTCCCAACCGAGTTATGAAGGCCTTAGTGGCTGGGTTGCTCAGGCTAGCACCCCTATACACACACACACACACACACACACACACCCCAGACACCCCAGACACCAGCACTAAGGTGCCGAGTTATCTTGATGGCTCCTGCTCCAGTAGAGCTCTTCAGGTCTGGGGTCTGGCTCTGTATCTGGCTCTCTCTTTTTCTCTCTCTTTCTCCCTCTCTTTCCCTTCTCTGTGTTTCTGCCTCCCACTGTCTGTCTCATCTCTCTCTCTGTCTCTCTCTCTCTGTCTCTCTCTCTCTGTCTCTG